>NW_027532585.1:6700624-6749928 GCF_008692635.1 Crocuta crocuta | reverse complement strand
GGCCTCCCCCGCCTCCCGGCCTCCCCCACCTCCCCCGCCCCGGCCGGGCCCACTCGGTCCAGAGGCTGCGGCGCCGGGCGTGGCTTTTGTCCCCGAACGAGATGGGGCGTGCGATAAGGGTCGACGTCTTCCCTCACCCCGGCTGGAATTCTTAATGTAAGATAATTATTAATAATATCGTTGCTATTATTAGTGACTTTCCAGCCTTCTGCTTTGGTCCCAGAGAAAGAAAGTAGGAAAGGGCTGTTCTGCTCCTTCTCCTAAGTGATGCCCTTGACCGGAGGGTTAGGCCACGACTGCCCCAGGGGATTTGGCCTTTGGTGGGAAGAAGGCCTTGGGCAGTTCACCACGAGGTCAAAGCCAAATTAGCGACCAAGGAGCTCCTTCGGACTCATCTGGGTGGGATGGGCGGGACTTTCCTTCAGCGACTTTAGAGGTAAGCCCTGCGGAGATGGGCTGAGCCCCCTTGGCATCTGACGTCAACAAACACTCGACTAAGGTCGGTAGACACACTTGATTCGGTGTTTCTGCTCTGAAGTGTCAGAGCTGGGCTGGGTTGGTAAGTAGGGAGAACACTCCCAACAGATCCACGTTTTCTACATACCAGGGTGAAAAAAAAAAAGAGAGAGAGAAAAATATGAAGTCCCCTAACTGCTCTGAGATAAACCTTGATGGTAGAGCTTAATAGTAGTGAGCAACATAACAAAAGCCACCAGATTCACAAACTATAAACTGAAGAGGAGTGATTCTAAGCTCTGAGAACACTCAAACCTGTAACACTCGTGGGAGAATTCCTAGTTTCAGGAATTCACACTCTCTCCCTTCTCTGTCAACTGTTCCTCTGTACACTCTCACAACAGATATTGTAGTTATTTCCTGCGTAGACACTTTCCAAATCTATCCTGATGTGATAGAATTCATATAATAGGTCTGACAATCCAAAAGTATTCAAAGAACAGGTGAACAGAACAGCTCTAGAAAAATTGTGGATAATTGAGCATCATCAAAGAATGCCCAATTAAATGATCATGTGGAAAAGGAAATACTAGAAAAAGGTAAGTAATGAGAATGGAAGTTCTCAAATGCAACTACCAACTACAAAATTTAACTCATTTGTCCATCTTGACAGCATCGTTGTCACTGTCTTCTGGATGAGAAAATTGCCAATAAGTCACAATCCAGTTGATTCAGTCTCAAAATAACTCTTCTTTCCTGCTATCCTCAGTCCACTATTAATCCTTCTCCCCCAAAGGATGATTGCATGAATAGCCTAGCTGCTCTCCCTACATCCACCCTCCACCTCCTTCCCGTCATTCTGCCTATTGCCCCGAGAACAGTTATCCTAGAACACTATTTATACTACAATATCTTTGTAGTCTAAAACCACCAGTGATTTCCACTGATGTCCAAATAAAGCCTCAACATTTCAAAGTGTTTTCGTCCATGCATTGAATCCATTCAGCAGAACTTAACTGAACATCTACTATGTACCATTCGCTATAGTAAGTACTAGAGTTATAATGCTGAACAAGATAGAAATGTCTATATGGAGCTTAAGGACTACAGAGATTTTAAAGTTTTCCATAATCTGTGTTCTCCCTGTCCGACACCATCTCCAGCTACTCCCCTAAGTAAACACTCTGTCGCAAACAGAATATGATCCCTTCTATTTCTCAATAATATCATAATATCCAATCTCCCTCATTCTCATTTTTATTGCTCTTCCCAAATCTCCTTCTTACCGAAATCAACTTATATACTGCCTCCTTGTGAAATGTTCTCCAGCTATCTTAACCCACATCGATCTCCTCATTCTCTTAACTTCTGTAGCCTGTATTTTCCGTACCACCTGTTTTTACTTAATGCAATGCTGTGTGTTGCTATTTAATGGTTTTGTTATATGTGTTTCCTATCTCTTCAACTGTTGTAAGTTCCTTGATATCAGAGACTTGGATAGTCTTGTTGAATTGAATGTGTCCTGGAAGTCTATTACAGGTCTATTATATTTTATAGTCTATTATATTTTATAGCAGACACCATACTGGTAAGATAGAGAGGTCCCAGGATTGTGTGCTTTTCTACCTCAATCCCTTAGTTAATATCCAGTCCTTTCCTCAAACTGCCACAATAGTTCTGGCCCTTATAACCTCACACTTGAAATACAGAAGCCTCATAACAAACAGATCTTACTCTTATCCTTAAGGGGCTTATATTAGACTACATAGATACCTATAAAACATATTCCAATATATATAATTATAAGTCTGAAGTAAGACACCTTACATGATACTCTTAGGCACACTAGCTAGTTAGTATTCAGTACCTAATTGACTGTCAGGTTAGAAAACTAAGTTTGTTATCAAAGATCATCTTTGACTGAAGAAAGTTTTCCCTATGAATTTAGCTTTAGCTTTCAGGTTATGTATCAGTACAGATTTTAAATTATGTTTTATTTGTTTATATTTTAGCATTATGATTCTTTGAAATATCTTTTAGGGTCACTCATGCTTTCCTAGAATCTCTTCTTGGAGAATCTTGGAAATCTGAAACTAGTTCTTCCAAATATACAGCCACCAAGTTCCTGTTAGTAGCTTAATATTCTAACAAATTTCTCATCTAAAATAACTGACAATACTTTAGACATCATTGTAAAAACAAACTGTCAGGTGCAGGGAATTTTAAGAGCCATTTTTTAAAATGAGAAAATATAGTATATTCTACTGGTTGAAATTATAAAAAGAAGTTTATGTAGACCAAAGGGAAAAAAACACCTATCAGTCTGTGTTTGAAGAAAGATAAGTTACTATTTGACTCTTGCCCAAAAATAACCTCTCAACTTCTAATGGAAGGAAAGTTGGGGTACATTATCAGTAATTTCTATTCTTTATTGATTGTTTTAGTTTAAAATTTTAATTTCAGTATAGTTAACATACAATGTTATATTAGTGTCAGATGTACAATATGGTGATTCAACAACTCTATACATTACTTTGTGCTCATCATGCTAATAAATGTGATCATTAACCCCCATCACCTGTTTTACCCATCCCCCCACCTGGTCACCATCTTCATTACTGATTTTTTTAAATGATTGAATATGGATTCTTACTCCCACAGCTTTTCAATTGCTGACTCACCATACTTTCTCATTCTGAACGTAAATTTCTCATGAGTAGCATGAGAATAACTTTACATTTTGCATAACATCAAGTAAAAAAAAAAGGCAGGTTGACCTAGCTACTCAATGATTTTTTTTTTAGCAAATATCTTTGTAATATCTACCATGTACTAGTCAGTGAGGAAGGTATGGCAAACAAGTTAGATAAAGTCCTCATGACATTTGCATTCTAGAAGAAAAGCCAAATATACAGACAAATATACAAGCTGGAGAAGCTAGACCTGAGACTCTTCATCATGCCAGGCTGCTAAAGGGGGCTAAATGATCCCAGGGTAGTAGCATCCCTGGCTCTCAAGCGAAGTAAGCAAACATCCTATTTTGATAAAACTTCCAATTTAGACCCCCTTCCTTCCACAGATGATCAACTAAAACTGAGGTCAGACTAAGAAATTACCAAAGACACAAGGAAACAAGCGGTTCTCAGTGGGAGTCAGCAGAAACAGCAAATAGCAGCTGTAGATACTAAGTACTTCAAGTAGTGGTTCCCAGATAACAAATATAGAATAAGAAATGAAATATATTAGGTAATAAAATAAAGTAATAAAAGCTATAAATAAAAAAAATGAGACCAGAAGAGACTATCAAAAATGATCAAGTAAATTTCAAAAAGAGCCAAATAGAAATTTAACATATCAACAGTTAGAGGTTTATTTTTTTTTTTTTTTAAGAATCAGCGGATAGGTAACACAGAAAGTTCGT
This sequence comes from Crocuta crocuta, assembly GCF_008692635.1. NCBI lineage: Eukaryota > Metazoa > Chordata > Mammalia > Carnivora > Hyaenidae > Crocuta > Crocuta crocuta. Next base: position 6,746,051 of record NW_027532585.1, on the reverse strand, counting down.
TGGAATGAAAGGAAGGATAACTGAAATGGAAGGTAGATATTTAAAGATTAGTAAGAATACAGCTCTGAAATATAAGGGGACGGATAATACAAGAAAGGTTAAGACATACGGAGAATAGGATGAGAAGGTCTAATGTATGATTAATACATTATTTATAATTAAGAGGAGTCCTACAAGAAAATAGAAAACATGGAGGAGACACAACATTTGAAGAAATAATAGCTGAGACCTGTTGGACAGTTGCCAATTATGGACATAATTCCATAGATGAAAGAAATACGGCATATATCAAGCAGGATGAATAAAAATCAGTCCAGACCTAGACACATTGTCTTGAATCTGAACAACACTAAAGACAAAGAGAAGATCTAAAAAGCAAAGAGAAAATACATAGCCTACAAAGAAATAACAAATTGACAAATGACTTCTTAATGGGAATGATGAAAACCAGAAGACAATGAAATTCTGATTAGACTATAACTAGCCATTTAAAATTGTACCAACAACAAAGATATCTTTCAAAACTGAGGGCAATAAAAATACTTTGGGATTAAACAAAAATGATTTTTCCACTAATTTCTACATTATATATCTAATGTAAGCATATAGAAGGAAATGATTCCTGTTAATAGGTGTAAGATAGAATGAGGAAAAAATATTTGTTTACATGTAGACAAATCTAACTGTTAACACATTTTACGTAAAAAATTAAGGGTAAAAAAAATTTTAAGATAAAATTCTTTTAAAAGATAATGTATAATCTTTAGTGAAAATGATTAATATAAAAAAAGAAGCCATAAATAAGCAATATTAGAAATAGAAGGAGGTAATTAACTACAGGTAGAGAAGATATTTAAAAGAGGCTCTGGACCAGGGGTGCCTGGCTAGCTCAGTCAGAAGAGCATGTGACTGACTCTTGCCTGTAGAACAGAGAACAGTCTTAAAGGCGGATAACAAAATCCAGCACTCAACAAAGTAATGGTACCATGTTCAACATCCAGTCAATGGTTACTAAGCATGCCAAGAAAGAGGAAAGTGTAGCCCATAACTCAAAGTAAAATCAATCATTAAAGCAGACTCAGAATGACAGAGATAATGGAATTAACAGGCAAGGATGTTAAAATATCTATATTAACCACATTCCGGTATTTAAACGAAGACGAGAAGAAGGCAAGAGGGAAAATAAAAGATTAAAGAACAAATGAACCAAACTGAGGTTTTAGAAATGAAAATACAGTATCTTTAAAAAGCTCACCAAATGGAGTAAATAACAATTAGACTCTTCAGAAGGAACCATCAGTGAACATAAAGTAATCAATAAAATCCACTCAAAGTGAAACACAGAAAAAAAAAAACACTGAAAAAATAATCAACAGACTTTCAGTGACTCATGGGACAATAACAAATGGTCTAACATATGTATGTTTGAATCCTAGAAGGGAGAGGAGCAGAAAATAATATATGAAGAGATAATGGCAGGTAACATCTCAAATTTGAAGAAAATAATAAACCCACAGTTACAAGGAACTCAAGGATTCCCTAACACGATAAATATAAACCTACATACAAAACAAAACACACCCAGACACATCATAATCAAATTGCTGAACACCAGTAATAAAGAGAAAATCAAAAAAGTGTCTAGAGGAAAAAGATAAACTACATGCAGAGCAACAACGATAAGCAAAACAGACTCAAACTAGACTTCCATATCCAGCAAAAGTATTCTTCAATAACATTAAAAACTTTCTTCAACAAACAAAAGCTGAGAAAATGCATCACCAGCAGACCTGTGCTCTAAGAATGTTGAAGTTCTTTAGGAAGAAAGAAAATATCAGAATCAATAGGACCAGACTGAGACATAACCCAAGTTTTGGAAGGATCAGACAAGAGCTTTAAAATAACTATGAATCTGGATCTGGTGGAAAAGAAGGACAGACAACATGTACAAAAAGTGGGGAATTTCAGCAACAAGATGGAAACAATAAGAAAAGTTGAATGGAAATGCCAGATACATCTGAGATGAGAATTTCTTCAATGAGCTCATCAGTAGATTGGACACATCTGGAGAAAGAATCAAATTTGAACATACGTAAAACAAGGTATGGTTCTGTCACATGTTGGAATATTATACATTTACGATAATGAATGAACCGCAGCTATACCCAACAACATGGTTGGATCATAGAAACATGATGTTGTTAAAAACAAGCCAAACTAGAAAATGTATCATTTAGGGGGCCTGAGTGGCGCCGTAGGTTGAGCATCCAACTCTTGATTTTGACTCAGGTCATGATTCCAGGGTCATGGGACTGAGTTCCACGTCAGGTTTCATGCTGAGCATGGAGTCTGCTTAAAATTCTCTTTCTTCCTCTGCCCCTTTCCCCTCTGCTCATGCTCTATCTCTCTCAAAAAAAAAAAAAAAAGGAAAAGAAAAAGAAAAAAAAAGTGTATCATCTAGAAATGCATACTTGTATGGTAAATACTTTTTTTAAACAAGAGAATTCTTTAAACCACACTATAACTCAGTAATGTAGCAGTGTCTGCTTAATAATACCTGACTGGACTAGAGTGAAGACTTGACCCAGGCTGGGGCAATCCAGTTTTCTCTCTAGAGAATTTGAATTGATTGGGAGAGAGGACACTTACTATTCTGTCTGGCCTCTGACCTGAGAAGTGAGGTGTTGTGGACTGAATTGTGTCCCCCAAAATAGGTGTTGAAGCCCTATACTCCAGTGTGATGGTATTTGGACAGGGGGCCTTTGGGAGATAATTGGGGTTAGACGACATCATGATGGTAGCATCCTCATGATAGGATTAGTCCTCATAAAAAGAAACACCAGAGAATTTGCCCTCTCTTTCCTCCTACATGAGGACACAGCAAGAAAACTGCCATCCATCACCCAGGAAGGGAGCTCTGAGCAGAAATAAACCATGCTGGTACTTGACCTTGGACTTTGGTCTCCAGGACTGTGAGAAAATTAATTTCTTTGGTTAAGCCCCCAGTCTGTGGTATTTTGTTATGGCAGCCTGAGATAACTAAGAACAGATACACAACTCTGTGAATATACACACACACAAAAAAAAAAAGACAATGAATTTTACATTTTAAATAGGTGAATTATATGGTATGTGATTAAAGCTGTTTTAAAATAAATCACTAGAAGCCTTGGGCTCGATTCAAGTCCTAAGCTTCCTGGCTGGGAGGCCTTGGGCAAATCCTTTAACTTCCAGACTTAATGGTTAATTGCTTAGGATCTTTAAATCCTGGCTCTCTCTCACTTGCTACTCCTGCATCCTTAAGCACAACTTCCGTAAGCATCAGGTTTCCTCATCTGAAAACTAGGTGCTTCCTCTTTGGGATTTTTAACGGATTAAATGAGGTAATGAATGTTAAATATATCACCATAATCTGGCATATGGTAGATACTCCATAAAATTAGCTATTATTTGCTGGGCTCAAAAGGCACATAATAAACATAATACTCACCTCACAAGGTTATTGGAACTGAAAGTACAATATTGCATATGAAACAACTTTTTAATATCAACCATTGGACAGATGGCAATTATTTACTTGGCTAATAATGGGCACTTTTTGTGGATCTTACCCCCCGTACCCTCAGTAGAATCCCTTTTTTAACCCAGGAAGCTTCTGAACTTATGCATGAAGACATCAACCTCAGTGTCTACCACTTCCATTCTGGAGTCTCTGTTCAATTCATCTCAGCCTCTAACTGCCCACGTTTCAGAAATTTAAGTGATCTCATACTTAAAATGGCTGTTTGGATGTGAAGCCTACTGCTGTGTTTGGTATCAGCCAGTTTCCTGGGAATTATGTTCTGAATGGGCTCTGTTCTATTCAGTAAAATAGTAAATGCTTTACTTATGATTATGTGGGGGGCCTAACATAATGACACTGTTAGTTTGAAGCAGATGATTAGAGTCTGGCCATGCAGCCTGCTGAAAAAGTTACACATAAGTTGGCAGTAACTGGGGGGAAATTGAGAGAAAAATTGGGCCAAAAATGGAGAGATAAAGTCAAAACAGAGGAAGGAGTAATTGACTCCAGGCCCAAGCTAGAGCATGAAACTTGAAGGGCCTTTAATTTAGACACAAGGGTTTAGCAGGGTGGGGATGTTAACTGTTTCAGATGTAGGCTCTGTCATTGAAGAAAGCAGTACAAGGGAATCAAGGCAGAGGTAAGAAAAGATTTTATTCTTTAGCAGGAGACCGGCAAAAAAAGTATTAGCTGTCCAAAGGCACCCACCGCAGGGACTAGTGTCCTTAAAGAAAAAAACAAAAAGCTCACAAAAAGAAGCAAGATCTTTACACAGCCTAAGTTGGGATCTGGATGCTGAATGGGACATTTGAAGGATGGGGAGTGGGACTGGCTAATTCCAACCATCAAGGACTACACATCTGCTGTGGGCTAGTATCTCCTAGCTAGTTCCAGAAGAGAGGAGAGGCACCCAAATGATCTGTAACTGGTGCTCATTCCAAACACCATAGATATGCCAGAAAGGAGACATCAGCCACAGGAAGTTCTGACTGTTCTGCTTCACTTATGACAAACCGATAGGTGTGTTAGAGACACGCATTTTACACACCCTCTCAGTCAATATTTAGATTTGTTAAACCATGCCGAAGAAGCCTACAGCCCAATGATGGCTTTGCTGCTTATAACACTGAGCTGCTCCATCTCGCCTCATACTGCAAGTGTAGGAAATTCCTAAGTAACATGAAAAAAAAAAATGACCTGGTCTATAGCTCGGTTTTAATGGCCTAAAAAATGTTCCTAATCACTAAAAAGTCAATCTTGTATTTTACAAAAATTAGAATAAAAGCTTCTAAGATACATAATATTCCCAATATACAGGCAGAAAGCTCTTGCTAATTGGGTCAAAGCGATGTCAGCTCCTGATAATATTACACTGATGCTATGATGTGATTGTGGAGTCAAGTCCATGGACTTCAAAAGGAATATAGAGCTCTAGTCTGCATAACCTGGTGTAGGTGATCTTTATGCCCCGCATTTGCAAAGCCCAAGTTACATAATATTCAAAGGGTGTGAAGCCAAATAACTCAGTGCTGAAGAGAGTCGTAGAGGACCTATAAATGGTCCTAAGTACGAGATGGTAGGCAACAAACAAATCCATATTGAGTGTAGGTAAGATCATTGGAGACACTTTATAAAACATTTTTACTTTCACTAATTTAAAGATGCCATTCTGCCATCTTTTCCCATAGTTTCTGTTGAGAATAGTCTTCCTGTTGTTTCTTTGAAGGGGAATGGGTTTTTTCCTATTTTTAAGATTTGTCTTTATTTTTCTTGGTTATCATCAGGTTGGGTATGACATGTCTCTGTGTGACTTTCTTTTATTTTACCCTATTTGGGGTTCAGTAGTCTTTCTTTTTAATCTTTGGGCTAATGTTTTTACGAATTTCTTCTGCCCCATTCTCTATTTTCTCTCTCTCAAGTAATAAATAAGGTAGACTGTTTTTAGACCATTTGTGTTCCACATGTCTCATATGCCCTGCTCTTTCTCTTTTATAACTTCTCCTTTATATATTTCAGTTGAGATGATTTCTGTTGACCTGTCTTCAAATTCACTAACTTTGCTTTGCTCTATCCTATCAAACTCATCCAAAATGTTTTGAAATTCATGCAGTATGTTTTCCATTTCTAGAAGATGCGTTTGATTCTTTTTTAGATTCTAATGTTTTGTTGGGCTTTTCCATCTTTTTATTCATTTTTAAATATTTTTAACTTGTTATTCATTATCATATTTAAAGTCCTTCTCAGTTAACCATAATACATAATCTACCTGTGGCTTTGCTTGTATTGTCTACATTTTCTCTTGGTTATTGGCCATATTTTCCTGTCTTTCCCTATATTTTCTAATTTTTATTGTATGCCAGACTCTGTATACAGGAATCCAGAGGCTTCAGATTGTCATTTTCCATTAAGTAGGTAGGTCACTTTAACCAAAACAGGGACATCTTTGTCCTTATTCCTCAAGGGTGGTCCTCCTGGATTTTCAATGAGAACCTACTTACTGGGTCTCTATCTCTTCAGTTCTTCAGAATCAGTTCTGCCATTTAGAGGTTTTGAGTTTAGCTATTTGCCTTCTGACCTCTTCCACCTTCAATATTTAGCAAATGCTTTAAGCAGGTATCTGACTGTATATTTGTAGAAGGCTCTCTTCTTCTGGTGGGACTTTGTCTCCCAAGTTCTATGAAACTAGGATATTTCATTCTGCCATTTAGAAGCTCCCAGCCAAGGGGCACCTGGGTGCCTCAGTCGGTTAAATGTCTGACTTCTTGAAGCTCAGGTCATGATCTCACAGTTCTTGAGTTCGAACCCTGCATTGGGCTCTGTGCTGACAGCTCAGAGCCTGAAGCCTGCTTTAATTCTTTGTCTCCCTCTCTCTGCCCCTTCCCACTTGCACTCTCTGTCCCTCTCTCTCTTTCTTGCTCTCGCTCTCTCAAAAATAAACATAAAAAAAAAAAAGAAGAAGAAGAAGAAGCTCCCAGCCAAGCTCCCAGCCAAGTCCTGCAGTATCCAGGAATCAGCAAATGCTCCTTTAGTCTACAATCTGTCAAGCCAGCCCCACACAACCACCAAAAGCTCCACTACTTTCTCTTTTCTCTAGAGAGGTCCCTCTTCCTAGGCAATGCCTGGCTCTTAGTCCTCACCTAGAACTGACCAATATCCCCAAGGAAGAAAATGGCCAGAGATTGTCAGCTCACCTAGGAAGGGCTCTTCCCTCTCTGGAATTTTAGTTCATATAGTCTTACTGTATCCATAGCTCTCTGATGTCTTTTAAACTATGAATTTTGTAACATCCTTTTTCCCCCCAGCTAATGCAGCAAGGGCCCTGGCCTGCAGTCCCATATTATATTCTACCTAGAAGCAAAAGTCAGAAATCAGCCTATTATACTTCTTCTAAAGGTTTTTTCTCGAAGTTGAGACCTCTCACATAGGATCCCTCGACCTGTCTGAATAGGCAGGTTGTTTTCAATAATCTTTCCACTGCAATCTTTCTGCTCTTGTTTCCCACTGGTGTGACATAATGAAGATCACCTTCGGTTGTTACCATCTTCCCAAACGTGTTACTCTTCACTTCTTCCAACCATTCTTCCCCTCCCCCAATCCACTTGTTACTCAAACGCACATACACATACATAAAAACAAACACATACTATACATTCTAGCAACACCAAACCACTGTAGTTCTTTCAGATAAATCATGATGTTTCCTCTGCCTAGAATGCCTTTTTTCCCCTTATTTCCATAGGTAACTCTTCTTCATCCTTCTAGAATCTTCACCTCTTACTGGAAGCTTTCCTTGTTTCCAGTCATTCCTTTCTTCTGTAACTCCATTCTTTATTCTGTATTCCTATCACAGCACTACATTGTGTTGAAATGATCAGTTTACTGATTGATTCTTCCCTCCACCACACCCCTGCCCACAATCACACAAAATGGGATCCTTAAGAGAAGAAATTTGTCTCCTTCGTCTTTTTGTCGCCAACACCCAGTGTAACAGGTTGGTGTTCATGTTGATTGGGTTGTACTCTCTCCAGTGTCCCATCATGCATTTTGTTCCAGGATGACTAGATAAAAGCAAAGCCATTAGAAGCCTCATCTCCAAGGCTGTTTGACATTGATTTTTTTAAAGGTACATTTCCTGAGGTCTCACCAGTGCCAAAATATGAAGAAAGCAATAATTTCTCTCTGACTAAAGTGGGATAACTAATGATGTATTCTTTACCCAATCAATAATACTAGCTAACAGTTACATAACTCATACTAGGTGCCAAGCATTTTACATATATCATCGTATTGCATTTCTACAGGCACTTTCTGAGGTTGGCACTATTGTTAGTGCCATTTTTCAAAGGAAGAATCTGAAGCACAGAGGTCAAATAAGGGGCAGGCTACCACCGGACATAGGTTATCTGGTTCCAGGGATCATAAAGGTAACCACTACAGTACACTGCAGGCCTTGTCTTCTTTCGCTCTTGCTCTTTCTTTTAAATGTTAATTATATAAGTAGTACATTAGTACATTCATTGTACTAATGGTATAGTTAATCATTTTTCCTTTGTTTCTTTTTTTAAAAAACTTTTTTAAATGTTTATATATTTTTTTTGATGTCAGCTCTTCTGTAGTTTTTTTTTTTTAATGTTTTATTTATTTCTAGGAGAGAGAGAGAGAGAGACAGCATGAGCAGGGGAGGGTCAGAGAGAGAGGGAGTCACAGACTCTAAAACAGGCTCCAGGCTCTGAGCTGGCAGTCAGCACAGAGCCCGACGCGGGGCTCGAACCCACGAACCGCGAGATCATGACCTAAGCGAAAGTCGGACACTTAACCGACTAAGCCACCCAGGCGCCCCAAAATGTTTATATATTTTTGAGAGACAGACAGGGCACAAGCCGGGGAGGGGCAGAGAGAGGGAGACACAGAATCTGAAGCAGGCTCCAGGCTCTGAGCTGTCAGCACAGAGCCTGATGCGGGGCTCAAACTCATGAACCAGGAGATCGTGACCTGAGCTGAAGTCGAAGCCTTAACCGACTGAGCCACCCAGACGCCCCAACCATTTTTCCTTTTTTTCTAATTTCAAGGCTACAAATTGTGCTGCAGTTAAATATCCTTGAACGTGTTTCTTGACAACTGTTTGCAAATGTATGTCTAGAAAAAACACTCAAATAAAATTGCTGGGGAGGAAGTTTGTGTCAACGTTTTTTTTTAACGGCGACTCACAAGCAGCCCTCCAGTGAGACTGTAACTTTTATTCTTTGTCATTCTCAGAGAAAAAAGGTTGAGGCTGCTGTGTTTCCAGAAAATCAATTCTGTATATAAACATTGTCCGTCTCTGATACATGAAAGAAAGCCCAGGTCTTCCCTCTTAACAACTTGATCTTCAGGAAGGGTTTTGATGTAGGTTATAGAACAAATGGGGTCCTTGAGAACACACAACAGGATTCCCAAAAAAAAGAGGTGGCCGGCCAGAAGGAAGTGAATTTTCTGTGGGGAAGAAAATGAAGTAGGCCAAAGCTTTCTTTTTCCACTTGAGTCTCTCTTTTCTATATATTGTGACCCGTGTGGTAAGACCAAGCCAAGGGCGTGTCCCTTTACCCTTGAAAGGTCACACCGGACAGTACAAGGTTCAGGGTTAAGAGAACACAGAGTGAGCAGTTCTGGAAAATTCTGCTCTAATCCCCTAAGGAAGATGAAGAAAAGAAACGAGAGAGGATGAGGACCATGAGGACCGAGGATTTAGCTAGAAGCACACAATTGTCTGAGGGTCCACAACTCTAGAAGAGTCACAGAGGTAGTGACTGGTGATTCTTAGTAGCATCAGAACCACTTCTCATGAGACACAACCAATAAACACTTAAATAAACATGTTTCCTTAAATGGCATTACAATTTGATGCAAGTATTGGTATTATTTTAGATGTCACTTATGATATTTTAAATATTATTTGTAACTTTATTTTACTTGACTTTACTCTTAGTGTCGTGAGTTGATATCACTCTCTGAGGCCCTCTTTTCAAAAATAATAAATGCAGCTCCATCCTTACACTCTTACTGCATGCTTTACAGGTAAACAAGCTGCGTTTAAAAGTATTTTTCTTAATGTTTTATTTATTTCTGAGAGAGAGAGAGAGACAACATGAACAAGGGAGGGTCAGAGAGAGAAGGAGACACAGAATCCGAAGACTGGCTCCAAGCTCTGAGCTGTCAGCACAGAACCTGATACGGGGCTTGAACCCACAAACCGTGAGATCATGACCTGAGCCGAAGTCGGATGCTTAACCGACTGAGCCACCCATGTGTCCCAATAAGCTTTGTTTTAAATATAAGATTAAAGTTGCAGAACTGTCTGATAGCAACTAAATGACTAAATTTTTACTCCTGTAACTAAAGCATGTTGTCATCATTGTCTAACCTATTACATTGCAAAAATCCAAAAATGCTTTCCATATGTATTTGATCAGGGAAAAACAAAAGGTATTTATGGCCTAATACTATAATTGGTGTGGGTTTTTTTTTCCCCTCTTATCCTATTTGGGTTACTATAAATATGTCAATTCCTATCAGCAATTCTAGCTCTTTGTCTCATGAGTACATATTAGTAATTCAAAGCAGAAATACTAGGGATGTTCTGTTTAAGTAAGGCTACCCATCTGTGCAACTGGGAAGCAAGAATATCGTGAGTCTTACTACTGCCACCTTCAGGACATGAATCTTTATTCAGAACTCTGAAATGCTGAAAATTAAATTAAATTAAATTTTAAAACCGTTGTCTCCCCCCACAAAAAAAGTTGCCCATTTATTTAACCCATACTCTGTACCAGGCCTTAACCTAAGAACTTTTTAATACTTCTTTCACCATTTATACCTGTAAGATAAATCCTTACTTTTATAAGTAGATTTCTTCATTCATCCAGCCAAGAAATAAATAAGGGGGCACCTGGGTGGCTCATTCATTTGAGCATCCGACTCGATTTTGGCTCAGGTCATAGTCTCTCAGTTCATAAGTTCGAGTTCTACCTTGGGCCCTGCACTGGGAGTACAGACCCTGCTTGGAACTCTCTCTCTTCCTTTCTCTCTGCCCCTCCCCCACTTTTGCTTTCTCTCTCTCTCTCTCTCTCTCCCTCAAAATAAATAAATAAACTTTTAAAAAAGGAAAGAAATAAGGGGCTGAGATAAAGATAAGGAACAATGAAAAGATAGATTTAAATTGATTTGTAATCAAAGGAACAGAGTTAACTACAAAGAAAATAAGAAAAAGATCATTTTTTAAAGTAATTTATTGATGGGGTGCCTGGGTGGCTCAGTCAGTTAAGCCTCCGACTTCAGCTCAAGTCATGATTTCACAGTTCATGGGTTTGAGTCCCGCGTCGGGCTCTGTGCTGATAGCTCAGAGCCTGGAGCCTGCTTCAGGTTCTGTGTCTCCCTCTCTCTCCCACCTTCCTCTGCTCACATTCTCTCTCTCTCTCTCTCTCTCTCAGAAATAAATAAAACATTAAAAAAATTTAGGGGTACCTGGGTGGCTCAGTTGGTTTAGCGTCTGACTTAGGCTCAGGTCATGATCTCATGGTTTGTGGGTTCAAGCCCCGCTTCGGGCTCTGTGCTGACAGCTAGATCAGAGCCTGGAGCCTGTTTCAGATTCTGTGTCTCCCTCTCTCTCTGACCCTCTCCTGCTCACACTGCGTCTCTCTCTCTCAGAAATAAATAAAACATTTAAAAAATTTAAAGTAATTTATTTATTTTGAGAAAGAGAGAAAGAGCACAAGCTGGGGAGAGGCAGAGAGAGAAGGAGAAAGAGAATCTGAAGCAGACCCCATACTGTCAGCACAGAGCCCAATTCCGGGCCTCATACTGTGAGATCATGACCTGAGCCAAAATCAAAAGTCAGATGCTTAATTGACTGAGCCACCGAGGCAGCACAGGAAAAGATCATTTTAGACAGGGGGGTACATGTATAAAAGCTCAGTATGGGGGTGGGAGGCGTACTTGGCCCATTCAAGGACTAGAAAAGTAACCACTGTGGGCTTAAGCAAAATATAATGAACTTGAATGATCACACTTCAAGTCGGACAGGTATGCAGGGACCAGTTCAAAAACCTGTAAGTAGATTTTTAAACTAAATGTAATGAAAGACCACTTAAAGATTTTAAGCAGGGAAATGATGATCTGATTTACATTTTATGCTTACTTTTTGCTGCTATGTGGAGATGAACTGGGGGGAGGGGGCAGAACTGAAGTTCAGAGATCAGTTTGGAGGCCATTACAGGCATTGAGCTGAGAGATAATGGTAGCCCAAAATGTAATGGCAATAAAAATGAGAGGAAAAAAACGAGTCAAAAGATATTTTGGAGTAAGAATTGACAGATACGAGGATGGATGCAGAAGAACCAGGGATGATGTTTGAGTAATCAAGTAGATGGTGGCTCCATTTACTGAAATGGAGAATGTTGGGATGGAGAAGAAAGAAAGGGAAAGGTGTGTGGAATTCAGTCTGGAACTCCGTTTTGGCCATGCGTCTGAGATGTCTATGAGACATCCGGTACAAGTTTAAATAAGAAGCACGATATTTGCATTCGGACCTTAGATGGGAGGTGTGGGCTGCACATACAGATCTGAAATTGATCAGCATAATGTTAATATTTAAATACATGGAAATTAAAAAGATCATTTTTTGAAGCTAGCATATGAAAGGAAGAAGAGAGGGTTTAGGACTAACATAGGCATAGGCAGTGAGATAGAGGAAGAGCCAGAAAAGAAGATAGAAAAGCTAAAATGGAAGGAAAACAAGGAAGAGGTGGTATTGAGTAAACAAGAAAAAAGGGAATTCTGTGAAGGAGAAAATGGTCACATATATGCAGCAGCATGAGAGTAAATGTTAAACAGAGAAAAGCTCTGATTTGTGACATCTGCTGATTTCTGTGATGTGAATGCTCTCATCCTGGCAAATTTCATGCTACCAGCATGTCTTCCACTGAACTTGGAATTGGAAAAAGCCACACACAGTTAGCTGTCAGGTACCGTTACTGCTGGGCTCCAGGACAGCACCGTGGCCGAGAGGGAGCAATAGACACAGACAGGAAAATATGCCTGAACTTGACAAAATGCAAGTCATTAGTGATTTAATAATAGTCATTTTCAGAATTTGGGGATAGAGGCCAGTCTGAAGTGGCTATAGGAGCTCGATGAAGGTAAGAAAGAAAACACAATGCATGACTCAGAAACGGATTGCAGCTAAAGGAATAAGAGGAGTCAAGATAAAAAATAAATAAATAAATAAATTGAACTCAATGAGATTAAGATTTTTGCCTAAATTTTTTTTTTTTTAAATATTATAGGGGCACCTGTGTGGCTCAGTTGGTTAAGCTCAGGTCATGATCTCATGGTTTGTGGGTTTGAACCCGGCCTTGGACCCTGTGCTGACAGCTCAGAACCTGGAGCCTGCTTCGGATTCTGTGTCTCCCACTCTCTCTGCCCTTCCCCTGCTTGTGCTCTCTCTTTGTGTCTCAAAAATAAACGTTAAAAAAATTATTTTAAAAGATTTTTGCCTTAAAATGCATCAAATAGGTATAAGTGAGGGGGATAGAATTTGAACCCAGCTTTGTTTGACTCTAAAGCTTATGCCTTATTTAGAGATACCTGGACCTCAGAGAAAAAAATTGTGTGTAAGCTATCTAACCATAGAATTATAGATGATTTTTAAAGTCCTTTTCTGCATTTTCCAATGTTTTTTCATTAACAGAATAAATTATCTTACAGTCATAAAAATACTTATGAAACTACAGTGGATTTTATATTTGCAGAGTAACTACTGACATACAGCAAAGCACATGAAAACCATTAGTTAGTCAAGTTAAACATAAATAGCATATTAGCAAACAGTGCTACCTAGTACAAAGCTGACTTCTCAGATAAATATTTAAACTTTGATTCCATTTTACAGCTTATACATCAACACACATGAAAACACCTGTGAACTAAAATACCTAAAGGTGCGACCTTCAAAACTCATGATTGCATAGATTCTAATTCTTAGATGGTTGTACAACATTAGACACGGGAAGGGACTGTGGCCTGTTTTCTGTGTAGTGCTAAGTACACTGTCACGGCTGCAAAAAGGTCATGAATAATGGTAGGAACCAGACAGTGATGTGGCTCTTATATAAAAAACTGAAGGCTCTTGCACTGGAATTCAAAATAAATTATAATTATTTTTTCCTAGAATACAGCATGTAATCACGAAGTTAGTTGGGGACTTGGATTTCATGAAGATGTTTTCCCTTTGGCTTGGTAAGAGGAGGGATTTCTGTGATCAGAGCAAACAGTCTTAGAACAGGTGGGGGATTGGGGCATGGATGTAGATACCATGAACAATCGCAGTCCCATTTTATTTTATTTATTTATTTATTTTGAAATGTTTTATTTATTTCTAGGAGAGAGAGAGAGAGAGACAGCGTGAGCAGGGGAGGGTCAGAGAGAGAGGGAGTCACAGACTCTGAAACAGGCTCCAGGCTCTGAGCTGGCAGTCAGCACAGAGCCCGATGCGGGGCTCGAACCCACAAACCGCGAGATCATGACCCAAGCGAAAGTCAGACGCTTAACCGACTAAGCCACCCAGGTGCCCCTGCAGTCCCGTTTTATAATTGTATGTTTCTATTACTCATGGGTAAATACAAACTTTAAGGTTATGTTTTTTAGATTATAGTATTAAACTATTATAATGATAATTTTGAGTGAATATAAAATGTCATACTCGAATTTCATAATACATAATGTCATACATACATCATACATAAAATTTCATAATAGAAATAGATTTTTAGGGGCATCCATATAATCACTTCTTTTTCTATTTAATAGAATTACATTTAGTTTTTTTAATGTCTATTTATTTATTTTGAGAGAGAGAGAGTGTGTGAGCACAAATAGGGGAGGGGGAGAGACAGAGAGAATCCCAAGCAGGCTCCTTGCCGCTAGCGTGGAGCCCAACTCAGGACTCAATCTCACGAACCATGAGGTCATGACCTGAGCCTAAATCAAGAGTCAGCCATTTAACTGACTTAGCCATGTAAGCATGGCCCCACATTTAGTTTTTTTAAGTAGAAAAAAAGAAATTTATTGCTTTTCTTTAAAAGAGAGAAAAGTTCTTACTTGCAGATAATTCATCTACTAGAAAATCCAAGAGTATTTACAGTAATACTACTTGAACTATAGAGTATTATACAGAAATCAATACTTAATCTTACACATCAGAAGTCGTGTGTTAGAAAGTATAAGGGAAAAAGATCCTACTTATGGTGTCATGAAAAACTACAAAGTTCTCAAAATATCATTAGAAGTAGGAGACTCACTGCTGCCTGCTAGGATTAGATCACCCGTGCATTTGAGTCTGCTTCATGGTGAGTTGTGGGAACGTTGGGTGAGGACTGACTTATCTTTAGTTTTGTGCACCTTCAAAATGTTTCTTTCTTTTAGGAAAACTTACTTTATATGAAAAACAAATGCTATTTTTTTCTTTAAAAATAGCCTTATTAATAGATGGACAAACAATACAGTGTTACACTTGGATTTGCCAACAAGCAGGTCCCATGAAATGATTTGATCAGACTGCCACCTATTGGTGGCAGGAAAAGCACAGTGGCCCAAAAATATCACCGACTATGTATCAGGCATGGTATTAAGGAAAATAATAAGGCTGCCAGATAAAATACAGGACTCTCACTTAAAACTGCTGTCAGTTAATTATCAATACTTTTGTAGGAGAAGTACATCCCAAATATTGCCTATTGATATGCCTATACTGAAAAATTATTCACTGTTTATCTGAAATTCAAATTTAATTTGTTAAATCTGGCAACCTTTGAAAATAAAGATAACGTTGACTACACTCTGCTTGCTGCATAAAACCTTTCATTGGCCTCAGGGGAAGGTAGAAGCATCTTAACATGCGTTAATGTAAGAACATTCCTGTCTCTGCTCTTATTTTGCTCCTCTATTCTTAGTACAGGCTTCCCATTGACAACAAAATCTTTCTTTTGCAAAGGTACTTTGCATGGCTTAGAATACAAAGGTTCCTCATTTGTCTTTTTTTTTTTTTAATGTTTATTTATTTTTGAGAGACAGAGAGAGACAGAGCATGAGCAGGGGAGGGGCAGCGAGAGAGGGAGACACAGAATCTGAAGCGGGCTCCAGACTCTGAGCTGTCAGCACAGAGCCCATCACAGGGCTCAAACCCACGAACCAGGAGATCATGACCTGAGCCAAAGTCAGACATGTAACCGACTGAGCCACCCAGGTGCCCCTCGTTTGTCTTTTAATATTGCTTGTGATAAGTTTATTATGTGGTCACATCTTACCTCAGGACTTCTTAAGTGAATGTCAAAATTATCATAGCAGATTACAATTAAATGATACACTACTTCAAGATAAAAACTACTATTTTCCAGCATGTCTTTCCAAAGTAATGTTTTTCCTGTGACTTTGGAAAGACTCTGGAAACACATACTGGGAGATGTCGGGGCGCCTGGGTGGCTTAGTCGGTTAAGCGTCCGACTTTCGCTTAGGTCATGATCTCGCGGTTCGTGGGTTCGAGCCCCGCGTCGGGCTCTGTGCTGACTGCCAGCTCAGAGCCTGGAGGCTGTTTCAGAGTCTGTATCTCCCTCTCTCTCTGACCCTCCCCTGCTCACGCTGTCTCTCTCTCTCTCTCCTAGAAAAAAAAAAAAAAAAGACATACTGGGAAATGTTTTATCTCCAGAGAATTTCATGTCCTCATTTAAATGTTAATGAAAGAAAAGTCCTATTGAGTTTGTGTGTATCTGCCTCTATAACTTGCAGAGCCCTGTGCAATATTAAAATGTGGAGCCTCTTGTTCAAAAATGACTAAGAATTTCAATATGGTGATGGCACAGCATTAGCTCAAGTGTGGGACCCTTCTAAGGGCAAGGCCCTGACTGTTCAAGTCACCTGCTCTGTATATACATTTTCCCCTACAACTGAATGCATTTAGAATTGAAGTTTCTCTAAAGGAAGTTCCTTTTTGCTTAAACTAGAAGTATATGAATAACTTAGTTTGTGATGTTTTGAGATCTTGCTAAACAGACCTGCTGGACAAGAAGAAAAGTGGACTTTGCAGTCAATTCAAGGCCTGGCTTCCTGGCAGCCTGGAGGGCTCACTGGTTGGCTTTAGGGATGCACAAATGTCCTCTAATTATAGACAAAAGTGTGTGTGTGTGTGTGTGTGTGTGTATGTGTGTGTGTGTGTGTACATGTGCATTTTTCAGGAAGCTTTCATCTAATTCTCAAAGGGATAAATAACCCAAAAAGACATGGGAATCACAGTTCTTTGAAATTATTTCTCTTTATTTTGGCTTTATCTCTATGGCCAACCATGTTCTGCTTAAAGAAAACCTTGCTGGTAACTGGCTTACAATTTCGGAAAGAAAAGGGATTGGTGCATGTATTTCAAACTACATGTATTTCATTACCTTGCTGATAACTGGCTTACAATTTTGGAAAGAAAAGGGATTGGTGCATGTATTTCAAACTACATGTATTTCATTACCTTGCTGGTAACTGGCTTACAATTTTGGAAAGAAAAGGGATTGGTGCATGTATTTCAAACTACATGTATTTCAAAATATAGAAAAGAAATATAAAAAGAGAAATATAAGGAATAAACAGGTATATAAGGGTCCCAGTCAGAGAAATGAAGTCTGAAAGGATCTACGTTAAATCTACATTAGCTGCTGCCATCAGAAAACTTGAGATAGTAAAATTGACCTTTAATTGCAATATTTCTTGTGTTATAATACTTAACATTTGTTGAACATTTACCATGTGTTGGGCACTGTTCCAATAATCATTTATAACCCTTAACCCACTCAATCCTCGTAACAACCCTACAGTCTCCATAGTAGAAATGAGGAATCAGAAGCAAACGGGTTAAGAAACTTTCACAGTGACACATAATGAATGGTGGACACAGGCCTTGAACTGGCCACAAAGTCATTATTCTTTATAAGCTATTTTTCCCCCTTATTATTGAGTAGGTCCACTTAGCAAGATATCAATAGTTCTTAGAACTTCCAATAAGGCAGTATGAAGATTAAAGAAATAGAACACTGAAAATGTATCCTTCCAGAAAACTTTTCTCACTTGGCTTCCAGGATACTACTCGTCTGTGGGTTTCCTCCTGTCTCTGCCTGGCCGAGTCTTCTCAAGCTTTGTGTGGGAATCTCCCCTTACCCCCCCATCAGGCCTTGAACCTCTTCTCTCCATCTATATACACTAGAGATCCTCCTTAAGCAAGCTAATCCAGTCCCATGACTTTAATATGCTGATGATTTTCAAATTTGTTTTTTGGGACAGTAGGTTGGGACACTTCCTTGAGTTCTAGATTCATGTATTCAGCTGCCTTCTAAACCTTTCCATCTGGGGTCTAATCAACATCTCAAACAAAACATGGCCAAAATGAACTGTTAATTCCCCTCCAGCAGGACTCCCAAAGTCTTCTTCCATTCAGAAAATGGTAACCCCATTCTTCAGTTAGAACAAAAAACTTTGGAGCCATTGGTGTCTCTTCTCCCTCTCTCACCCCATGCCAAATCAATGGGCAAATGAGGTCAGTTTAACCTTCAAAATATGTCCAGATGAATAGAAAGCCAAAATCCATCTACTTTCTTAACCCAAGCCACCATTCTCTCTCTTACCTGGGTTGTGGCAAAGTCTCTGTGATGGCCATGAGAAAATGCTTCTCAGAGCTCCCAGTGTGGAAGGATACTTGATTGGTGGTCCC
The DNA here is from genome assembly GCF_008692635.1 of Crocuta crocuta. NCBI lineage: Eukaryota > Metazoa > Chordata > Mammalia > Carnivora > Hyaenidae > Crocuta > Crocuta crocuta. Next base: position 6,727,713 of record NW_027532585.1, on the reverse strand, counting down.
ATCCATCAGTGAGTTCACAAGGAGCCGCACTCCCCACAGACTGCTTCCAGCTTCTGGCCAGTCGGGAACACTGGGCCCAGCCCATTCCTGGGAAATGGGGGGTTTTGTTCATAGGTCACTTTGGCTCAAGGACTCCCTGTTGGCCTTGCCAAATTTTCATAGAATTACACTGTAGTTTCAGACTGCTCCATGTAACCTTCCTGCCCCGTTCCTTCCTTTACCTGGGTCAGGCCTACATTGCAGTCTGAAGGCTTTTAATGTCTTTTCTGGCCCCTCTCCCTGTGCTCTTCCTGGTGTTCCTCTTAATGAATCTCTCACACATCTGATCCCAACAGGGCTTCTCACAGGACTTGGATTAACGCAGTCTATTCATTGGTCTTCCTACTTCCACAATTGCACTCAACAGTCTCTTCACATAGCAGCCAGAAGGGATCACGTGAAAACCAAACTCTTTGCCTCAGGCTCTAGGCTCTACGAGATCTGGCCCTTGCTATCCCCATGGATCTCATCTCCTCTTTGCTGACTCTGCTTTGGCCACACAAATCTCCTGGCTATTCTTAACCCTTTATGTACGGTTTACTTCCCTTTCCACTTGTCTTTCCCTCATGTTTGCTTGTGTCCCAAACATATACATATCTGGATCCTTCTCCTCATTCAGGTCTATCGCTCTTTATCATCTTAGCCTGCTTTATTTTTTCTTCACAGTGTTTAATCACCATTTGATATATTATATATCTATATTGATTATTTATTTGCTTGTGATTCCCTCTCCCCACTACAACACAAGTACCATGAAAACAGAGACTTTGTATTCACTCCCATATCCTCATCACAAATAAAAGTGCCTGGCACATGAATACTTAATAAATTTTATTGAATAATAAACTCTTACTTACTATCATGTATATGGTCATAAAAACCAAAGTTTGATTAGGAACATCGAGTTTTCTTTTTTCTTTTTTTTTAATAAAATTTTTAAATGTTTTTCATTTATTTCTGAGAGAGAAAGAGAGAGAGACAGCGTGGGCAGAGGAGGGTCAGAGAGAGAAGGAGACACAGAATCTGAAGCAGGCTCCAGGCTCTGAGCTGTCAGCACAGAGCCTGACGCGGGGCTTGAGTCCACGAACTGTGAGATCATGACCTGAGCCGAAGTCGGATGCTTAACCGACTGAGCCACTCAGACACCCCAAGTTTTCTTTTTTTCTTTATTATTTTTTAAGTTTTTATTTTTTTACTTTGAGAGAGAGAGAGAGCAAGTTGGGGAGAAGCAGAGAGGGAGAGAGAGAAAATCCCAAGTAGGCTCCACACTGTCAGCACAGAGCCCAATGTGGGATTTGAACTCACAAACCATGAGATCATGACCTGAGCCAAAATCCAGAGTTGGACACTTAACCTACTGAGCCACCTAGGCAACTCAGGAACATACAAGTTTTCTAAAGAATGAGAAGACAACTAGAAAAATTAGTACCATAAGTAATTAAGGACACATTTTTTGTTTTGTTTTGTTGCTGATTATAAAGAACAATGCTATTTTTTAAAAACAAAATTCAAACTTCATATTTATCACTAATCTATTTAATGTAAAATATGAAATAGTATTTTATCTCAAGCAAGCTCAAGCTATACTTAATTAGCTGGGTTATAACCAGGAAAATGCTAACATATCAAGGGAGGAGAAGTTGTCTTTCTATGACTTTTGAGGGAATAAGTGATACCATGGAATAGTTAGCAAATTTATTTTTTTTCCCAAGCCTAGAGACAAAAATATATAGGAAGACATTCAAAAATATCCCCAATGCTTGGAATATATGAGAACAAATTAACTTACTGACCGCAATGAGAAGTAATTGGAAATATATCCGAATTTTTGTGAGATTTAATGAAATTGCAGTCTTGAACACACTGGATATTAATTTTTCAAAGAACCCATGTTCTCGTGAAACCCAAACCTATTTTACCACATGTCCCCTACTTTTCCTCTTCTTTTTTTACTTTTCTAGCTATAGTCTTAAGGAAGGAAAAGTGAAGTCAAAATATTGTTTAATCACACTTAGAAAATCTGAGTCCCAAACTGTAATGGGTCACACTACATTTCTCTGACATAATAGTCATGTGCCTCTAAATGGCAGACTCTATGGCATGGAAATAGAAGCTACAAAGTGCCTTTTTGGCAATCTGCCATTTTCTGAATATTACATTTAGAGAAAACAGACAGAAATGCAGACACTAGGTCCTGGCATTGATTCACTGCACAGGAAGGTCAGAATTATGGAAGTATTTAAATGATATAACTACTACTGGGGGTCTATGCTATTCTCTCAAGTGATTCAAAGAAGCCAAGTAGAAATTTTGTTTCTGGTCTTACCGCCAAGCTATTGCACACACCTGAATTAGTCCTCTAGATCCTTTCAAAAATTATGGCAAAAAGATGTAAGCATACTACAGAAATGCTTAAGTATTATTATATGGTGGGGACAAAGAAAATATTTACCTCACTGAATTTTATTCTGCATTCCATGAGGAAGCATGGTCCAGTTTTCATTTTATCTGGCCGATGGAAAAACAAATCCATGATCCGTTGACCTTTTTTAGATAGTTACCAGCACCTCCTCAGTGCCTGTGTGTTCGGTGCAGAAGTCCGAGATACATCAGAATACAGCATGATCTAACCAAATACTGAGTTGAGGGTCTGGGACACCATGTTTTTATTTCAGACTGGACACTAACTAGCTTTCTGATTTTGAGTCAGTTACAAAAACTCTCAGTATTATTTATGTGTTGTTAACTCATCCCAAATCTAGTGTCTTAAAACAATAACGAGCACGTCTTATCTTCTAGGTTCTGGGAGGGACTCTGGAGTGCGCTCATTGGTTCTGGCTCAGGGATTCACATGAATTTGCAATCAAGATGTCAGCTAGGGCTGCAGCTGTTTGATGGCTCGCCTGGGGCTAGAGGCCTGCAGTTGTTTGATGGCTAGGCTAACTCATATATCCAATGGCAAGAATTCTTCGCAGTGAGGGCTTCTTCATAGAGTTGTTCCTGATGTGGCAGCTGGCTTCCCCCAAAGTGGGTGACCCCAAGAGTGAAAGTAACTAGGCAGGTGCTGTGATATTCCTTACCACCCAACCTCAGAAACAACTACCATCAATGCTACTGTCTTCTACCGTTCACATAAGCCGACCCTGGTGCTCTAGGAGAGACGGCCTACAACAGGGGTGTGAACAGCAAAAGACAGGAATCTTGAAACCTGCCTACCACATTCTCTGATCTCATTTTCTTCATCTATAGAGTGAGGTCTTTTAACTAGATGATTTTTTAAGTTTATTTATTTATTTTGAAAGAGAGGGAGTGCATGAGTGGGGGAGGGGCAGAGAGAGAATGGGAGAGAGAGAATCCCAAGCAGGCTCTGCACTGTCAGCATGGAGCCCGATGTGGGGCTTGGACTCACAAATCATGAGATCGTGGCCTGAGCCGAAATCAAGAGTCAGGCACTTAACCGCCTGAGCCACCCAGGTGTCCCTGCCTAGATGATCTTGAAAGTTGGTGACTTCCTCTCCCCAGCACCACTTCCAGACCTTGATTTTCATTCTCATGTAGAAAATCCTAAGCCTCTTAGCTTTAAGCCATATGGCTGTACCAACCTCTACCCGTCCACGTTGTTGTCACTTATAGACTTCCTGGTCACTATCTTTCATCTCAGGAGCTTAGCACCTGACCTAAAGTTGTCCTTCTCACTCCAAGTCCTGACAGTATCCTAAGGCTTCCACATCCTCATGGATGACCCATCCTTGATGACCCATGGCATTCCAGTTCCTTAATCTCCTCATCTCTAAGGCCCTTCCCAGCCACTTCATTTCAGAACCCATTCTATACTAACATCCTGAATTTGTCATCACCAAAATTGATCAGCTTCATAAGCAATGCAATCACTTTACTCTCTCACTGTAACTTCCTATTTTTCTGATTCTCTAATCAACTGTCCAAAGATGGGTCCCCAGACCTGGGTGGAACTTCCAGAAAATGTCACATCTACTTTCTCAGAATCAGATCTCTCTTGTCTTCACTTCTTAATGGATTTTAAAGTCCATCACTTGAACCACCCTCTGGATAGATACCTCACCTCCTTTGTCTCATAGTCTTTCTTTCACATCTGCCTGGAAGAGCCTTAGTTCTGATTGATTTCAACAGATTATCTTACATCTTCTCGATCACCTACAACCAGGTCACTGAAGACTTCTTGAGAAGGTCACATGCCAGTGTCGACTGGCTAGATGGTTATCATATTCACACAGGCTTCCAAAGTTGTCTGCCAATTTCATAGTCAAAGTCCCCAATCAGCTCTCTCTTTCTAGTCTCCACACAGGCTCTTTCAAATACTGTCCACTTCCCTCAAAACTCCGTATCTGCTCCTGCCAGATCCTCCTCATTTGCATTTTTACTTTCTAAAGAAAATAGAATCCGTGAGGTGAGACCCTTTGTGTCCAGACCTACTCTTTCCTCTTTTCCTCTTAATGAAAGAGGAGCTTCACCTCTGATCTGAAGTCAGTCCTTTTGCGTATGCCTAAAATTCCATTCCCTCTCATCGCCTCAGAAACTCTGATTTTTTTTTTCTTTTAACCGGTGCAATCTCACTTCCACCTCCTATCGTCCCTGAAGTGGTCTCTTATTTTATTCTGCTGACTTCCTCTTTTGTCTAAAACTACTGTCCAGTATGGTACCACTAGCCACGTGTAGCTAGTCCCAGATGGTAAATGCTCACCAGGCTTCAAAAACTTAGCATTTATAAAAAAAAAGAATGTGCATTATCTCTTTAATCACTTTCTGTATTGATTATATATTGAATGTGTATATATGTTGAATGGCTCTCTGGGGGATCGGAGGAGTTGAGTGGGACAGCATAGCTCAACTGGCTAATTCCTAAATGTTCTATTCTTTGATGTGGCATTGTGAAGTTGTCTGGTCTACTTCATCTGAATGAATGACACGACATTTTTTCTTCTGTATATATACAAAGATAAATTCCTCACACAGTTGAACCCATCATAAAAAAATGCTATCTTTATTTATGAAGTAAAAATTAGTGGGGTGCCTGGGTGGCTCAGTCAATTAACTGTGCGACTTCGGCTCAGGTCATGATCTCGCGGTCCAGTCCCTGGGTTTGAGCCCCGCGTCAGGCTCTGTGCTCACAGTTCAGAGCCTGGAGCCTGCTTCAAATTCTGTCTCTCTTTCTCTGTCCCTCCCCTATTCTCACTCTGTCTCTCTCTCTCTCTCTCAAAAATAAATAAACATTGGGGTACCTGGGTGGCTCAGTCCGTTAAGCATCCGACTTAGACTCAGGTCATGATCTCACGGTTTGTGGATTCTAGCCCCACACTGGGCTCTGTGCTGACAGCCAGCTCAGAGCCTGGAGCCTGCTTCAGATTCTGTGTCTCCCTCTCTCTCTGACCCTCCCCCACTCACACTGTCTCTCTCTCTCTCAAAAGTAAATAAAACATTAAAAAAATAAACATTAAAAAATTTATTTAAAAATTAGTTATCTGTTATATTACCTGTGTTCATAAAGTAGATAACTATATGACTATTTTTTCCAGAAAAGTTAAATAACTATTTTTCCTTTATCTTGCTTATATAATATACGATGATCCACTATATGCCATACAGTGTTACACTATATTATATACAGTATATGATATCATACACTATACTATGTGCAATATTTATATGTGAGATTAATAATGTTGCAGATGCTACTAGTATTTGAACATATGGCTTTTTTGAATTTTACCCCAATGAAGCCCATTCCAGACCTTTGATCTCCAGAATAAGATAATAATTTGTTGTTGTTTTAAGCTACTAAATGTGTAGTAAATTGTTAAAGCAGCAACAGAAACTAATACACTAATTTTAGACTTTAAAGTCTTTTCTTTTAATTTAACAAAATACATTTATTATTACACAGTTTCCGTGGGCCAAGAGGTGGCCTAGTTTAGACTGATCCTCTGCTCAGGGCCTTACAGACCGCAATCAGGCATTGGCCTGGCTCTGCTTTCTTGCTGATTATCAGCCAGGGGCTGCTCTCGGCTTCCAGAAGCCCCAAAAGTTCCTTGTCATGGGATCCTCTCACAACACAGCTATTTGATGCTTCCAGGCCAGCATGAGAATCACTTTGACCTCTAGATGCAGATTTCTTTCAAATTTTTTCATCATGATAGATGTACTCTTTAAAACCCATCACCTATTTCACTCACTGCCCCCCACATACGTGCCATATACAAACTATTTCCTACAGTTTGTTCTCTATGGTTAACAGTCTGTTTCTTGGTTTCTCTCTCTCTTTCTCTCTTTCCTTTACTTATTTTGTTTCTTAAACTCCACATATGGGTGAGATTGTATNTTTGTTCTCTATGGTTAACAGTCTGTTTCTTGGTTTCTCTCTCTCTCTCTTTTTCCTTTACTTGTTTTGTTTCTTAAACTCCACATATGGGTGAGATTGTATAGTGTTTGTCTTTCTCTAACTTATTTCACTTGGCATTCTAGCTCTATCCATGTCATTGCAAATGGCAAGATTTCATTCTTTTTTCTGGCTGAATAATATTCCATTATATATATATATCACATCTTATATATCCATTCATCTATTGATGGATACTTGAGCTGCATCCATAGTTTGGCTATTGTAAATACAAGGGTGTGTGTATCCCGTTGATTTAGTGTTTTTGTATTTTTTGGGTCAATACCCAGTAGTTTGATTATTGGGTCATAGGATAGTTCTATTTTTATTCCATACTATTTCCCACAGTGGCTGCACCAATATGCGTTCCTACAAACAATGGAAGAGGGTTCCTTTTTATCCACATCCTCGCCAACACTGGTTGTTTCTTGTGTTTTTTATTTTAGCCATCCTGACTGGTGTGAAGTGATATCTCCTTGTGGTTTTGATTTGCATTTCTCTCATGACCAGTGATGTTGAGTATCTTTTGATGTGTCTGTTGGCCATCTGTATGTCTTCTTTGGAGAAATGTCTCTTCATATCTTTTGACCATTTTTGAATTGGGATTATGTAATTTTTGGGTACTAAGTTGTATCATTTATTTACATATTTTGGATACTAACCCTTTACCAGATATCTTCTTCCATTCAGTACATTGCCTAGTTTTGTGGATTGTTTCCTTGGCTGTGCAGGAACTTACTATTTTGATGTAGTTCCAATAGGTCACTTGGCCTTTTTAAAATCTGCTTGTTTTTGTAATCTCTACACACAATGTGGGGCTTGAACTCATGACCCAAAGATCAAGAGTCACATGCTCCTCTGACTGAGCCAGGCAGGTGACCTTATTTTTGTTTTTATCTCCCTTACCTCAGGAGACATATCTAGAAAACTGATGCTATGGCAAATGTCAGAGAAATTACTGCCTGTGCCCTCTTCAAAAATTTTATGGTTTTAGGTCTCACATTTAGGTCTTTAATCCATTTTGAGTTTATTTTTGTGTATGGTGTAAGAAAGTGATTTAGCTTCATTCTTCTGTATGTAGCTGCCCAGTTTTCCCAACACCATTTGTTGAAGAGACTATATATTCATTCCTTTGTCAAAGATTATTAGACCATATAATTGGGTTTTCTATTCTATTTCCATTGATCTAAGTGTCCATTTATATGCCAGTACCATACTGTTTTAATTACTACTGCTTTGTAATATAACTTGAAATCTGGAATTGTGATATCTCCAGTTTTGTTATTCTTCTTCAAGATTACTTTGGCTACTTGAGATCTTCTATGGTTTCATACAGATTTTAGGATTGTTTGTTTTAGCTCTGTGAAAAATGCTGTTGGTATTTCGGTAGGGATTACATCAAATGTGTAGATTGCTTTGGTTAGTATATACATTTTAACAACAAATTTGTTCTTCCAACTCATGAGCCTGGAATGTCTTTCCATGTGTCATCCTGAATTTCTTTCACCCATGTTTTACAGATCTTTCACCTCTTTACTTAAGTTTATTCCTAGATGTTTTATTGTTTTTGGTGCAGTTGTAAAAGGGATAATTTTCTTAATTTCACTTTCTGCTGCTTCATTATTAGTATATAGGAATAAAACAGATTTCTGTACATTGATTTTGTATCCTGTGACTTTACTGAATTCCTTTATTGGTTCTAGTAGTGGAGTCCTTAGGATTTTCTATGTATAGTATCATGTCACCCACAAATCGTGAAAGTTTTACTTCTTCCTTACCAATTTGGATGCCTCTTGTTTCTTTACATTGTCTAATTGCCATGGGTGGGATTTCCAGTAGTATGTTGAGTAAAAAGTGGTGAGAATGGATATTCTTATCTTGTTCCTGATCTTAGAGGAAAAGCTTCCAAGTTTTCACCATTAAGTATGATGTGGACTGTGGATTTTTCATATTAAAGTCTTTATTATGTTGAGGTATGTCTCCTCTAGACCTACCTTGCAGAGGGTTTTGTTTTTTTTTTTTCATAAATGTTTCTTTTTTTTTTGTGGTGTCTTCATCTGGTTTTGGTATCAGGATGATACTGCCCTCATAGAATGAATTTGGAAGTTTTCCTTCTTCTTCTATTTTCTGGAATAGTTGGAGAAGAACTGGTATTAACCCTTCTTTGAATGTTTGCTAGAATTTGCCTGTGAAGCCATCTGGCCCTAGACTTTTGTTTTGGGGGTGTTTCTTGATTGCTGATTCCATTTCATTGCTGGTAACTGGCCTGTTCAAATTTTCCATTTCTTCCTGCCATTGTTTTGGCAACTTACATGTTTCTAGGAATTTATTCATTTCTTCTAAGTTGTCCTATAGTTGTTGGCATATAGGTTTTCATAATATTTTGTTACAATTGCTTGTATTTCTGGGGTGTTGGTTGTTATTTCTCTTTTTTCATTAGTGATTTTGTTTATTAGGATCCTCTCCTTTTTAAAAAAAATTAAAAAAAAATTTTTTTGATGTTTATTTATGGGGGTGGGAGGGGCTGAGGGAGAGGGAGACACAGAATCTGAAGCAGGTTCCAGGCTCTAAGCTGTCAGCACAGTGGGGCTCAAACTCACAAACCGGGAGATCATGATCTGAGCTCAGTTGATACTTAACTGAGCCACCCAGGGGCCCGTGTTGGTCTTTTTAAAGAACCAGCCACGGGCTTCATTGATCTGTTCTATGGTTTTTTTGTTTTTGTTTTTAGTTTCTATATCATTTCGTTCTGTTCTCATCTTTATTATTTCCTTCCTTTTCTGGGTTTAAGTTTTGCTTGCTCTTTTTTTTCTAGCTCCTTTAAGTGTAAGGTTAGGTTGTTGACTTGAGATTTTTCTTGCTCCTTGAGGTAGACTCTAAAGTCTTTTGACAATTGTTACCTATCCAATAGTTTGTACATTATATCTATTGCTGAACAGAAATAGTTAATTTTGATCAATTTTAATCTCTCAATGTTCCCCTTTATGGTGTGAATTTGGGGTCTTGTTTAAGAAAATCTTCCCATTGTATAGTCTCCTACATTTTCTTCAATTTGTTTATAAAGATTTACCTTTCATGTTTATGCCTTTAAACCATTTGGTGTTTGTTTATATATAAATTGTGATGAAGAGATCTAGCATAAATTTTTTCCTTATAACAACAGAAATTTTTTTCAATGGTCTGCATTGCTATATTGGTTTATTGGTCCTTTCCTACATTATAACTGTGCTATTTTATTGCTTTGGCTTTACAGTTATTTTTTTTTAATTGAGGTAAAATTCACATAACAGAAAATCAAATATTTTAAAGTGAGGGGCACCTGGGTGGCTCAGTCAGTTAAGCGTCTGACTTTGGCTCAGGTCATGATCTCACAGTTCATGAGAGAGCCCTGTGACAGGCTCTGTGCTGACAGCTCCGAACCTGGAGCCTGCTTTGGATTCTGTGTCTCCCTCTCTCTGCCCCTTCCCTGCCCTCACTCCATTTCTCTTTCTCTCTCAAAAATAATTAAACACTAAGAAAAAAATTTTTAAGTGAACAATTCAGTGGCTTTCCATACATTCACAGCATTACACAACCACCACCCCTATCTAGTGTCATAAATTTACAGTTGCTTTTAATATTTGATAGGATATTTTCAACTTTGCCTCAGTCTCCTCATCATTAAACAAAGACGACATAACCTAATTCATAGAGTGGTTATTAATATGTTTTAAAAGCAGTACATATTAGGGGTGCCTGGATGGCTCAGTCAGTTAAGCGTCCAATTTCGGCTCAGGTGATGATCTCACAGTTCGTGGGTTCGAGCCCCGCATCAAGCTCTGTGCTGACAGCTAGCTCAGAGCCTGGAGTCTGCTTCGGATTCTGTGTCTCCCTCTCTCTCTGACCCTCCCCTACTCATGCTGTCTCTCTCTCTCAGAAATAAATTTTTTAAAAACCATAAAAGCAGTATATATTAAGTGCTTACAATTAATTGTGCTTGGTACTAGTTATTATAATATTATCATACCATATTATTGCAATATGGTAAAAAAAAAAACACAGTACACGTTGAGTGATGTTGCTGTCTTTTGCCAGCACCTCTGCCTTTTCTAGATGATGTATCTTGTAGTAGCTCTGGTCTCGTTTCTTCAACGTCTTCTCTTCCCTATCTACATCCATCCCCTTGGTGACTGCATCCAGCTTCATGTATTCAAATTTTCATGTAAGCGTTGACCTCCCAACTGAGCTCTAGCCTGACATATCCAACTGCTTATTCAGCATCTTCACTGGGAGGTCTACTAGAGAGCTCACAGTTTGAGAAGAGAACTCATGACCCCCCTCCTTTAAGGGTCCACTTCTCTTTTTAAGTATTTTGTGTATTTAAAAATGATAATATCATTACAGTCATCCAGGCCAACACTCTGGTGCCCTCCTTGATCTTGCTTTTCCCCCCATTCATACCCACATTTTCAGCAAATCCTGTCTGCTCCATCTTTGAAATGTATCCAGAGTCCAACTACGTCTCAACATTTTCCCCACCACTCAGGGCACCATTGCCCCCACTGGAATAACGTGAGCCTCCCATCTGGACTCTCTGCCTCTATTTTTGCCTTCTTTATACTCTATTTTCCACACAGTAGCAGTCAGAGAGATCTTTTTAAAAATGTAAGTTAAATATTTCTGTTCAAAGCCCTCCAATAGTTTCTAGTTTCACTCAAAATAAAACTCCAAATCCCTATGCCTTTGCCTTGTGCTAAGATTCTCTGGCAGTTGTTCTAATTGAGACTACCATAACCGAGCAGATGTTTTGGAAATTCATGGAAGACTGTGGCAGAGAACAGTACTAGACATCCCACAGCATACAGGATATTCCCATAAAAGAAAGAATTGTCTTTTGTCCTACAGAATTCTTGAATTTCTGGCTGGATATTCATGCAGATGAGGAACCTATTTACTATTACTTGAGTGTTTAACATGTAATAAAATGTCCAGGTACGCACTACTCTGTAAATTAAGGGGAAGTGGCACATCATTTTGTTTAAAACATTACCCACAATTGCTCACCACTTTGGAGAATCACATTATTCTTGGCAACACCATGTGCTATTTGCATCCTTTGTATTACATACCTGAACAAATTACAGCTATCATCATGCTGATTCCACATGTAGATATAAACATCTTTTATCATGTTCTCCATTGTAATTCAGTCTCTCCATTTATGTGTTAAAACCCACATAATCGTCTTAAATTTGGTCTGGATCTACCCTCCTCAATTCCTATTTCTGGTATAGGTCTGGGTCTTTGCCAACTGCATTTCCCTTTTCCAGGTAATGCTGTGTTCAGTTCTGCCAGCAGGGGGTGCTAGAGGGAGGGTATGAGCAGAAGAAGAAAAGAGACTGCCTCTTCCCGTCCTGAGCAGTTCCTGCCATTGTGACTTCAACAATACTGTTTCCCTCTGGTGGCAGCCCTTGGCTCCAGTCTTTAGCTTCCTTGGCACTTCCAAAATGAACCTTAAGGTGTTCTCCTATGGTACTGCTGTGAGCAGGACAGCACCTCTTTCTCAGGGGTCTAAGCCCTGTCTATAGGGGGCACTTCTTCCAAGCCTCTAGTTTCTGAAAATGCCAGCCTCTTCTCTTTGTTCCTCTGGCAGGTTATTATATCTGGGCTTCAATGTTTGCTTTTTTAGTCCTCTAAGCTCATTGCAACACATTTTTTGTATTAAATTCTCTCTGCTGAACTGACTGGTGTAGTCTCTGTTTTCCTAATTGCATTCTAATGAACACTTGGTGCCATAGTGGTTCCAGGAAACATACCCTCAAAGATGGCACTTGGGATTGTTTGGTTATGTCCATACCTCTGCAATCAGTGCTGAGCTCTTTGCTGATAAAAAGTGGGAATTTGGTTATCTGTCATCATACAAGGCATCATGATTACCTAACGTGTCACTTATAGTAGATTGTGAAGAAGTGCCCACTGAAATAAGTGGCCTGGAGGACCAAGTGGTGGTTGCACTTGACTGCTACAGTAATAATGATGACCATGAGACCTGTGGGCCCAGTGGCTGCTTCTGACCATGCTGGAGAGCTTATGGAAAGGAAATAACAAGATCAACGTTTTAAACTTTCATCTCAGGTCACAGCCAAGGAACTAGAGAGTATCTACGGTGGCCCTAAGATAATCTACTATTTCGTATAGCTGCAGGGTCAAACTTACTAAAAACCATATCCAAAATTTAGTTGTCTGGGTTGTAAAACACTAATTTAAGTTGAATTCACAGGCTATGCATGTCTTTTATGTTAAACTTATGGCACTAAGAAGGAGTAGACCTGAGGCTTGAAATGGATGGAATCAAACAAAGATGAGAACTTGAACTCCCAAGTGTCTCTGAGCCCCTCTTGCCAGCACAGCCTGCTCCCTTGTGTCTGAGGAGAGATTTCCTCAAAGATCCTGTGTAACCTCACCTTGGGGAAGCTGCCTGGCAAAGACGTGCCTGTCATTCTCAGGCACATCCTGACTAACCCTGAATGACTCTAGACTCCAAAGTAGAGACAGATCTCACCCTCTGTCATCTCAGACAGATGAATACAAAATTTGGCCTAGGATGACGTAGCTTATACTCTCAAAGAATTTCCAGATTTTTCTAACATATAGAGAGATAAAAAGTAATGCATGTGAAGACTAAAACTAATATATATTAGACATGGATTTGAAGAGAGTTCCTCCAAGGAGGAAAGAATACAAAATAGGATCAGGGCAAACATACTGACATAAATGCCCTTGCAAGAGACTCTGGAGATAATGTGTAAACTAGAGAAACTGTCACCCTCTCCCCACACTGCGGGAACTGCCTGACTGCTTGACGATTACAAGGCAGAAAAATCAAACCCCTTTATCACAGAGTAAGCCAAATGCAGGACTAAGTTTGTTACCTGACAGATATCGCTTATTAGAGCCAAACTTCAGGGTGAGGTCCTTATTTTATTTCTTGTTTAATGTTTGTTTATTTTTGGGGGGGGCACATGTGAAGGAAGGGGAGACAGAAGATCTGAAGTGGGCTCTGCACTGACAGCAGAGAGCTCAGTGAGGGGCTTGAACTCACAAACTGTGAGAGCATGACCAGAGCCAAAGTTGGATGCTTAACTGACTGAGCCACTCAGGCGCCCTGAGGTTCTTACCTTAAAAGGGACTTTTCTTAGGAAGACTAGTTTACAGTTTAAGGTCACTGTTGTTAGTAGTGGACCCAATACGTCTATTATCCCTACCATAGCTCCTTAAACAGTGTCGGTGCCAAGGTTCACAGTGTGGATCCCACTTTCTCAGTTCACACCTGTCAAGTCAGTTCCTCCAACAACTGTAGTTCTGATGAATCCGCAAATACACGGACCCAAAACATCCTCATCACCACTGACTTGGTTTCATGATGGAATGCGATGAGTGAGCCAAACTCATTTGAAGAGGAAACAAGATGATGACCAGTACAATGCCATGCCAATTTATATATATATATATATATAGGCTTGATGCATTTCAGGGTAAGGAAGTGGAACATTCTAGGTTTTCTCAAGTTGTATCTTAGAAAATTTTAATGAAATTGCAAAAACCTATAAAAATGGTTCTATAGAGCATAAGTGTGAATAGGAAGACAATAGAGGAAGGAAAAATAACACTTCCTCAAATAGCATTTTATATAGGTCTGTATCAGTCAGAATTCAATTAGAGGTGCAGAGCCATTAGGATGCCATACACACACACACAGGCACACACAGGCACACGGAGATTTATTACAGGGATTGGACCTTATGCCGTAGTGGGAGCTGATAATACAGTCTATAAGGCTATCTTCATATCTGATGCTAGGGCTTGAAATCTGCAGGGCAGGCAGTTGAGTAAAAGGATGTCAAGTGGTGGGGAGCAGCAGGGACAAACTGAAACCCATGAACATGAATGGGAACTCATGAGGACGGGCAGGGACCTGTGTCAGTCACCGACCAATTTTAATGATGGGGGTACCCTGCTATCTTCCTGGGTCACAGAGATAAAAGCACACCTGGAGGAGAAGTCAGAGAGCTGAGAGAAGATCCAGGTAAGGTGAAACGGCTGTGGCCTGGCTGCCCACACCATGGAGGTGAGTCAGCAGATAAATAACAATGTGCATGCGCTGCAGAAGCACTCCCAGAGCTCCTTCCCCAGCCCTCTGAGCATAAAAAATTACCTGGCTGCTGCGATGTGTTTGCCCTGCAGATCTCACACAAAAATGTCTCTTGTGGCACACCCTAGCTGGAAACATGTGTGGGGGGGGGGATTATGGGAGATGTAGTTCAGCCCAACTGATTCGTCACACAAAGCCTCAGCAGTCCGTGGAGTCTGTGAAGTCCAAGGCAGTATGTCTCCTTGGCACACATACACCTCTCTTTAAATTACACTTAATTTCCAAATAAAGACAATTAAAAAGTCAAGTTTCTACCTAACATGCACCATTATCCCAAATATATAAAACTAAAACCACATTAACCATATTCCCCAGAGAGGCTACGGGTGATGTTTATTCTTCTTTGAGCTAATTGATGCTCTCTCTTTTATATGCTATAATTTAAATACTGAGATGATAGGGGAGCAAGAGGGGGAAGAAAATAACTTTTTGGTATCTATATATACCAAATATATATATATAAACACATTCATATAAAAATAAGGAAGAATTACTCATAACTGCTTTAGCCCTTATTTCTGCAACTGGCCATATGGTTGTAACTTGTATATATCACCTTCCACTACTAATTTCATATTCCCCTCACCCTCAGCAAGTGCCTTAGGCTGGCTGTGGTTTCTTTAGTGACTCAAACCTTTGTTCCAGAAGAGCCTGGGCCACTAACAATACAGCCTGGATTGAAATGTTGTAGTTTTCCACTGACTGTTATTATAGGACATGGAAGCAAGACTAAGAGGCAGCCCAGGGGGTATCCTGCGTTCTAGACATATTTCTCCTTGCTCTTGCTGAGTAGTAGCAACCCAGCTCTCCTGTTAGAGCCAAGATAAATGACCCCAGCCAGTGCACTACCCTCCTTGTTTGCTTGTTAACTCACCGGCAAGAAACCCAAAGTGGGCAGGTCACAATCTCAACTTCCAGGTCAATGGAATTGCTATCCTGTCTCCTTTTTGGAAACATTCCTCTCTTTACAATGAAGACCTTCAAACCAGCAGAGTCTAAAGTTATGCAGATGAAAAGCCAACTTTACACACCCATTTCCACCCTTAATTTCCAGACACATAAATCATGTGACAGGAGAAACAGCACCACATATTGCTGATTTATTACAGCATTTACGGCATCCGGGAACACGCTGCCTCAACATTGCATGATGCCGCCACGACACGGGCACTGTAACTGAGTTTTTAAAATGCGATACCACTGTTCTAGTGAGCCAACTGCTTCAGGATTATAAGAAATATGGTGAGCTCTGGGGATTACATGAGCAGCATGGACCAATTGCCACATTTCATTTGCTGTAAAATAAGTTATTTGATCAGAAGCAATGCTGCGTGCAACACAATAACAGTAAATAGAATTTTAAGTCCATAAATGATGGTTCTTGCCAAAGCATTGAGGGATGAAAAGCAAATCCATATCCAGAGCACGTGTCCCTTCCCCTGGGCACAAAATGCTGCCCCTTCCATGATGAAAACAGTGCAGCTGAAGCAAGCTGCCACAAGAAACTGACTTATGCCCCTCGGGAATGAATGCGTTTATATCAGGTGAGCAGTGTTGGTCTCTGCTCTTAGGTTGGACACTCAACAGTGGCTTGCCATATTGGTCTTGGTGAGTGGAAGTCCATGTTTCTTATCCTATGTCAACCTCTCATCTTTCCTGAGGTAGCCACCTTGTGAGCCCGCTGGGAAATGATAGGAATGGTTGCAGACATAGGCTGACTGACATCCACAAAATGGATCATTTTATCCAGTTGATTAGAGTTCTGTGCAGTTACCTCTGAAGAGCATTTACATGGGATGCAAATATATTTACACTCTGCTCCCTTTTGGAGAGCTCTATCCACATACTTCTTGTCCAGTCCTCTTTGTCACTAATCTGCCAGTCATGTTCTGAAAGATGACTTCCATGCAAGGTCCTGACCATGCAGCCAAACCAGTAACCATATCCCGGGAATCAGTGGAGACCCATCTCTCTGGCCATCTCTACTTTCAGGAAAAGCAAACAACCTGTGCCCTGTTCTACGTTCTGTTCCAGGAGTCTTCCCTTCACTGTTTTGCAGGGTCATCTTGGAGTGAGGCTGTAGTGCTATAGCTGTCCACTTTCGGGTGGTATCGTGTAAAAAACCATCTGCAAACCAAACCAGAATTTCTTCTTCCTTAGCAAATTGCTCAGAGAATTCTTCATGAGGCCATAAGTAATAAATGTGAAAAAAATATCGTCATAGATGTCAGTCCGTGGTCATCTGGGCCAATTCCTCATATAACTTCACTTGCATCTTCAGAATCTTCCTGAGCCCAGTTTTGTGTGTATGGAGTGCTGCTATGCAAGCCCAACCTAATGGCTGACTTCATGTATCACACAATGCCCAGGCCGTAAAGCAAAGCTCAGATCTCATGGTAATTTCGTGGTCCACTGCCAAGCATTCAGTCTACACTATGGCTTCATAGTAAGCGCGAAGTTACTTTAAAAATATAAAAGCATAGTTATATATAGAATTTTATATGGCTTTGCTCCAAAATCCTGAGCGTCTGTACTGCAGTGCATGTATAAGAGCTTGCCAAATGCTCCATACAGTAAAAATCTTCCACTGACATTTCATCCACCATTGAATCTGCTGGGTCTTATGGCCCACGTGGCAAAGCAGCTTATACCGCAGCCTGAACCTGTTACAAAGTCTCCTATTGCTTGGGGACCAACTCAAAATTGGCAGCTCTTTGTGTCATTTAGCAAATGGGTCAGAGTAGTGGGCAAAAATGAGGTATATATTGTTTCTAAACTCCAAAGAGGCCTACAAGGTATTCTACATCTTTATCAGTGGTAGCACGGGGCCAGATGTCGCAACTTGTTCTTCACACGGAAGGATAGCGTGATGTGCCCCAGACCTCTGATCTCCTAGTAATGTCACCAAGGTGGCAAACCTCTACATTTTGGGGGACTTAATTTCCCACCTTCTGGCCATACATATCCTAACAACATGCATGAAGTTGTTATTCCTGGCTGCTCCGCAATCAGCAGAATATCATCAATGTATTAGGGCAGCATGATGTGCTATGGAATGGAAGAGTAATCGAGATCTCTGCACACCAGATTATGACAGAGAGGTACAGAGTTAATATATCTTTCAGCTAGAACAGTGAAGGTTTATTGCTGGCTCTGCCTGCTGAAAACAGATTGTACTTTGATCTTTGTAAAGATCACTGATCTTTACAAAAGGTCAGCAAACGATGGCCCAAAGACAAAATCTGACCCACCACCTGTTTTTGTTAATAAAGTTTTACTGGAACACAGCTATACCCATTCATTTACATGTTGTCTATAGATGCTTTTGCACTGCAATGCAGATTGAGTAGCTGTGACACAGACTTATGGCCCATAAATCTTAAAATATTTACCATCTGGCCATTTACAGAAACGTTGCTGATTTTTGCTATAGAGGAAAATACTTTTGCCTTATTACTAGCTGTGAGCCAGGTGCAAGAGGATCTGCTGATTTGCTTTAGCAATGAAAGCACATCTGGAACAACAGCTGCAATTAGAGTTACCGCCTGATTAAGTTTACAGAAATCCACTGTGATTATACAAGTTTCATCTGCTTTCCATAGGTAAATAGGCAAGTTGAATGGAGACATGGTTGGAATCACCATCACTGCGTCTGTTCAATCTTTAACAGTGGCACTAATCTCTGGAATTCTTCCATAAATATGATATTGCCTTACTATTTTCATAAATAGAGGCAGTTCTAGTAGCTTCCACTCCGTCTCTCCTGCCATAATAGCACTCACTCCATGAGTCAGGGAATCAATGTGGATCCTGCCAGCTACTGAGTATGTCTCCTCCAGTTATGCATTGTAAAACTGAACAAATACCCACAGGGTAGATTCAGATATCCATCGGGATCACTATGAAAAGAACCTGAGCCAAAACTCCATCGATCACTTGACAATGATTTTTTTTAAGGCCCTACTCTGACTTTTGGGTGACAATGAAATTTTGGGTCTCTAAGACTTAGGGTCAGTTCAGAGCCAGGATCTAGTAATCCCTTTAAAAGTCTTACTTTTGGGGTGCCTGGGTGGCTCAGCTGGTTAAGAGTCCGACTTCAGCTCAGGTCATGATCTTGCAGTTTGTGGGTTCGAGCCCCGCATCGGGCTCTGTGCTGACAGCTCAGAGCCTGGAATCTGCTTCAGATTCTGTGTCTCCCTCTCTCTCTGCCCCTCCCCTACTCACACTGCCTCTCTCTCTCTCTCTCTCTCTCTCTCAGAAATAAATAAAACATTTAAAAAAAATTTTTTAAGTCTTACTTTTTCCCTTTCCCCAGTACATAGTCACCCTGGTAAAAAGAAACCTCCTTGGATGAAGGCTAGAAAGAAGACCAACAGTATAAATATTTGGCAGTATGGCATGGTCCCTTCTCAAGAGTACCTGGCTTTTAAGTGACTCCAGATCAGTAAAATGACTCAAGTCTGGGAAATGACTCAGATCTGTGAAATGACTGAGGAGATGAGGCGCTCTGTCTTGATGATTTAAGTCAGACTTCTGTTCATTAGACTTAGAGTAAGAGAGCAAGTAAGACTTAGTAGGGATACCCATCTACATCAACTGCAGGGACACCATAATTAACTAGCTAATGCCAAACATCTCTTTAGATTAGGCTACTCTAATTACTGCTTTGCCTCTGTTGCCCATTATGGTGACTACATCTACCTTGACTTTGGTAATTAAATGCTACCACTTGGCCCCTGCCATCCTAGGATCCCAACATCCCTGTTTAATTGAGGGGGTGCTAGTAGCTCTGGACTGCAGTTACCGGCCTAGGGAAGAGCCCCCACAGAACTCTTCAAGGATGTGGGTCTCCCCTCATGACTCTATTTCTCACTGCTTTGATAAAGAGTGTATCCTGTGGGTCCCCTTGTATATAGTGGGAGGGTGGGTGAGTGGGTCTGATGTAATTAATCCACTAGTATTGCAATTTCTGTACACCTTACAATTTCCAGAATAGCTTCCTCTACAATATATGAAAGAAGTTTGGCATTTCTACTTCATTTAATGGAAGGTGCCTTTGGGTCCAGATTTTGAGTCAACCAACCAAATAATTAGATCTCTTTCATGCTTATCCAAGACACTGAATCTGGAATCTGTCATTAGTGGGCCAATATTTGGCCTGATCTAACTTTATATCTCTTCCATCTTGACCTTGCATCCTTAAGATCTATTCCCATACATATTGTTTAGGTTTCCTTATAAATTGGCAAAATCATGGGGGTGGGAGGGTACATTACCTTCAAGAAGCAATAACCAAACTGACAGCTGACTTCTCAAAAAAAGGAATGGAAGCCAGAAAAATGGAAAAACATCTTTA
This sequence comes from Crocuta crocuta, assembly GCF_008692635.1. NCBI lineage: Eukaryota > Metazoa > Chordata > Mammalia > Carnivora > Hyaenidae > Crocuta > Crocuta crocuta. The sequence goes on along the minus strand of NW_027532585.1, from coordinate 6,707,715 downwards.
GGATGCTGAAAACAACAACAACAAAAGACAAAAAACTAAGTATCAACCAAAAATTACAGTGAAATATTATTCAGCATTGAAAGTGAAATATAAGTGAATAAACAGATAAAGATAAAATAATACATAAAGGTAACAATATCCTTCAAAATAAAGGTGAAATAAGGACATTATCAGGCCAAAAAAGAGAAAAAAAAACCCAGAAAACAAAACTCAAGGGATTTCTTTAAGGTAGAAAGAAAATAACCTACGGAGAAATCAGAAATTGAAGGGAGGAATGAAGAGCAGAGGAAATAAATATGTAGTAATTATAAATGGATATTCACTGCTCATAATAATAAAAGTAATGTCTTATGGTTTAAACTATATATATTTATATAAAATGTCTGACAGTGATCCAAAGAGCAAAAGGTAATTAATGAAATTAAGGTATTTTAAGGTCCTGCATTATCATAGAAGTGATAAAGGTAATAATGTATATTAAAATATGTCAAGAATAGGGGCGCCTGGGTGGCTTAGTCGGTTAAGCGTCCAACTTTCACTTAGGTCATGATCTCGCGGTTCGTGGGTTCGAGCCCCGCGTCGGGCTCTGTGCTGACTGCCAGCTCAGAGCCTGGAGCCTGTTTCAGTCTGTGACTCCCTCTCTCTCTGACCTTCCCCTGCTCACGCTGTCTCTCTCTCTCTNATAAATAAATAAATAAATAAATAAATAAATAAATAAATAAAATATGTCAAGGATATATCTTATAATCTCTAAGCTAACTATTAAAAGAAAAAGAGGGAGTGCCTGGGTGGCTCAGTCAGTTAAGCAACCAACTTCAGCTCAGGTCATGATCTCACAGATCATGAGTGTGAGCCCTGCTTGGGCTCTGTGCTGAGTTCAGAGCCTGAAGCCTGCTTCAGATTCTGTTTTCCTCTCTCACTGCCCATCTCCTCCTTGCATGCTCGCTCGCTCTCAAAAATAAATAAACATTTAAAAAAAATACATAAAGATCAGGGCACCTGGGTGGCTCAGTCAGTTGAGCATCCAACTTCAGCTCAGGTCACAATCTCATGGTTCATGGGTTCAAGCCCCACATTGTCTTCTGTGCTGACAGCTCAGAGCCTGGAGCCTGTTTCGGATGCTTTGTCTCTCTCTGTCCCTCCCCTGCTCACACTTGTCTCTCTCTCTCTCTCTCTCAACCTAACATTTAAAAAAAGAAAAAGAAAAACATGTATAATTGACAAATTTTGTTAATTTGTTACATAAACATCACAATATTAAAATATCAATATTAAATAACCATAACTAACAAATTAACAAAAAGAAAAAATGGAAATAAAAAATATTTGATTAATCCAAGGAAGGTAAGACATGAATGAAAAGGAAACAAAAAACAGGTAACATAGAAAAGAAATAGATGATAGACAAAAATTCCAAATATATCAACAATTACGTAGAAAGGATTAAATATTCCAAATAAAGAGCTAAGACTGTCATTCTGGGTGAAAAAAACCCATAATATGTTGTTAACAGACCCGTCCTATTTTTTATTTAAAAATTTTTTAATGTTTATTTTTGAGAGAGAGAGACAGAGTATGAGCAGGGGAGGGTCAGAGAGAGAAGGAGACACAGAATCTGAAGCAGACTCCAGGCTCTGAGCTGTAGGCACAGAGCCCAATGCAGGGCTCAAACTCACGAACTGCGAGATGATGACCTGAGCCGAAGTCAGACGCTTAATCAACTGAGCCACCCAGGTGCCCCAGTTTTAGACTCATCCTATTTTTTAAGCACACAGAGTTTGAAAGTAAAAAGATGAAGAAATACACTATGCAAACAGTAACCAGCTATACTTATATGAAACACAGAATATAAGGCAAGAAGCATTATTCTCATAAAAGGGACGTGCATAAGGATAAAGGAGTCATTTGATCAATAAGTTACCAAAGTCAAAATCTGAATTTACACATAGCATAACTTCAAAATATATAGAACAAAAACTGGCATACCAGTAAAAAAAAAAAAAAAGCTATAATCACAGTGGATGAATTCATCACATCTCTCAAAAGCTGACAAAACAAGCAAACAATCACTAAGGATATATAAGATCAGATCCACAAACCTGACTTATAGAACACTGCACCCAAGGATAGAATACATATTACATTGTTTCATGTATATAAAGTTCAAAATGAGGCAAAACTAATGTATGGTGTTAGAAGTCAGAATAGTGATAGCTCGTGGCAAGGATTAGTGGTTGGAAATGGGCAGTAAGTAAGAGGCTTCCGAAGCAAGGGGCACCTGGGTGACTCGGTGGGTGAAGTGGCTGACTTTGGCTCAGGTCATGATCTTGTGGTCAGTGAGTTCGAGCCCTTGGTCGGACTCTGTGCTGACAGCTCAGAGCCTGGAGCCTGCTTCGGATTCTGTGTTTCTCTCTCTCTCTCTCTGACCCTCCCTGTTCACATTCTGTCTCTCTCTCACTCTCTCAAAAATAAACAAACAAAAAAGAGGCCTTCTGAAGCGCAGACAGTGCTCTTTCTTGATGTGGGTGCTGACTGTCCTGAATGTTCACTTTGTGATTATTCATTGCGCTTTACACATGAGTTTTCTGTGTTTGTTATACTTCTATTAACATTTTCATATGAAGAAAGGGGGGAACCTTTGGATTTGACAGCATTGAGAATTACTGCTCTACTTTATTGTTCTGACTCCTGGCCACCTCCCTGACTGCATATTCAACTATTTTCCTCTCCTCAATCACCTACCTACTCCAGCCACACTGCCTTCCCAACATATGCCACAAAGTCTTTCCCATCCTAAGGCACTTTGCTGTTCTCTCCACCAAAAACGTTCTGTCTTCTATTCACAAAGCTAATTCCCTTGCTTCATTCATATGGCACCTCCTCAGAGAAGACTTCTTTGGCCACTTTATTTAATTAAGATAAGACTTCCCCTGGGGCACCTGGGTGACTCGGTTATACTGCTGGCTGACTTCGGCTCAGGTCATTATCTCAAGGTTTGTGAGTTTGAGCCCGCAGGCTCTCTGCTGTTAGTGCAGAGCTCATTTTGGATCTTCTGTCTCCCTCTGTATCTGCCACTCCCTCACGCGCACAGGGTTCGCTCACTTCTCTTTCTCTCTCAAAAATAAATATTTAAAAAATAAAATAAAGACTTCCCCAAATCATCGCTCCCCTTACTCTAGCTTATTCTCTTTGTAGTTCTGTCAGTTACTATTTTATATATTTTGTGTCTGTACTACAAACGTTGTGTCTATATCAAGTATATTTATGAACATGAGCATTGTGTCTTCTTGATCCATTATTATGTTACCAATGTTATATCTGTTTTTACCTTTTGTGATGTTTTTCATCTTCAATTCCATTTTGTCTATAATTGTTACCCTATTTTTTCTTTGATTCATATTTCTATGGTATTTTTCTATTCCTAAGCAGCCTTTCTCTTCTAGAAAATATAGTACCAGATATTTTCAGAAATCCAATCTATATAGCTCTGGCTTTCAATTGGTAAGTTTAACCCATTTATGTTTATTATAATTAATACAAAAACTCATTTTATGCTGTCTATTTTTCATGCTTATATATATATATATTTCTTTTTTCCCATATTCCATTGGATTGTGTAAAATTTTTTGTACTGAATTCAAAAACTATGCTTTGCATTTTTAGTTTTCTGGTGGTTACTCAGAATTAAACACTAAATTTCCCAACTTTCTTTCCCAACCACCAGGTGTGGTTACATAAATCCTGGCTGATGAAATGTAAGCAGAAGTGTGGAACTTTCAGAAAGAATTTGTCAAAGGGGAAGAGGTGGCCCTTTTCCCCTTGCTTCCTCTTGCTGCTTTCCCCAAAACTGGAAATTGGGGCACCTATATGGGACCCTGAAGTGATCATGAGTGTGACAGTGCTGAATGGTATGCAGAAAGTTGAGTGTGTCTCCATCATAATGTTCTGATACTACTCCTGGCTACCTACCAGGCAAAATTCTTTTACCTGAATGAGTCACCATTATTTGTTGCCTTTACTGTAATTAATTTTCTAGCCTATAGGATGAAGGTGTATCTCCCTTGGTCTATACCCTATTTGTGGCACTTGGCCTCCTCTGGACTTCTTCCACTCTAATTCCCATACACAGTGGATATGGGCTCAAAAGCAGAGCCCAAGTCAAAGACTTGACTGTAAGCAGTTTACCTCAGATCTTAGGAAATGAGGTTGCAGGCAGAATAAGATGAAGGAAGAAAAGCTTAAGGGGGCTATTGAGGTCACTGCTGTGGGGTACTTGATTTCACTGGGACCTCCTGAAAAGTGCTCAGAACACCCCTTAAAATTGTGTCTCATCAGAAAGACAGGACACTGGAGTATTTATCTACTAGATTCCATCGCCTGTCGACTAAGAGTTGTCCTCATGGATTCTCCATCATGCATTTGGAAGGAACAAGCTCTCCATACAGAATTTTCAGTGGTAGAAATTCTAAAGAGGGTGTCATGAGACTAAGATGAGACGCTGTCTCCATGAGGTGAGTCTGAGTTTGCACAGAACTGCCCGCTGCGGCCACGACCACAATCAGGAATGGGCAAAGGGAATGTGGCCAGATACCTGAGCTATCTGCTCTACTGAACAGGAGTTTTCACAGTTGCTATGTAATTTTCTGAGCTTTACTGGCTTCCTTCTTGTTTCTACGGCAGCTGTAGGGTTGAGTTCAGGAAATGAAACCTGTAGTCTATGCAAATTCACCACTTTATCTTGACCCAAATTCCCAATTTTAGAAACTCACTTCTCCCTGAACTTTTTCACGACATGTTTTCCCATTCTTTGACTGCTCTTTTCCAATGAATTCCTCCTCCATATTCCAACCCTTACATGCAGGGAGTCCTCAAGTTTGTACTGGTTCTTTTTTTCTTTCACTATACCATCTCACTGAAGTATCTCACTTATTTCTCTATCTCTTTTACCACCTATAAGAGAGAACTTTCCGATCTATATTTCTAGTCCAGATCTCCTGACATCTGTAATCCAAATTTATCACCTAGATTCACTATATAGATAAGTAAATCTAACAAGTCAAAAAAAACTCATTATCTTTCTACATCTCAATTAATGGCACCTTCACCTAACTCATCCAAGCTGGAAACTCCAGCAATATCTCTGCTTTCTTCTTCCTTCACTTACAAAAATTTGGTTGCTTTTACAACATCTTTCAAGGGTACCTTCTCCTTTATTCTTGTGGTAAGTAACCTTAAAAATTTTGTGTGAGCTTTTTTAAAAGTACCAAAAATGGTCTCTTGCCTTCCCGTTCTCCCCTTGCCAAACAAAGAGCAGATTGGTCATACCAGGATATAGTTTAGTCAAAAACATTACCTGGTTTGTTATGAAAGCCTCTATCCTTCCTCCCAAATTCCCAATTTCCTGCTCCAGAGAGGTAATCTCTTTCAACACCTTGAGTAGACTCTTATTATTTACTTCCTTTCTTTAAATAATATGGCTGTAATTTTACTTCATGATATTTCAGTTTTAAGCAATATATAGTGTTTCCTCACTACAGATGATGAGGATTTAGCTTCCATCTCTCTCTCTCCCCTCCCCATCTCTTTCTCACACACATGCCCCCCCCTTCCAACACATATCCATTCTTTCATCTCCCTAGTATAGCAGCAACACCATAAATTTAGTTAGTGTTTACATTACTATGTTTATATAGGTGAATTTACAGTTGAGCCTTGTGTATACTATGATTACTTATTCCAATGGAATATTTTATTTTTCTTGGTGTTCATAATGATCTAGTTTTTTTCTCTGCTTAGTTCTCATTGTATTTATCACTAATTCAACATCAGACTCTCCTATTTTGTTAATTTTCTCAGACACACAGATAATTCATCTATCATTTTCACCTCTGGACCTGCTCCAATCTCGACTGGTTGGTTAGCTGTCCCACCTTGAGGCAGAGTTGACATGCTGGAATTCTGCTTCACCATCATCCTAGGAATTTCCTTCACCTCCCTTTTATGGTCGGCTCTGTTATCTGATACCTTTATCTTTTTTCCCTTAGGTTTACTCCCTGAGTTTTGATGGAGCACATCTTCTGATAGCTTCCTGAGACAAAGTGCAATGTAGAAGAAATTTCAATACTTGCATATCCAAAAAGATTTTTTTTTTTTATCCTCATACTTCACTTTCTTGGTATAGAATTCTAGATTGAAATTATTTTTACCTCAGAGAAAAACTATATATGTATATATATTTAAGGTCATTTTGAGAGAGGGAGAAAGAGAGTGGGAGGGGGAGAGAGAGAGAGTGAGAGAAAGAGAATCCCAAGCAGACTCCTCACTGCCGGCACAGAGTCCAATGTGGAACTCGAACTCATGAACCCTGCGATCAAGATCTGAGCTGTAACCAAAACTTGGATGCTTAACTGACTGAGCCACCCAGGTGCCCCTACCTCAGAAGTTCAAGGGCATTGCCCTAATGCCTTCCCATTTTTCATGATGTTGTTGAAAAGTGTCATTCCATTGTAATTCTTAATTATTTATATGGACTTCTTTTTTTCTCTCATTGGAAATTGTGTAGGATGCTTCTTTGAACCCAGTGTTCTGAATTTCACAATAACAACCACTGGAGTGAGCTCATTTTCATTCATTGTTTTGGTATTTAATTGAAAACTCATGTCTTTCAGATCTATAAAATTATACTGAATTATTGGTTCAATGATTTTCTCTCATCGCTCCAATTATTCAGATATTGGATCTATTAAACCAGCAGTCTGACTTTTGCAAAAATTTCCCATTTTTCATCTCTATATCATTTTCGCTCTGGTCTTGGAGAAGAAATTTTCAAGTTTATTTTCTATCCTTTTAATGTTATTTTTCATTTGTTATCAAATTCTTGATCTCTAAGCTTTCCTTTTTTGTATTCTAACTGCTGCTTTTTAAAAATAGCAATCCCATTCTTGTTTTACAGACACCATATCTTTTATCTGAGAATATTAATGATATTTTTTAAAGTTTTCTTTTCCATCTCTCCCTATCTATTGAGTGTAATCAATTCTGTTCCTTCCAAGTTTTTTTTTTCCCTTGTTCTACCTTTTTTTTTTTTTTTT
>NW_027532585.1:6697152-6700603 GCF_008692635.1 Crocuta crocuta | reverse complement strand
GTAATTAATTTCTTTCCTTCCAATTTTTTTTTTTCCCTTTTTTCTCCTTTTTTTTTTTTTTTTTTTTTGGCTTCTATCACTAACTTTCTTCAAGCTGTTGACAACCCCAGTCTCTCTGATCACATTTAAGAGAGGTGCATGTAAAAACTCAGTGTAAGCTCCAAGCACGCGTACAAAGCTTGTCAACTGGAGGCTGTACTATAGAGTTATCTGGGTTTCCTCTTCAGACTCTTTAGGTCGCTTCCCTTAGACAAATCAGATTCTCCAGGGAAGAGCCTCCCTATCTTCTTCCTGGGGGAATCAGCCTGATGCCTTTATTCTGGGGGTCAAGAAGAGGATGAGGGCTGGGGATGTGTGTTCAACATATACAATATCTTCCTTCCCACTCTGTCAATATGGAGCCTCTGATCTTTCCTGATTGGTGTCTAATCTAAAACTCGGGTGAAAAGGGGACAACCAATCTCGTGCGGTGAGAATGGATCTACCTACTTCCAAACAAACTTTCGGTCCATCCTGCTATATTCAGTCCCACTTTTACCTCTATTTCTTTTTTTTTTTTTTAATATTTATTTATTTTTGAGAGAGAGAGAGACAGAGCGTGATCAGGGGAGGGGCAGAGAGAGACTGAGACATAGAATCTGAAGCGGGTTCCAGGCTCTGAGCTGTCAGCACAAAGCCTGACACGGGGGCTCGAACTCACCAACCGTGAGATCATGACCTGAGCTCAAGTCGGAGGCTTAACTGACTGAGCCACCCAGGTGCCCCACCTCTATTTCCAGAGGTACTGACTGCTACCAATTTCAGAGCCATTGAGAGGTTTTGGGAATATATTAATATATCACTTTGGATCTTATTTTCTTAATTGCTGCCTTAGGATTTGGCTTTCTTAAGGCACCCTGTCAATTATTCCCTTTACCCTGACTTTCCAATTTTCAAATTTTTGTTACCATTTCCCCTCTTAATTTGTATGTTCTTCTGGTTTATACTCTGAGAAGTCCCTGTATTGTAGCTGTAGTGGCACTTTGGAATGAAATGTTAAATTCAATTGAACCAGAAGTCTGCTAAACTTTAGAAGTAGGTGTCATTGAACTCTCCTTCCTCTTTCTTCCCCTTCATCCTGAGTTTCAATTTTATGGATTTTTTTCTGTTGTCCTCACTGATCGCTCAGAAAAGAACTTAACAAATTCATTCGCCTTGAAATGTAAGGAATGCCAGGATTTGATGGGCTATCTTTCCCAAGAGTATTTTAATTTTTAGCAGGGGCTAAGTTTCTTATTTGGCTTAAGCCAAAGGAATAAGGAAATGAAGTTCTAATTTAGAAATTTTAGGTTCCCATTTCTAAGTGTTTTGGAGGCCAGAAAAGCCTGTATTATGCTTTCTGAAATCACACCTTGTTGAAGGAGGTCCAGCTGTGCCCAAGCATATGGCTGGTGATAATGCTGGCATCACTCCAGGCTATTTAGGATGAGAAGAAGTAAGGGTAGCTGTTCAATCATAATTCTAGTGTAACTTGCATGTCTTGGAACCGAGATATCAGGTAGATGAAATCATCATCCCAAATACTGATATTAATCTGGAACAAAACATTTTTTATTATGTTTGTAATAAGTATACAAAGACAGTCATCATCAAATCCAAACAACTCTAAGTACGCCTGTGTTAAACAGACCCCTATATTCAATTAGTGGTTGTAAGGCATTATGAAAATACAAAATACCACATAACTGTACGACAATTAGGTCAGGAAAATAATTATGGCTAATAATATGACTAACCACCTTAGGCTGTATGCATAATAAAAAAAAATACGTGCTCTTGGTTGAAGCAGACACCATTAACCAAAATTTGGTAGGGAGCACATTTTCATTTTTAGGAAACAACACAGGACGCCTCCAGCATTCTGGAGCCTAGTACCCAGAAAATGAAAGCCAAATTTGTTTGCAAGGATGCAAGCCACAAAAACAGAGACGAAAAGAAGACAAAACTACAGCTAGTCCCCGGCTTACAATGGTTCGACTTAACATCTTTGGACTTTATGATGGTGTGAGATCGACACACATTCAGTAGAAACTACACTTGGAATCTTATGTGGGTCTGTTCCCAGGCTGGTGATATGCCGTAGGGTATTCTTGTGACGTTGCGCAGCAATGGCAACCGTGGCTCCCAGTCAGCCACTGGATCACAGAGTAAACAAACGATGCACTTAAAATCATTCTGCTTTTCAGTTGCAGTAGTTTTCAATGAATTACAGAAGGTATCACTCACAGGCTTTGTGTTAGATGATTTTGATCAACTGGAGTTAATGTAGGTGTGGGTGCTCTGAGCACATGTAGGTACGCAGGTAGGGAGGGAGAGTGATGTTCAGTATGTTAAGCGTATTAAACGCATTTTGACCTCAGATAGTTTCAACTTAGGAGGGAATCATAGTCAGGGGAGATCTGTAGTTAAACTTCCTCCTTAAACCTTGACTTCCGGTCCTATTATTTTGTTAAATACTACTGTTACTACTGCTACTAATGGTAATACCAAATGCCAATGTATTGCTTACTGTAGACGTAACATGGTTACCGAAGTATTTTATATATGTTAATAAACCCCACACAACCTCCTGCGGTGGGTGCTAGACTCCCCAATTCTGCAGGTGAAGAAACTAAAGCGCACAGAGATAAAATAATTTGCCATGGTGAGTGGCAGAGCTGGGGTTTAAATTTAGGCTACCCACCTCCAGAGACTGGCTCATAACACCACTCCACTGCCACTTTCTGCTTGTTTTTCCAGTTCAACTAATTCAATTACAAATGCACATTTTCATCACTGGTTACGCAAAACTTACTCCACCCTCACCTTATCAAGAACTTAACGGTCCTTCTGATAAAATACCATTTCTAGCAAAAACAAACACAAAGTTCTCCAGGATCTGAACATTTTCGTAACTTGTATCAACCCAACCTACGATTTACCAGCCCGAATTGTGTTTCTTCAAAGCTTGACTAATATACTGTTGCATGTTTCTTAAAAATAAGAAACCTCCAGCCAGGTAGTACTTATATTGTAGCCCCTCTCACCTGGCCTGTGCATTTAGCCAATCCCTTCAGATTCTTTCCCTGTTTTCCAACGTCAGCTGCTAAACAGAATAGAAAATACAATACTGAAGGCCCTGCACCAATCAAACATGTTACAAACTATTCACTGAACCATCTTACCCTGTGTCCATTTGGGGCTTCCTGTTTTAATGTTGAATAATTAACAATGAATAATAATATATTTTCCAGTTAGCAAAGCCATTTCGGCAACATGGGTTGAGTTGTTCTCATTCTTAGCGTTTAAGTGCACGGTCCATTTTTGCTTTAGGAATACTTTCCTGTTTCTTAGCAGTCTCCCAAATCTGCCCTTAAAGGACCAACCTCCGGAATATTCTGCACGGATACGGCTACGTCTCCCTACAAGACCC
>NW_027532585.1:6651434-6697100 GCF_008692635.1 Crocuta crocuta | reverse complement strand
TGATGGGCCCGGGGGTGGGGGGCCGGGAGCACCTGGCCGGGCCGTAGCGCGCTCCCCGGGACTCCCGGACCGTTAACCTGCTCTGGAAAAAGGCGATCACCGTGGAGCAGGACAAAAGAAACGGCCAGACACGGCTCCGGCTTGGGTTTGGCTTGCTGTTGTGTTGACTTTGGAAGGTGGGGTGGGCAGGAAGGTGTGCCCCGGCCGGGGGCGGGGGGCGACCCTGCGAGGAGGCGGCCCGCGGACCCCGGTTCCTAATGCTGCCGGCTTTGCCTTCGCTGGGCTCGCGGCCCAACTTAGCTGCTTCGTATTGATTGCTGTGAATTGGGAGTTTGGAGGGTCCGCTGGAGGATGGATGGGGTCTAGACCGCTATCGAGCCTTCGCAGGGCAGCGAGGCCATCTGTTTCCTTTCTTGTCCTCTCTTCCTGGACGCTCCCCTTTGAGGATTTTAGACACCAGCGCACGCATTCGGATACCCTGACACACTAACACAAATGTAGTAACTAAGGAGGAAATGTCTTGCTGCCTTTTTAATAATAAGAGGTCCAGTTTGCTTTCCTTTGGTTGTTCCTCTTTACTCAGGGAGAGTTGCCCAAACTGAAAAATGCGTCCTGTGGGAGAAACCAGTACTTTGCTAATTTAAAAAAAAAAAAAGTCCTTCTCTTTCTACGTTTAGACTGTGTCATATAGCACATTAAAATTCGCACAACTTAAAAGAAAAGCCAGTTGCAATAGCACAGTTTTTGTGGTCAGATAAAAATAAAATGGGTTTTTAAAATTAAGTAGGAGAACAAAAAGAAAACTTTAGTACCGTTTTTATTTTAAGTGATATGTGGGAAGTGTTTAAAAATCATTTAAGCTCTACTACAAATTCTTGGGAAAATATATGTATCAAATCAAGAAAGAGGGTTTTCTTGAATGAAGAGCAGTTATTACACGCAAGGGAGATGACAGTTTTAGACTTTAGGACAGCTTTTAATTTTCCTTTCTTGTACACAGTCGGCAGCATCTTTTCATGAAACGACTTTAACTGAAATTTCTGAAAACAGTGACGTATACATTTTGTACTATCTTTTGACTTAAAATGCCAGGAATCATTTAATCTTAACATTGGATACAGGTTAATATTGAGATCATTGGAAATAAAAAAGTGTATTGCATTGTTTAGATCCTTTTCATATCAGGCTGATATTTACAGAAATAAATACTTAGAAAAAAAAGATGGTTTTCATATTGTCCCAGTAAAGAGTCATTTTTATCCTGACGCCCGTGTTTTCTGTCCTTGTTATCTTTTTGTAACTGTATATGCTAGCAGCTACCAAATTATCCATGTGAATTGCCTGTCTTTGTAATATCCAGCTTCCTGACTTGGCTAAAGTGAGGAAAAGTTAAGAGTGGATTATAATCACCCAGACCTAGTAACTGATACATTGCATTTAGAAAACTAATGTTTTTATTTTCTTAGAGTTGATGTTTTCAGCTGTGATACCTTCTTCCAGTTTACCTTGATAGGAGTTACTTCTGACATTTTGGCATGCTAACTTTTTTGTTTTCCTTTTTACATTCTCTCTTGGGAATGAACTCATACGTAATGATAAGTAAGCCATCTTTGTGGTATTTGAAGAATGTTTTTTTCCTAGCCCAAGATTGGTTTCCATTTTTTCGGTTCTATTTATTTGCCTGACATTTTCTTCTGTAAACTACTTTTACCACTCATCAGTTCATTTTGTTAGCTTTTCTTTGTACTCCTTTTAATTTGTATGCCCAATTAGCATTTTCTTTTCTTTTTCCAATTAGTATTTTCTGATACAGTTTTGCAATTAACATAATTATCCTGATTTGTCAGAGGTGGGACATTATCCTGTGTGCTGATGCTGACATGACCTTTTTTCAATTGTGTTGCTGTTTTCAACCATTTTGATATTATTACTTTATAGGTTTCTTTGTTCAGTTGGTTCAGCCTTCAAATGGTTTTTTTTAGGGTTGACCAGATTAACATTCAAATGAGGTTTACACGCAGAGTGTTCCTTATTGTTTACTTAATGGTTTCTCCTCACTTCCTGTTAACTAATACAAGGAAAAAATATAAATGAGATATATTCAAGGTTAATATTTGAAAATGAGTTCTTAAGCAGATAGACTGCATTTTGAGTTTAGGAAAGAAATTTATACCTTGATCAAAACCAAAAACTGTAACGTACCTCTTGCTTCCCTTTTCAGAAATGAATCTTCCCTCAGAGTAAAAATGATTGGCCAGTACATTTTGCAATGAATCCATTTTGTTAGCTTGTTGCCACATGTCACAAGGGTGAAATCAGGCCTCTCTGGTAGTTAGTTCCGAGGCTGGACTAGATCATACAAGGACAGTTTCTCCAAAGTACAAATAAAACACTCTACACTTAGTACAATTCAATATTTCTTGAGGGCCTAGTCTGTCCTAGGTGATCTGCCAGGGACTGGTTGTTTTTAAATTTCAGCAGTTTTGCCCTTTAGGGGGCAGATTTATTGTAAGAGGATAAGGGAAGGAAGTTTTTATCAACTTTAATTAATTCAATGGAATTCATCTTTCAGGATTTGAATCTTTTCAAATTACAGTCAAGAGTTGATGATTGTTGAAACCAGTAATTTATGAAGAGCTAGTCTGCCCTGGCAATTAACACTTCAAATCAAACATCTGTAGTGTTTTCTTAAGTGTATTCTTTTCTGACGCGATCTCTAACTTGAGTTGTTCAGCAAACGTTTTATGAGCCTACCATGAAAGCCGGCACAGTGCAGAGGAAACAAGGTATACCTGCGTCCTTGCTCACAGTGCTTACAGTCTAATTTAGGAAACAAAACAAATACACAAATTAAAGATTGAACAGTGCAGGAGAGTGCTGTACAGAGCCCCTAGAGCTGAATAGAACAGGGTTTCAGTCCTGCGGCCGGCCCTTCCTTCCACGTGGGTCAAGTTACTTAATCCTTGTACATTTTCAATTTCATTGTAAAATGGAAATAATGAAACCTATCTCATGGGATTCTTGTGATAATTTAAATGACAGAATATAGGTGAAGTGCCTAGTGCAGTGCCTGGTACCTAGTAAGTGCTTCATAACTGTGAACCATTACTATTAATTTTTGGATGATTGTTCAGCCAGTGAGTTCTATGGAGGCAAGCAGTTAGGATCAGAGCACTTGGAGAAGGCCCTTTGGAGGAAGGGAGGCTTGGGCCTGCCTTGGGAGAGGCAGGGAAGATAGGAGGGGCCTTAGGGAAGAGGTTGGGAGGAAGAAGCACTCAGAAGATCAGGGCCTGGAGTGTTGCTGCTACACGGGGGAGAGGGAGCAGATGGGGCTTCGGTGGCATATGGGGCACTCTCCTCTGGGTTACCGCCCTGGGTCCTTCTGTCTGCTCTGGCTTTTGGAGAAAGACAGTCTGAGTTTCGAGTTACAAGCAGTGTTTCCTTTGGGTGAGCCAATTAACTGGCTTTGGGAAAAATCGGGGTTTATTGTAAGATAATTTAAGACCATCTAGGAAGTGTAAACTGTGAATGAAGCACTGTGTCCGGCACACAACTGCTTATTAAATGGGAGCAACTGCTGTGTCATTCACTTCTTCACTCAGTAAATACTATAGAGTGCCTACTCTGTGCCACCACCGAGTCGGAAACCAGGAATTCAGTGATGAAAAAGATGCCATAGTCAATCCCAGCCCTTGTAGAGTTGACCATCCAGTGGAGGTCAGCAGTGACAGATGTGGGATCAGGGCTAAGAGAGCGAGCAAGCCTACTGGGAGAGGGTGCCACAGCAATGTGGAAAGAGCTGTGTCCTTGGCCAGAAGTCTGGCAAGGCTTCCCAGGGAAAGCCACGTCCAAGGTCAAGTTTTTGTTGAGTTTTGGTTGGGAGTGTTACTGCATGAATTTTCAGAAATTTAATCTGTGTTTTGTAAAAAAGTTAATGCAAATTAGAATCCTCTGATGTGGATTCACACACCTCTTCCTTTTTAAAATTTTTACCCATCGCATAAATGTGTATTTTACGCAAAGATAAAACAGGTGATTTGCATGTTAGAATTAGTAATGAAAGACAATTTTAGTAGGAAGTTTTACATATAAATAAGGAAATTTATTCATGTTGGAACAAGATTGTTACTAACCTAAGTTATTAGCAATTTGGAACTTGTCTCACCATCTACTGAAACATAAATAGGTTTCTTATTTAAATCAGCCTCCTGGGAGAGAGACTCACAGGTAAGCCACACTAGCCTGCATTGAATTTGACCGGAACAACAAAGGTCCCAACACAATCCTGTGAGACCTCTGATTTAGTGACTTGGAAATGGAGTCAAGTCCCACAAGTAAAATAACCAGGAACAAGGATGCTATAATTCCTTATATACCAAGGTGATGCCCTTGAAAAACTTAACAAATTGCAATATTTACATTTAAGAAATTAGGGACTTTTTTTTGAAACACCAGATTTCATTTGAGTTTGTCCTAATTGTTAATACATTTAACTATCTACATAAACGATGGTGTATAAAAAACCAGGTCCCCCAAAACAAGACAGTGTTGATATATTTTGAAGACGATCCTAAAAACAAGTAGCTGATTAAAACAGATCTTTTTTTTTTTAATCTTAAAAGTTTCAAGAAGGTTATTCTATTTTCCAAAGGTCACACTTTCTAATTTTCTTCCTAATTTTTTTCTCCATGTCTCCCAAATATCTTCCCTCCCCATGTTCTTCTTGAAGGATAACAATCCCAAAAGTTTTAATCTCTTTTGTTAAAGATCTTAAAGCTTTTTAAAAAATTTCATAGCTCTCCATTTGGAAACGAGGTGAATACTAACAGTCAACCCAGTGCAATTCCGAACAGCGCACCCAGGCAAGCAGAAGAGTTCGTGTGAGAATGTTCGCGATGCCCTAAAGACATTTCATCTTTGGGATTGACACCCTGAAGGTGTCCAGGACCAATGTTTATAATTTGCCCAATCATTCTGAGATGGTTTTGATGAGATTTCGTACTTTAAGGTCTATGAGTGAGGCCACCAAGAAATCAAAATGGAACAGGTAGTACACGAGTAACATGACCTCTTAGCTCATTGGTGTAGACGAAGGAGATGGAAATGAAAGATGACTGTGCCATGCATTAGGTTCCCAGAATAGAAACCTGGCTGTCTTTAAGTAAGCCAGGGCAACTGCAAACCTTCTGACCGAAATTCATTGGGCCGTAGTAGGACTAGGTTGGGGTGGGGGGAGCATTCTCTCGCTCACTCTATTTTAGGAAAAGACAGTGTTGTGGAAGGTGCAACCAGGTCTATTTCTATCCGTTTTACACACATTTGGAATACTTGGCAGGTTTGCTGTGAGACGGCCGAAGGGATATAATTTTGGCCTTAAAAATGTTTGAAGTAAATTTTAAAGCTAAAATGTAAAACATTTATGGCTTTGTGGAATTTAAATTGGTAGTGTCTTGTTCACATAGGTATTTTGCTAAAAATAAGCACTGCCTAAGCCAGGCTTAAAAAGAAAAGATTTACATCCGTATGTCACTGAAAGTAGGGAACAGTTTTAATCTGATTACAGGGTTGACTTTGGCATGTGTGTTCGTAGTGGTGACGTGTAACTAATTACATCGCAGCTTTTTACGGTTTTGTGTTTCAAAGTCCTGGGTACGAAGATCCCTGGTTATTGCTAATTTCATTTCACTGATATTTTAAATAAGACATTGCATCTTTTCATTTCACAGTTACTTTTCAAGCTATACGTAGTTACTAGTTTCAGGGAGGAAAAAAAGAATCCCAGTTGTTATAGTTTAATAATAATATTGATAAATGTGTTTTTCCTCTTTCTTAATCATTTTTACTTTCTTGACTGTGTTTCTCTTCGATATCTGACATATAGCATCGAATTAAAGCTCATCCCTTATTTTTATGCTGCTTTGTGTTATTAGTAGACAAATATAGAGTTATACTGTATGGGAAATGTTTCATGCCATTTTCTTAATCGTTGTGGTCTTTTTGTGTGTGTTTGTGTGTCTGTGCAGCTTGCACCTTCTCTTCCTTTACAAGAAGATTTTGTTTATCACTGGAAGGCAATTACCCATTACTACATAGAGACATCGGGTAAGAAACAAAGCTAATGTTAATTGAACAGAAAATTTATAAAATACTAAAATATGTTTCAAATTAGTTTTCAAAGATGTTTTATATTTAAATATATAGACAAGTTATTTTACTTCTAGTTCTTCTTTTAGATTCATTTTTAAAAATGTGTCTATTGAGTACCTGCTATGCATCGGCATTGTTCTAGGCCTGGGTGATAGAATGAACAGTAAATCAAACAGGCGAAATCCCTGTCCTAAGAGAGGTTATATATTGACTATGTAGAAGCGAACGATAACACAAATACATATAGTGTGTCAGGTGGCAGGTAGTGAGGGGAAAATGAAGCCGGCTAAGGGGATAGAAGTATATACATGGGGCGAAGGGGTGCAGCTGGCTCTGGGAAGGTAGAGAAGGCCTCATTGCCCAAGCTGACCTCTCAGTTGGAATCAGAAGCAGAGAGAAAATAAATCTGGGGGGCTGGTGTCAGGAAGAGGACTGAGTGCAAAAACCCTGAGGCTGGAGCACGCAGTGTGCTCGGCATATGCTAGGAACTTCAAGAAAGCTGGTGTGGCTACAGCAAGGTGAACAAGGAGGGAAGCCTGAGGAGGTGACATCAGACAGGAGCGGGGTACCTTCACAAAGGGCCTTGTAAGCTGTTATAAGGGCTTTTAGCTTTTACCCAAGGTAGGAAGCTTGAATTAGAGGGTTTTGAGTGGCGGTGTAACATAATCTGTTTTAAAGGGACCACTTTGGCTTCTGTGAACAAAATTAGATCTAAAGAATGCAGAGGTGATGCTGTAGAACCATTAGGGGACTTTTGGAATGGTCTAAGCAATGATGGTGGCTTAAACCAGCGTGGAGCTGGTAAGAAGTGATGGTATTCTGAATATATTTTGCAGAAAGCTTTGTTGATGGATTGAATGTTGGGTGTGAGAGGCTGAGTCAAGGAAACTCCAAGTTTTTGGACTTGGGCAGTTGGAAAATAGAAAGACCACTTAGCAGCGCAGGCAGACTGTAGGAGGAGCAGGTTTGTAAGAATATTTTGGACATGTTATATTTGAGATGCCAGTTACATTCCAATTGGATTTGTCAAGTAGACCGTTGGAAATAGGAATCTGGAATTCAAGGTGGAGGTCTAAGCCGGAGATATGAAATTGAAGTCATCACCTTTGGGTAGGATTTAAAGCCATGGGATTGGATGAGATGTTCTAGGCAGTAAGGATAGATGGAAGAGAGAAGGTGTTCAGAAATGGAGCCGTTGGTCTTAATGTTCAGAGGTTAGGATGATGAGAATAGTAATAAAAGATACCACTTTTGCCAGTGGGGTGGCAGACACCCAAGGTAGAATGGTGTCCTGGGATTTGGAAGAGAGAGAAAAAGATTAATTGTGTCAATTGATGGTGATGCCTGGGTAATGAAGACTAAGAAAGGATCTTTGGACTTAGCCACGAGGAGCTCATTAGTGGACTTGATAAGAGCCATTTTAATAGCAAGGAAGAGAGAGAAGACCTGATTGGAGTAGGTTTAAAAGAAAATGGGCAGAGAACCTGTGTAGACAATATGTATAGATTGCTCTCTTATGTCAGGGGAAAGGTGAGCCGAGAAGTAGAGCAGTAGCCAGAGGGAGATGTGGTGTCAAGAGATGAATTTATTTATGTGTATATATATGTAATCTCTACACCTACAATCCAGAGATCAAGAGTCATATGCTTTTCCAACAGAGCCAGCCAGTTGCCCTTCAAGAAAGGGCTTCAAAACATTTTTTTAAAGATGGAAGATACTGCAGTTTGTACTTTGACAGAATGATAGAGCAGGGAGGGAAAGGTGGACAAGGGTTAGATACCATAATTTCTGAGCCATACCCTTAACTAGGCAGGGGGGATGGGGTCTAGTGCACACATGAAGGCTTAGCCTTAATAGGCCTGTGGACAGGCCATCCATTAAATAAGGTAGAAAGCAGAACATACAAGTATAGGTTCAGAAAGAGGGTGGATGTGGTATACGGAGTCTTCAAAAGTTATTTTCTGGTTGCTTCTGTCTTTCTCAGTGAGTAGGAAGGATGGAGAGTAAGGGAAATATGAAATAAATTAGGTCAGAGGTTGACCAATTTTTTCTGTAAAGGGCCAGATGGTAAATATTTTAGGCTTTGTGGGCCCTGTGGCCTCTGTCGGAACTACTCCGTTCTGTTGTTGTAATGCAAAGGCAGCCATCAACAATAAAGAAAAGGGTAACTTTCCTTTGTTCCATTACAACTTAAACACATGGCAAGACTGGATTTGTCCCATAGGCCAAAGTCTGGTGGCTCCTGAGATAGTCAGGCAAGCTGATGGGGTCATAGGTGATTCTTCTTTAAAAGAAAAAAATCCTTCACATGTGTGTAATAAGGAAAACTTAGACAAAAAAAATATGTATAACTTTCCATGTAAAATAGGATTTCTACCTTAATTTGGATATTTAGACAGCAGACCTATTGGAAAGGTTTTTGAGAGGAGCTGCGTTTTCAATTGGTTATTCTTAGCCCATATGAATATTTCACCCCTCCATAGCTTTAAGGGAAATACTTTAAAAGAAAGGCCTTAAGTTCTTGCTTTTAATGATTTTTTTTAATAATGTAGTAGCAGAAACAAGTATGTACTTTATAATAAAATATGGGACAAATGTGTCTGCATCAGACACAGAGAGAAAACAAAGGGAAAAGTGGGAAGAGGCAATCTATAACCTGGATTTTATTTTAATTTTAAGTTTTTGTTTATTTATTTTGAGAGAGAGAATGAGTGTGAGCAAGGGAAGAGAGAAAATCTCAAGCAGACTCTGTGCTGTCAGCACAGAGCCCAAAGCAGGGCTCGATCACACAACCCTGGGATCATGACCTGAGCTGAAATCAAGAGTCAGATTCTCAGCCGACTGAGCCACCAGGCGCCCCTTTAACCTGGATTTTAAAGGATGAGTAAGAGGTTGCAAGATAGAAAAGGAGGGCAAAAGAGGTAGAAGGAGTAGCCAGTGCTGCACACAGAGACCCACATACAGCTTAGGAGGGATGAGGGTACATGGCAGAAACTACATCTTACCTTCCTAGGGAGCAAGGATTTTAATTTGTCAAGTCAAATTGACAGTTCATTTGTTTCTCAATTTAAAAAGTCTTTCTGTTCCTTTTTCTCCATTAATAACTGTAATCAGACCATGCTTGAACATTCAGTTTTCCCTGGAATGTTTATATAAAGTCTGCAATTAAAGGGGAAAATCATTAACAAAAAATTTCAAATAAGCTTACAAATTATCTTCTATTGGCTCCAGGCTTCTCATTTTAGAAGAATACAAAATGAGACATCTTAAGTTAACATTTTTGAATTCTTACTATGTGCTAAGGCACAGAGCTTTACACATGTCATTTCATTAAAATCCTACAACAACACTTACTGGTGTTGATTAGCCCCATTTTATGGGTGTTGGTGACTGAGGCTTGAATAGTTGGCCGAGGTCATCCAACTACAAGTGACTGAGCCAAGATTTGAATGCAGGTTGTCTAACTCCAGGCCCCATGCTTTTCATACCTGTGATATATTATATCAAATTTGGTACATATGTCCTCTTTGGAAACAAAGGTGACGTTTGTATTTCCATTGTTTTCCTCCATAGGGTTTAGTGTCATGGTTCACATTGTGTGTGTGTGTGTGTGTGTGTGTGTGTGTGTGTGTGTACAAACACATGCACACATACAGACAAAGCAACACACCAAAAACATAGCACACTAGGATTGTGTTGTACATACTATGAAGGTACTGAGTAAATGACAATAGAAAATAGAAACATAAGTAAGAACGTGGCATTTCCAAGTATATTTTGATGTTTATTTATTTTTATTTTGAGAGAGAGAGAGAGAGAGAGAGAGAGCGAGGGCATGCAAGCATAGGAGGGGCAGAGAGAATCCCAAGCAGGCTCCACAGAGCCCAACACAGGACCCAATCTCACAAACTTTGAGATCATGACCTGAGCTAAAATCAAAAGTTGGATGCTTAACTGACTGAGCCACCCAGTATATTTTGTATTTAAATATTCTAGAAGACTTCACATTTTATTAAGAGTAATTTAACCCCTTTATTAAGAGTAATTTTAACAATAAGGGCAGGTTGATAAAACCATGTGATTTACAAGTCAAACTGTGAACTCTAAAGTATCGATTAATTTTTATCTTAAAAAATCAATAGTATTTGTGCAAATTCTCCTGAGAAGAAGCTTTAGCTTTGTGAGTAGTTGTCTGCTAATGAGAGACGTCCAAAAGTTTCCTTTGAGCTCCTCGTGTGTTCGCAAATGGAGATTAATTAGGGGCTATACGTGTCTGGCTTCTCAGTGTCACAGTGATTCAGTAGCAGTCAAAAACAGAACCTGTCCTTTCTGCATATCTTGCCTAATTCAGCTTAATGTTTAAAGGCCAACTTATTTCTATATAAAGAGACTTAAAATTCAGATCTCAACTGGCTGATTGAAAAAAATTTTTTTTAATTCTAAGTGCATACAAAATTTTGGTGTTATATGTATTTTTTCTTGGTCAAGTTCCCATTTCCATATAAATGGCTCTTATTTTGAATTCTCATGCATGGAGATTAGTTAGTAGAATATATTTCAGAATATTGATTAATTTTTTTTATAAGACTATGGCAAAAAGAATCCTCTGAATCCTGGCAAAGATAATTATACCATGAGTGTAAACTCAGGTGTATAGTTCAGATTTTTCTCAGTTTGAATTGGAATAGGGAAAATATCAAGAGCATTTTGGATACAAGTATGCAGTTTTAAAACATTTGAATGTTTGATGATTTTTTTTTTATTTAGATGATAAAGCCCCAGTGACAGATACAAATATCCCTTCTCATCTGGACCAGATGTTAGGTATTTTGCTACAAGAAGAACGGGAGCGAGAGTTCGGAGTGACAGGACCGTGCATGGAGTATTTGCTGCATCACAAGATCTTGGAAACATTATATACCTTAGGGAAAGCCGACGTAAGTTCCTAATCCATACTGTGTTCTTGGGCATGTAATAGACGTATTAATGTCTTAGAGATCGAGAAGCTGCCAAGTACTAAATTTAATTATAGAGGGAAATATCAAGCACGGCAGGATTCAAGTCAGGATGCTGAAAAACAGAAAGCGTGCGGGCTGTGCGAATGTGACTTTCTGTAGAGCCCGCAAAGCCCCTAAATGCTCTAGACAACAACTGGCACTTAGGCTGCTTAGAATTACAGTGTAAACATTTTTGAAAATAAAGTCAAGTTCACATACTCAGAGCCAAAGGACATGAGAAGGAACCCATTGAGCGTTGTGTTATGAAAATAGGGATTCTTTTTCACAATCCTGAACGGGAATGTCATTATTATTCTGACATTACCTCTACTGCTGAGTGGAACCAGTTTTAAGTTTTTAGGCCTCAGGAATCTTGAGAAATCTTTGCCAAACTGATACTGTGGTATAAATAATATTCTTTACCAGGAAATTTTCAAATTGTGGGTGAAGGCAAGTTTCAAAGCCTATGGTGATATGAGGGATGGGGAAGAGCTTTGGCTTGCAGTTGTGAGGCCTGGCTTTGTCACTAATATGCTGTGATCTGCAGAGGCCCTTTGGTTCATCTGTCTCTTTAAAATCAAACACGTGGTCAGGGAAGGCCTCTACCAAGTCTAAAAACCTGTGGTTTCGTTCTGTGAATTTCTGTAATATATGTCAAAATCCAACTGACAAAAATAATGAATAAACATCTTGAAACACCAAATAGACTCATGAACAGTGGTATTAAGGACAGTTTGCTTTTAACCAAGTCTGTAATACTCCTAATTCATTTTAAGTTAAAGTCAGGCAATTTATATTTTAGAGACCAGACATCTGCTTCCGGTACCTCCCTGCTCTGTCGTGTGGGGAGAGGGGCTTTGCAACACTAAGTAGAATATAGATTAATTGGTTTTTGAGTGAATGTTAATCATTGTACCACTGGCAAATTAATTTTTATATTGTTGATTAAAACATTGTCAATGTTTTATCTGAATGATGCAAGGTATTTACTATTTAAAAAAATACTGTGCTTAAGATTATAGTCGATACTGTTTCCGGAGCGCATGATTGTGATGAAGCTGTGGAAATACTCATTTTTGTGACTGTTTTCATTGCGAGGCAGCATAGGCAGGTCAGTCACAGAACGTAGAACCTTGTTAGATCGTGGTCTCTTAACCCACAGAGTAAGTAACCATTTACCTCCTTTTCAGCAAAGATTTAAAACAGCTGGTCTGTCATAAAAACTTCTTTATTAACTATTCCTTGTTTATAATAATCGTAATGTAAATAATTTTGCAACTAATGTAAAGCAGCATTGTTGGAATAAATCACAGCATTTTATACCAGAGGCTTCCTTTTATTTACATATGTGTGTTAGGAGGCTTTGTTTACTCCTACATCTCCGTGATGGAGGGTTATTGACCACCCGTTATTAGTGTAAGTAACAAGATTCTGCTTTTGCTTTAGCCATGGAGTTAACCATAAGAGCTTCATGTTTCCATAGCATTTAGAACCCGAGCAGGTTGATGTTGCCTGGACCAGAGTCTCACCAGCGTGTTATTACCATGCTGCTCGTAATTACATTAGCCTGTGGATCCATAAGCTATATTATAGTCCCAGGTGTAGTTTTATTTCCAGAATGCCAGTCATTAATACTTGATTGAGAATTTTATTCTGACGAACTCATTAGTTGGCCGACTGCTCTGCCTTTTGAGAGTGAAATATATTCACATATGTGTTTCTCCTGTTCTTTAATTTAAAGGCTTTTGAGTAAGTGTGTCTGCATTGTCTGTTTTCTTCTTGTCTGCGTTTCTTTTTTCGCATGCCCAGTGTCCTCCAGGAATGAAACAGCAGGTTCTGGTGTTCTACACTAAGCTCCTGGGAAGAATCCAGCAGCCGTTACTTCCACACATTAATGTACACAGGCCAGTGCAGGTATTTTCTTCCCCTTACATAGAAGTCTTTGATTTGATTTCTTTCAGTGTATAAATTATTTAATATGATTTTTCTAAGAGTAAAAATAGTAAAGGAAGTTACTGTAAAAATAACATGTAAATTAGCAAATACTTGACCTTTTTGGTCTACCCGATGCTGTGTTATATATGCTTTTTATATTTTTCTTTTAAAATTGTACATGTTAATTTTTGCTTTAATTTATCTCTGTGGGGTCTCAAGGAGAGTTTGTTGTGTGCCTCATTAATTTTTTAGGCACTAATTGAAAAATTGGTAAATCTGTTAGGTTATAGGTGATAAATAGTGTTCTATCTGAAAAATCCAAGGTATTTGCATTATTTGAAAAATGTAAATACTCTTATGACAAACAGATGGCTATTTACATACTTATAAAAAGTAACCTAAGTTTCAAAATTTGTTTTAAATTTTTTGACAGAAATTAATTCGACTCTGTGGTGAAGTCCTTGCAACACCAACAGAAAATGAAGAAATCCAGTTTCTCTGCATCGTGTGTGCAAAGCTGAAACAAAATCCCTACTTGGTTAATTTTTTCCTGGAGGTATGGTATACTTCTTGTCAGTCTTCAAAGCATGCTTATATTAAAATTATTTTGAGAATTGAATTCTGTAAGTAATATTGGAAGGAATTACATTTTGTGGGTATCATATGGCTCATTTTACTTCCTAGAATTATTTTTCATTTAAGATTACCATTTTGTTTTAACTTAATTTTCTGAGGAAAACAATTTTCGAGAGAATAGCTGAGCCGGATACATGGGGCAGCACAGGGCCTGGACAAATAGAGGCAAGGCTTAGCAGGAATGTGGTCGGAAGGGGGAAATCAGGGAGAGAGAAGTCACAGGCGTTTATGGGCTATCATGTTTTCAGCCAAGCGTGCACTAATGTGGAGCGTGAGTAACCTGGCCTGGGGTAGGGACGGTGTGTGCAGGTTTGAACAGTATGTGCAACATCACGAGTTACCTCTCCAGCTTGAGATCACAGTTGGGATTGCTCTTGTATTCTGTACTGTCTTTTCTTACCCATAGTCATTGAATCATACTTATTACACCAATTGATATTTTGGGTTTTACTTTTAATTAAAAAAAATTTTTTTATAGTTTATTTTTGAGACAGAGAGAGACAGAGCATGAGTAGGGGAAGGGTAGAGGGAGGGGGAGACACAGAATCTGAAACAGGCTCCAGGCTCTGAGCTAGATGTCAGCACAGAACCTGACGCGGATGAACCGTGAGATCATGACCTGAGCCGAAGTTGGATGCTTAACTGACTGAGCCACCCAGGCACCCCGCGTTTTACTTCTAATTTTAAATTAGACCAATTTTTTTTAAGTTTATTTATTTTGAGAGAGAGAAAGAGAATGAGCACGCATGTGCGCCTGAGCAGGCGTGGGACAGATTGAGAGGGAGAGAGAGAATTCCAGGCAGGCTCCATGCTGCCAGCATAGAGCCCAACACGGGGCTTGAACCCACCAACCACAAGAGCATGACCGGAGCCGAAATTAAGAGTCAGACGCTTAATCAACTGAGTCATCCAGTCGCCCCTAAATCAGATAATTTTTATGTATATTCTTCTTTCATTCACTTCTTTTTTTCAGCAGTGAAGTCATTAGGAATATTAGTAGAAAAAACAATTTTGATTTTTTGAAAAATCTGTTTTTCTTTTTTTGTTGTTTTTCTTTCCTCCTAGATTAGGTATAAGTTACATACAGTTCAGTTTCCCCTTTTGGGTCTACAGTTCTCTGAGTCTGACACACAGTTACGTAGCCACCACCACAGTCTAGCTACACAGCGGTTCCTCCACTCTCTCACACGTCCCTTGTTGCCATCCATTCTCCCTGTCCCCAGCAGTCACTGGTGTGTTTCTGTCCCAGGTTTCGTCTTTTACAGAAAGTCACAAAAATGTAATCAGCGTTTGGGGTCTGGCTGTTCTCACTTGGCAGAATGCATTTCAGGTTCATTGACAAGTTTGGTCCTTGATATTGTTGAGTAGCATTCCACTGTGTTGGACGTACCACACTTGTTTATCCGTTCAACCAGTTGAGGGGACTTTGGGTTGTTTCTCGTTTGGAGCAATTATGAATAAAGCCACTCTGAACATTCTCACCCAGTTTTTTTGGCGTGTGGATTTAGGTTTTCACTTCACTTAGGCAAATACCAAACAGTAGGATTGCGGGATCCTGTGGCAAGTGTATATTGATTTTCATAAGAAACTGCCACACCATTTTACTAAATGGGCTTATCATTTTGCATCCCGTCTACAACATATGAGAGTTCCCGTTGTTCCACATCCTTGTCAGAGTTGAGTGTTGTCAAGGTTTGGTTTTGTTTTTAAAACTTTTAGCCAGTCTAGTGGGCAGATTTGTTTTCTATTTCACTTTACGGAGTAAGTCACCTGAGATCTGCTTCTGCACTCCTACTGAAGGCAGGTGGGCAGCCAAGCTGCCCCGTGGCATGGGTTTCAGTTTCTAGGTAAGGATGAGGATTGTGAACGCCAGTTTCTCGTGGTGTGCCTTCTGTTTTGAAAGTTGCTTCAAAATGACTGGAATACAGTTAGGAGTTCAGATTAAAAAAATTTTTTTTATACTTATTCATTTTTTTAAGAGACAGAGGGAGCAAGCAGGGGAGGGACAGAGAGACAGGGAGACACAGAATCCAAAGCAGGCTTCAGGCCCTTGAGCTGTCTGCACAGAGCCCTATGTGGGGCTCAAACTCATGAACCGTGAGATCATGACCTGAGCTGAAGTCGACCACTTAACCAACTGAGCCACCCAGGTGCCCCCAGATTTTAAGGACTTGTTCATTAGACTGATATTACAGTCCTTTTAGTTTTCGAAATAAATATATCGAGTATCTCCATCTGGCCAAGTCTGAGATGTTTCTTCTCAAAGTTCACTTTTACTAAAGTTTCCTTAGATACCCTGGTTACTTAAGTGCATGGATTTTGCCCAAGCTTAAGCTTTAAGGACTTATCAGAATCTCTGAAACTTACTCAGAAGTGCACAGCCATAGATAAGAAATAGAGGAAATTTGTGGGCATATGTAGGGTGATAGTGAGATCTACTTTACTTGTTGTCAGAGAAATCTTTGTATTTAGACCTCACTACAAAGAACCCCTTTTGGAATCAGTGACATGTCCCTAAAATGCCCCAGTCTTAAAGCACATACTCTCCAAAGCCTGAGGTGGTAGGCATCTTCATTTTCTCAAGACTATTCATAAGCCTTTAATGTAGTTATTACCGTCTCCCTGGCATTAGAGTTATTTAAGTGCATTTTATTTTCTCCTGCTGACCAATAATCTCCTTGAGGACAAGGACTCTGTCTCATTAATCTTTGGATTCCCGCAGCTTCTCTAGTATCCAGTATAACGTATAATAACTGCTTAAATAACGCTATTGAATGAATGACCCCTTAGAGCAGTGCAGCTCTATTACTTGTAAGTATACAGCATAACAAAAGACCTTGCAGTTCTCATGCATGTGTCTCCTGAAATCTAATCTCTCTTTTCATCTATCAGCTACTATCTACATCTACTAAGGTTTAAATGCATATGGTCAATGAGTTAGAAACAGTCTTTGGCCTAAAGGAGTTTATAGTCTGGTGACAAGGTTAAGACTAATAGTCTGTCATCTGAGGTAGAGTAAAGTGAGTATCATAAGGGTACAAAGTAAAAGTACCTTAAGCCTTGATAGAATGAAGGGATTACATCTGCTCTTGGTGGCCAGGAAAGTCTTCATGGAAGAAACTACCTTTGATAGGAGCCTTGAGAGATGTTTAGAGGAGAAACAGAGAACATAAGTAAGGGAAGGAAGATATAGAAGTTTGTGGTGTGTTCAAGAAACAGTACAGTTAGGATATATGATAAGAGAAGGGCCTGAAGAAATAGACAAGGAATTGGTCAAAGGCTTTGAATGGCAGGACGAGGAACGTGAACATACCTGCAGTCACTGGGGAGCCATTGAAGATTTTTGAGCAGAGGTATTATTATTTGGTGACATCTGTGCCTTAAGTTAAATTGGTGGCAGCATCTTGTACAGTAGATTCCTTTGAGTGGAGAAGGAAAAGCAGAGGAACCAACTTGGCAGCTGGGGGAGTAGCCGCAATGAGTAGGAAGACAGACTCGAGGTGGGAAACAGTGGGTTGGAATGAAGTGAGTATGTTCAGGAGACGCCCGAGGTAGATTCTGCATGGTCTTGGGCAGGAAGAAGAGAAAGGATGGCGAATGCCTGAACTCCTGAGCCAGCAAGGCTGTCACTAACAGACAGAACGGAGCCCTAGGGGAGCTTGTTTTGAGGGGAACATGGTAATTATGCTTCTGGATGTTCTGAGTCCTCCTCGTATCCTGATGGAGATGATTGACAGGTATCTGGTCTTACAGATCTGTGATTTGGGAGCAAAGTCTGCGTTCAAGAGATTGGAGGTTGTGTGTGTATAAAAATACTTTGGCTGTCATTAAGATCTCGGAAGTGGAAAGGGAACAGTTCCAGTAAGGACCAAAGTGCAAGAGAAGGCAGCAGTTCCTCATCTCCTACAGAGCTTTTTATTTATTTTTTTTTTAAATTTTTGGGTGTTTTATTTATTTCTAGGAGAGAGAGAGAGAGACAGCGTGAGCAGGGGAGGGTCAGAGAGAGAGGGAGACACAGACTCTGAAACAGGCTCCAGGCTCTGAGCTGGCAGTCGGCACAGAGCCCGACGCGGGGCTCGAACCCACGAACCGCGAGATCATGACCTAAGCGAAAGTTGGACGCTTAACCGACTAAGCCACCCAGGCACCCTAGAGCTTTTTAAAAATGCAGGTTCCATCACAATGTTGGACACCTGAAATGAATGTAACATTGTCAACCATACTTCAGTAATGTAAACACATAGATAAAAATGTAGCTCCTTGGCTCCTCCCTGGATATTCTCATCCGGCAGGTCTGGGTGTGACCCAGGAGTCTGTATTTTTCTGAAGCCCCACAGAAGACCATGATGCCAACTGCTTGAGTCATACTTTGAGAAACACTAGTTTAAGGACAGAATGCTGGACTAAAATTATTCTTCTCTTCACCATTCTTATCTGAGATACCTCCAGCAATATTACTAGAATTTTAGATGGAATCGAATGTTTTCCATTCATAAAGATTGTGATTTGCAATTGATATTGTAGGAAATGGGGAAGTTCTATAGTTCTACAGAAGCGTTTTCTTTTAACATGTGCTCTGGGCTTGATTTCTTAAGAAGATTGGTCCACACTATATTTTTAACTGTAATAAAAGTGATTTATAATAGCTATACTATAACGTTGGAAATAGAACTTTGAATTCATTTAGCATTTACTGCACCTCTGTGATGGGTGAAATACGGTGTTAGTGCCTGTGGAGAAGCTGGTTTATGACTTCTAACCTGTGTGTGATTTGATTTTTGCACTCATGTTCAAATGGAAAACAAAATACTTTTGGCTTCAAAACAAATGATTACCTTCAGTTGAGATTCTTCTTCTGTCTGGGTGTGTGTGTTTTGGGGAGGTGGGGCCAATATTTCAAGTAAACCTTTCTTTTTTCATCAAGAACACTAATAAAAAGGTTCTGAGAGTGGCACTTGGGTAACTCAGTTAAGCGCCTGACTGTTGATTTCAGCTCAGACCAGGATCTCACACTTCGTGGGATTGAGTTCTGGTGTTGGGGTCCATGCTGACAGCATGGAGGTTGCTTGAGATTCTTTCTGTCCCTCTCTCTCTCAAAATAAATAAATGTTGGGGCACCTGGGTGGCTCAGTCGGTTAGGTGTCCGACTTCGGCTTAGGTTCTGATCTCTCAATCCATGAGTTCAAGCCCTGTGTGGGGCTCTGTGCTGACAGAGCCTGGAGCCTGCTTTGGTTTTTGTGTCTTCCTCTCTCTCTGCCCCTCCCCTGTTCATACTCTCTCTCTCGAAAATAAGGAAACATTGACAAAAAATTTTTTAATAAATAAATGTTAAAAAAAAGTCCTGAGAATATTGATTTCTTTTTATAAAGCAGAAGTACAAAGGAAAACATAGAAAAATCGTCATAGAAACCCATCTTAAAAGAATAAATGTGGAGGCTACATATTTTCAGTAGCCCAGTGAGGAGGAAACACTTAATTGCAATTGAAACCTCCTGAATCTTCTTTTTTTATTCCCCACTAACATGAGTTGTTTGCAGCAGCAGTCAAATAGTAATCACTAATGCTGCTCATTGCTTATGGTCATGGTACATTTTGTAGTTAGTGTGAAAAGTGTTCTAGATGCCTGTACAGTTTTAAAATATGTAGGGTTGCCGGGGTGGCTCAGTCGGTTGGGTGTCTGACTTCAGCTCAGGTCATGATCTCACAGACATTGAATGTTAATTATCGAAAAACCGATAAAAATGTGATTTGTTTTATAAGTCTTTTGATAGGAATCTTACAGAACATGTGTTGTTTTTCAGAATAAGTTGAAATCATTGGCTTCCAAAGGAACACCTGATGTAATTTCAGAAGACACAGCGAAAGGTCAAGATTCCTTGTCAACAGACACGGGACAGTTGTGTCAGCCAGAGGAACTGTCTGGTGCCATGGGGCTGGAGCACACGGAGTTAGAAGATGAGCCTCCACACCAGATAGATGACCTGTCCACGAGCTTGGATAATCTCACCATTACCTCCCTACCAGAGGCCACCGTCGTCCGTCCCAACCAGGATTACAACTTAGTGAATTCCTTGTTAAATCTTACTAGAAGTCCTGTGAGTCTCTTGCACTCTTTCCCCCACCCCCACAACCTGATCACAGTTACATGCATTTGAAATAGAAAAAAAAAAAGAAAATCTATTCTTATTTTAGTGTAAAAACGTTCCATCTTTTTAAGTTGAATTTTTTCCAAACAACTTGACACACATCTAATTCAGGAATTGATGGGGTGTGTGTCCTTCCCCTCAGGACGGCCGAATAGCTGTGAAGGCCTGCGAGGGCTTGATGCTGTTAGTAAGTCTGCCGGAGCCCGCAGCCGCCAAGTGTCTCACGCAGAGCACCTGCCTGTGCGAACTGCTGACCGACAGACTGGCCTCGCTGTACAAGGCCCTACCTCAGTCCGTGGATCCCTTGGATATTGAGACCGTGGAAGCAATTAACTGGGGGTAAGGACCATTCCTCGTATTTCCCCCTGCACTTTTAAGTTCCCTTCCTGTTTTGCAGTGACCTAGAAGTTTAGTGTTGGAAAATGGGTTGTTACTTGTGATCGTTAAATGGGATTAATTTCTGAGACTAATTTTAAACTCGTTACCACTCAGGAATGAATTGGTATGGGAACAATCCAGCTGTTAGTTATTTTTCCACTCCAGCGATCAATTAAGACCTTAATTACATTAAAACCAATAACTATCTGATTTTTTCCCCCAAAAGACGGAGCATCCTTTTATAAATATATTCTATAGCCTCCAGAGGAGTCTTGTGTTTTGTGGCCTGTGTATGTAGACTTTCTCCTCTACCTTATTTTTTTTTTTTACCCCTTCTACCCATCTTTTGGGGCTCCCCCTGATTCTCCTTGTAGGATATGATTATCACAGAACATTTATAAGTTTATGAAGCAGCATGAGGAAAATTGCTCCAAATCCCATCATGTATGAGCAGCCCAATATTTTAGTATAATAACCTGTTATAATTTTTCTGTGTATTTTTAACTCTTCCTTGGTTTGCCTTGCCTTGTCTTTTTTTTCCTCACTTTTTAAAATTTTAATTTATTAGAGAGTGAGTGTGAACAAAGTAGGGGCAGAGGGAGAGGGAGAGAGAATCCCAATCAGGCTCCATAATCAGCATGACCCCCCCCACATACTCAGGCTCGATCCCACAACCCTGGGGCCGTGACCAGAGCCAAAAGCAAGAAATGGATGCTCAACAAACAGCNAGACCCCCCCACTCCCCCCCCCCCAGTATTCTGCCAACATCTGTAGGGCAGACCCAGTGGTTTACTTAACTGTTGTATTTTAAGGCAGGAAGAGAAGCAGGCTGCTTGTTTCTTTTTGCACACCTTCCTTTACCTTCCTTTCATCCCAGCGGGTGAGAACCTCCGACACTTCATGCCTGCCACTTGGTCGTACTTGTGGTGGAAGCCTGAGGAGCCATCTGTGTGGTTTTTCCTCCGCAGCTGTGTACTGTGTTTGTCTCTCTCTTCCCATTTGATGAATGAAAGTTATAACTTTGATTTAAAAGGTTTCCTTTTCGGGGCGCCTGGGTGGCTTAGTCGGTTAAGCGTCTGACTTTCGCTTAGGTCATGATCTCGCGGTTCGTGGGTTCGAGCCCCGCGTCGGGCTCTGTGCTGACTGCCAGCTCAGAGCCTGGAGCCTGTTTCAGAGTCTGTGTCTCCCTCTCTCTCTGACCCTCCCCTGTTCACGCTGTCTCTCTCTATCCTAGAAATAAAAAAAAAAAA
Source organism: Crocuta crocuta (assembly GCF_008692635.1). NCBI lineage: Eukaryota > Metazoa > Chordata > Mammalia > Carnivora > Hyaenidae > Crocuta > Crocuta crocuta. The sequence goes on along the minus strand of NW_027532585.1, from coordinate 6,675,611 downwards.
AAGGTTTCCTTTTACCCTTGGTTTTCTTTTTATAAAATCCACATCTGATAGTCATCCCGGGTTCCTGCGTAAATATATCTTACTGTGTAAGTTCATACACATACCTCATCTTTCCATATGTACTCAATTGGATGAATGCTTTCAGATAACTTTGAAGTAAGCCTTTTTCTCCCATGTCCACAGCTTGGACTCCTACAGCCATAAAGAAGATGCTTCAGCGTTTCCAGGAAAACGAGCCTTAATTTCATTTCTGTCCTGGTTTGATTATTGTGATCAACTCATAAAGGAAGCACAAAAGGTTTGAATTTTTTTGTTATTTACTGATAATTTTTAAATGTAAATGTCTATGAAGTAAAATTTCCTCAGTTTCGGTCCCCAAATATATTTCAATTGTCTTAGGATAAGTATAGTTCACCAAATAAATACAAGCAGATAAAAAACCGCGTATATATGTGTGTGTGTATGTGTGTTACAAATCTGGAATAGATCACAGTTCAAGTTCTGCCCTTATGTTTCTTCAGGTATTACGATAGAAAGCTTCGTGGGGTGCCTGGGTGGCTTAGTCGGTTAAGCGTCCGACTTTCGCTTAGGTCATGATCTCGCGGTTTGTGGGTTCGAGCCCCGCATTGGGCTCTGTGCTGACTGCCAGCTCAGAGCCTGGAGCCTGTTTCAGTCTGTGACTCCCTCTCTCTCTGACCCTCCCCTGCTCACGCTGTCTCTCTCTCTCTCTCCTAGAAATAAATAAAACATTAAAAAAAAAAAAGAAAGCTTCATAAGGTGACATCGGCCTCCCACCATTTCTCCTCTTTGGGGAGATGTTAATACTGTAATGTGAATGGGATAATATTTTTGTCCTGTTTGTCTTGTTCTTGGAAATTTAGATGAAACATGAAGGACCCAGTAGCTAACCTCTAACCTAGGTTTACGTGCCATCAACAAGATGGTAGCAGGCAAGTTTGTTTTTCCACGTTAACTCAGATGGACAGTGCAGACTGGCTTGTCGACGTGACAGATTAATCTCTTTTCCATGAAAACAAAGGGGATGATGATGCTCCTCTCTTCTAGACTGCTGCTGTCGCTCTTGCCAAAGCTGTTCATGAAAGATTTTTCATTGGCGTTATGGAACCTCAGTTGATGCAAACGTGAGTGGCCCTTTTCCTTTAAAAAAAGAAATTGCTGTGTTTGTGTTATTCTTGCCCACCAACTACCTGTTTGTTATGCGCAGTTCTGAGATGGGTATTCTGACATCAACCGCCCTGCTCCATCGCATTGTTCGGCAAGTAACCTCTGACGTTTTGCTTCAAGAAATGGTGTTTTTTATCCTTGGAGAACAGAGGGAACCAGAAACTCTGGCAGAAATTAGCAGCCACCCTTTAAGACATAGGTTAATAGAACATTGTGATCACATATCCGATGAGGTATGCTATGTAAGGATTTAGAATTGGACATTCTTGGAAATACGACTTTAATGTACTTGTGATGCTTTGAGTGCAGCCTCTTCACGTGGCTCTAAAAATTGAAAGCATGCGGGGCACCTGGGTGGCTCAGTTGGTTAAGTCTGGTTACATCTCTTGGTTTTGGCTCAGGTCACGATCTCACGGTTTGTGAGTTCGAGCTCTGCCTCGGGCTCTGCTCTGACAGTGCAGAGCCTACTTTAGATTCTCTCCCTCTCTCCTTCTCTCTCTGCCCCTCCCTGACTTGTGCTCTCTCTCTTTCTCAAATAAATAAACTTCAAAAAAATAATTAAAAAATAAACCAATAAGTAAAAATTGAGAGCATGACTTACAGGATGACAGGAGGAAAAATGTATTTAGAGATATTTCTCAGCCTTAATCATTTTTGGTTTCAGATAAGCATAATGACGTTAAGAATGTTTGAACATCTCTTACAAAAACCCAATGAGCACATTCTTTACAACCTGGTCCTAAGAAATCTAGAAGAAAGAAATTATACCGAATACAAGCCTGTGTGTCCGGAAGATAAAGATGTGGTGGAGAATGGATTGATAGCAGGAGCCGTGTAAGTTCCCTTCAGCTCTGCGACTTCAGCTTCTCCTACCGAATCATAATTTTCTCTTTCCTCCTACTTCTCTCCCTTATTCATTAAAAAAAAAAAACCTCTTATAGTTTACAAGATTTTCAAAAATAAAGTTTAGATGCCATGATAGCACCACCCCCTTTAAATCACAAGTGGTGTTCATTAAACCTGACGAGATCATTGTGCCCTTTAGTTTGATGTTTGTTCATATACGATATTAATTTCCCTATAAAATGTAATGTTTTATTAGCAAAATTATGTAATGTTTTCTAAGACATTAGAAAAGAGAATGGCAGAGAATCTTCTGGTTTAGGAAATGTAATAAAATGTCTTTTTTTTTAAAAATACATCGTTAAATTAAACGTAGAGATCTCGAGGAAGACCCATTATTTACTGACATTTCACCGGATAACACTCTATCAAATCAAGACTGGCTTAGTTCTTCACCTCCTGCTACCCCAGACCACCCAAAAAATGACGGGAAAACTGAAGTCCATAAAATTGTAAATAGGTGAGTTGCTGTATACATTTGACTTATGTCTCTTTTGCTTGTTTTTATAACCTATAATAGCTGTGCTCTTAGGTTGTTCTAGTGATATATTGTGAATTCGGTTTTCCCTTCTTTAATCTAAAGATTATATCAGCCTTTTGTCATGTTTATATAGCAAGTGACAGTATAGGGGCAATAATCGATAGCAAAAGAGAAAAGCTGTACTTAATACCAAAACAAGTAATAGTGGTTAAATACTCTTTTTTAATAGCAATAATTGTAAGTAATTGCCAGTTGGATCAGCATGGGGAATTTCCAGTTTGACAGATTGCACTTATTACACACGTACTGATGTATCCTGAGCATAGGACTACATCTTTTTGATACTGTGGGGTTTTTTTTTTTTCCTTCTAAAATGCCCTTTCTGTGGTGATGTTCTCTTTCCCCTTTTCAGTGCTGCCCCTGCTGTGCCTGGTTTTGGCAGGTGACTTTAGAGAGATTGCTTGTGGCTCAAGATGCAACATTAGGGTGCATAAAAATCTTCAGTTCCTTACTTAAAAGCCAGTTTCCTGAGATTAACAGTTGATGGTGGTCTGTCATTGTGCTGTAAATGTAGAAAGAAGTCTTCTCAGGCTTATTTCTCCTGGAAGTGAAATGAGTGATTTTTAAATAAAACCTTTGAGATAATGAAAGAGTAATCAGTAAAACGGATTTAAGACTAAGTACTTATGCGTATATCATTTTGTTTTCCAAGTTTCCAAATTTCCATTTGCTAAACTGAAGATATCACTCGATAGTTTAAGGTATAAAGATAATTGAATTGTGAGAGCATTTATGTTACTGCTTGTGGCTTTTTCCATTTAAGTTTTCTCTGTCTGGTACCCGATGAAGCAAAATCATCCTACCATGTCGAGGGCACTGGATATGACACCTACCTCCGAGATGCTCATAGGCAGGTAAGTGAGGTAGTTATTTTTGGAAATGAAATCTAGTGAGAGTGTCCATACACACCTTGTGCCATTACCCACAGTCATTTCTCTAGAGGTTTCCCTTTCTCTGCAAGACCTGAACCCCCTCTGCTATAGCAACTTTCGGCAGGTGACCTTACTAGGCTTTTTACTTACTGTATTTCTGTCTCATGATTGCTTTATGCTTGATCCCCTCCCCTCTTCATCCCTCTGTCTCTCCCCCTTTCCCCTTCTCCTGTGTCTCCCTCCCCCCACTTTCCCTTTCTCCTGTGTCTCCCTCCTCCTCTCTGCCCCACCCTCCTCTTCCCTGCTGATCCAAAAGCTGACTTTTGAATGTTTCTGTCTACCACCCACCCTTGCTCTCAACCCACAGGCATTGCCCTGTCCCCTTCTCTACCTGTTCTCATCCGCACCATTTACAAGCACCTGCCCCCTCCCGCCCTGCCCCTGCACAGGAGCTTTCTGCCTCTCTCTCAAAGGTCTCCTCTGCAGTCGTAAACAAAATGGCCTTCTGTCAGTCTTCTTTCCTCTCTAGCATTTCACAGAATTCCCGGTTTTGAAATGTCTCAAGTCAGAAAAATACACATTTAATTTTCATTTAAATCCTTGAGATTGAAGTGTGCTGTTGTGTGTAATTATCTGCATGTGCCTGTGGTTAGTTCACAGCACTTTCAGGCTGACTGCAAGTCCACGTTGCTGCGTGAGCAACTAGAGTAGTTCTGTAGCTAGTGATGTGGAGAACAAAAGCAAAAGAACACAGGGGAAAAAGCAGACTCCCTTATTGGCCCCCTGACAAGTCCTTGGGACTAGCAGAGTGACCTCCCTCCAGGAGCTCAGCTGCCTGGATGGTGACACTTGGCTGGGGGCAAAGGCAGTCTTAGCTTAACATCACCCTGACCTCCAGGTCCTGTAAGTCTTCTTTCATGTATGAAATCCTCTTAGAAACTCCCTTTATCTCGGGGAAAAATAGTGGGGGAGAGGGAGGCAGGCAAACCACGAGAGACCCTTGAATACTGAGAACAAAGTGAGGGTGGGGGTGGGGAGAAGGGAAGGGGGTGATGGGCATGGAGGAGGGCACTTGTGGGGATGAGCACTGGGTGTTATGTGGAAACCAACTTGACAATAAGCTATTTAAAAATAAAAAAAGAAACTTCCTTTATCTCTACCCCCCAAGAATATATGTTAGCAGCCACCCTCCAGGCATATGGCCCCTAACATGTATCTGAAGGGTCTCATGACTCAACTTGTACTAGACAGTAAGTGACCTTTCCTAACAACAGCCAGCCCCCTCAAGGTCCTGGAAACCTTGCTTCCAAGTTCCTTAGAGACTTTCGCTGTCCCTGACCCCTTCCAACCTGAAAGTATAAAGTCAGTCACCCGTCACAACCCCAGTGCGGTCATTCTGCCCACAGGCCCCGTCCCCACGCTTTAATAAAACCACCACGAATTCCTTCTTGACTGTTTGCTCCTGAACCTCCGTGGTCCCCTCAAGCTTGCACTTGCATGGAACAAGAAAGTAAAGGCAATACAGATAGTAGCAACTGGAATTGTATACTGCTTTTACTCTTTCGATGAAGTCTCATTTCCATTTTCTACAAATGCAGTTATTAGGATGGGTTCAGAAGTGCTAGAAAACAGACAAGAGAGATAAAACAATTTTTAAACTACTTCTGTCTAGGTCAGAATTTCAGGCGTGTTAATGGGAAAATGCTTAATTATATACTGGTGGGTGGTTAAGGATAGAAAACGGTCTGCTGAAAGCCAAATCAGTTAAAACTCACAATATACTGAAGAAGCCAGCTTTTTGATGGTTTTAAATATGTTTTTCTTTTAAAAATTGGAGTTAGTGCTTTATGGCGAGAACATATTTTGTTTCAAATTCAGGTACTTTCCAAACTAGAGAGGTCAAAGTAATGTCACTTTATTGAATAAGGAGAATCTGAAAAGGGAAAGAATTGGGAAGAAAACTGTGCTTAAGTGTCTTTTGTTTAAACTCAAGTAAATTGTATATTGGGGAAGACTTTTAAAATTTTTTTAAATGTTTTTTATTTATTTCTGAGACACAGAGAGAGAGAGAGAGAGAAAGAGAGCGCGCGTGAGCAGGGGAGGGTCAGAGAGAGAGGGAAATAGAGAATCTGAAACAGGCTCCAGGCTCTGAGCTAGCTGTCAGCACAGAGCCCGACGCAGGGCTCGAACCCACGAACCGTGAAATCATGACCTGAGCCGAAGTCCAACGCTCAACTGATTGAGCCACCCAGGCGCCCCTGGGGAAGACTTATTAAGTTTGTTTTTATTATGTAAGACCTTCTTGTGCTTATCAAACTCCATATTGTTTAGCACAGTGGTAAACTGAGGCGTGAAGGGTTAGTTCCTTACCATTGCCAGTCTGTCATAGACCACCACTTTGGTTAAAAGGTGAAAAGACAAAACACAAACTACCAGCCCTGATTATTTTATGTTCAACAGACATAACGGTTACTCAGGTAAATACAGTAAAGATTGTTTTCTAAATTTTTCTTAATGTTTATTTTTGAGAAAGAGAGAGACAGAGACGGAACGTGAGCAGGGGAGGGTCAGTGAGAGAGGGAGACACAGAATCCGAAGCAGGCTCCAGGTTCCGAGCTGTCAGCGTAGAGCCCAATGCTGGGCTTGAACCCACAAACCATGAGATCATGACCTGAGCCAAGGTCAGATGCCTAACTGACTGAGTCACCCAGGTGCCCCTAATAAAGTCTTCTAAGTGCTTACTCTCGGTTTTGGTTTTGTGCTCCTCTCACTGGGAGGGTAACAAACCATTTGAGGAACATGCTTCAGGCAGCATTGAGTGTCCTGTACCAGCGCGCCCCCTGTAGGTGGGTCATAGGAAAGCCACGCCTACCTTCTCAGATAATGTACATCTGTTTATCAGTTGCATGCACCGTTTTCAAATCAATTGGAAAATGTGGCCAGGACTTACTTTGCTTTTTAAATATTATCTAAATCTGTGATAAAAATGAGTAAAGAGTTACATTCCTCTAAAGGAAAACACATGCCTATTTATTCATCAGCATATTTTGGTACAGGTGTTAGAGCCTTACCTGTGCCTCTAGTGAGGGTGTTACCCAAGTCATCTCTCCCCTCCGACCCCCACGGGTACTGTCCCCCACGGGTGCCTCACTGGCAACACTGGGCGCTCAGGTGGGTTTTTATGTGCCTCTGTGAGGAGATACTTTCTACTTAAGCTCCATTTGTTTGAATTTGTTCTTTAATGATGCAAATGCTTTTCCCTAGTTCCGGGACTACTGTGCTATCTGCTTGCGATGGGAGTGGCCTGGCTCTCCAAAAGCCTTGGAAAAGTGCAATTTAGAAGCTACTTTTTTTGAAGGTCATTTTTTGAAAGTTTTGTTTGACAGAATGGGAAGAATTCTCGATCAGGTAATAAGCTTTAAAATACTAATTGTCATATTGTTTCGTTACCATTCACTGTGGATTCATCTCCAGTTTTAGTTTTGATCTTTAATAAAGTAATTCTGTTTTTGTGAAGCTCGATTGCCTGCCCGCAAGCGGTGCGATTCTGACACATTTGTTATGTTCTGAGCCTTTATTTGGCCTGACGGCTGTTATGGAATTCTGCATTTCCCTTCTCATTATAGGCATTGTCTTAATATCCTTAACACATTATGGAGGCGATTAGAGTACTTTCCTTTTATGCTGAACTTAGAAAGACTTTTTAGTATAGTCCGTACAGATACAGATCGAGTCAGCCTTCAATTCAGAAGACCTTCAATGTCATTTCAAATTGAATCTCGAGCACTCTGGTCTCATTAAAATTACAGAACAATATTAGATGAATTTGCTTCTTCAGACAAAGAACATATGAATAATACTCATTTTCAGAAGGGGGTGGTGAAATAGAAAAGGTAAATTTGCTTATTCCAAGGTAGATAAAAAGCCCCATCCTCTGCTATGCTCCCCCGCGTGTCCCGTTGACCGACCGCCAGGAGAAATGAGTTTGGGATTACAGAATCCCTCCTTCCCTCTCTCCGTGAGAAATGAACAAAGTAAGGATAGAGCTTTGAACTACTTTACGCTCTGGGATATATGCTTGAAATAAAACCACCTGGCATAGTACTTGCCTTAACATAGAAGTTGACTTCACCAAATTTGGAATTAATTTCAAAAATTATATATTAAAGTACTTGTTCTTTTTCAGCGTTTTAGTTAAATATTTATGTGAGCATAGGGAGTTATAAAAGAAATTTACTCCATAAGCTGGCTGTCTTCAATAACCAGAAAGCCAAATAAAGAAATTATAATTTAAGAAGTATTTCACTGGCTTCAACTTCAGACAGTACTGTTTCTGGTAGTAATCAGTAAAGAGATAGAGTAAGTCCTTTTTTCTTTTAACCTTAATAGCAAGTGCTGTATTTCCTGGGTTTGGTGGGTCGGTCGTTCAGTCCAGCTGTGGTAGGCATTCGGTGTGCACGATTGCTGGGTAAGCTCTCCGGGGAGCAGGGTTTATCAGCTCACTGTGGCGTTCGCACTGGTTTGCAGCCTTTGTTTGGATCTTTGGTATTTTTCCCTTTAGTTTGTGGAGTGCTGATATAAAAGGATTCTTGGAGACAGGAAATGCTTTAGAGTTTTTCTTATTTCAGCAGGTAGCATGTCACGTGCAGAACTGATTCACCCACGCTGTCTCCACCATTCTTCCCGTAACCCTGAGTGGGAGGCAGGACAGACTTGTGCTCGAATTTTGTCAGTGAGGAATCCCTTGTGTCAGTCCCTGTGACTTAAGCTAGTACGCTATGGGGCGCAGCTGCAAGCCTTTTGTCTTTAAACCCTTGATTTTTCCGAGCCTTTTTTGGTAAGAACATGATGTTGTCAGATCTAGAGATAATCATGAGTCCTGGTATGCTAAGTGAGCTTGGTTTAGTTTCATTTTCTTTCTTTTCTGAATGTTTTTTCACTGAGGATGATGTTTATTTGTGTTTTCTAAGGGCCCACCTCTACTAGGGCCAGGGTAACCAGTCTGGGATTCAACATTTACTGTGGATAATTTGTAAAGTAGCTAGTTTCTGCATGTACAAGTTAAGACTCAAGTATTCATGATACTATTGTGTTGCCACAGTGTTCATTTCTTAAAGATACTTCATAACTCATTTAGTATTGTTTGTGATGGTTTTATAAAGATAGTAAAATGTTGAGGTCCATAAGTGGAATGTGAAGAATACCAGAATGTAGGGAGGCACAACTTCTCTCTGCTCTGACAGGGAAGGTTCCATCTGGGGTAACTAAGCCTTCTTGTTAAGGTGAAGCTGGTATTATTTGCTGTCACCTCCTACTTAGATTTACTTGTAAAAACTGAATGAGAAAAGCAATTTAATACTTTTAAAAATACAAGGCCTTGATAAATACAGGGTTTTTAGCAATTTCGGAGGCTATTAAGTTACTGAGATAGAGGCTGCCTGGGTGGTTCAGTTGGTTGAGTGACTGACTCTTGATTTCAGCCCAGGTCATGATCTCATGGTTCTTAAGACTGGGTTCTGCCTCGGGCTCAGGGCAGAACCTGCTTGAATTCTTTCTCTCCCTCTCTGCTCATCCCCGACTCATGCCTGCTATCTTGTGCTCTTTCTCTCTCAAAATAAACTTTAAAAATAAAGATATGTAAAAATAAATAAGAAAACTTTAAACTTGACTAAACAATATTATTTTGGTTATCTGTAAATTTACCGTCTTATTTATTTAAAAAAATTTTTTAATTTAATTTATATTTTAAAAGTTTATTTATTTTAAGAGAGAGAGTGTGAGCAGGGGTGGAGCAGAGAGAGAGGGCAAGAGAGAATCCCAAGCGGACTTCACACGCAGCACAGAGCCCCATGTATGGCTCAACTTGGGGCTTGATCTCACGATCCATGAGATGAAGACCTGAGCCGATATCAAGAGTTGGATGCTTACCCAACTGACCACCTATGCACCCCAATTTAGCCTTTTAGTAGCAGGTTTGAGATTGAGTTTGCTGGTAACATCCATATGCTACCTTTTTTCCATTCTTTTCTTTCTTCTTTTTTTTTTTTTGGTCATAAGTATGCCTTTAAATCCAAAGTTTATTGTCCTAAAATTCCAGCTTTGTATTTAATGTGAGCCCAAATATGTGCCAAGTCCATTGGACCTGTCAGAAAGATCTGGCCAGCTTTCATTTCAGGTGAATGCTGTATAAAGTAGAAAAGAGATCCAAAATCGGTCTAAACACTTTCTATTAACCCCAAAAAGGGATATACACATTAAAGAAAAAAGGCCAACTTGTTTTAAAGTTATTACCATTATGAAGTAGAGACCATTTCAGAGGTAAGACCGATTCTCTGTAGCTGAGATTTGTTTTCATTTTCACATTAAAATATAATCTGAGTCTACCTTAAACTCTTAAACAACCAAAGACATAGATTCTTGTTTAAATAAAGCTAAAACCCAAGTAACACCTTATGAAGAAAATAATAAGTTTAAGTCCTTTGCTTAAGCCAAATTTTGACTTATTTATTTAAGCTCCTATAAATGGAAGAATTCGGTGACCTAAAAACCTGACCCACCTGAAACAAAGTCATGTGCAAAACCGTACTTAAGTTGTATTTTAAGTGATTCTGTTCCAGTGCTTTACAGATGCATTCTAAGAATTTGTAAAAATGTTTCCTTTGTGCCTCAAACACAATTTAATGTGAGTTCATTGTTGCTTATGAAGTGAGTCCTGGAGGCTCTTCTTTTCCGGATACTGTCAAGGTGGAGTCTGTGCTCTCCAAACCCCCTTCCCTAGGAATTGTATCTCCCTTCATTTATCTTGCTCGAGGCTCAGTTGTGAATAAGCGTGACTTGGGGATGGTTTCTGCCCTTTCAGAAAATCCATGTTCATGAATCTCAAATCTCGTGGTTAGAAACAAACACACCACAGTTGGACTCACAACACAGGACTAGAAATGAAATGGCACCTTTGCCGTCTTCTGGCACCTGTCCTAGTATTTGTTGTCCGAATGCAAATGTTCACTCCTTAATTGGTGTTCATTGTATCGGGGCTTAGCGTCCGCGCAGTTATGGGAGGGAAGCAGGCAGGGTCCCCAGTTAACATTCACTTGTCCTGAATCCCTTTTCCCTCCCCGGGCTCGACGTGTCCCTCGCCCGCCCCCAGCCCTCCCACAGAAGCCAGTTTTGTCTCAGCCACTCCATGTCCTTTGGCTGCCGAGATGGGAGCTGGAAGGAAGGAGATTTCTGTTGAAAGTTCTAGGCATGATAATAGCAACTGCTTTTGTACAGTGTGCCTTTTGCTTTGATTTTGATGCACTTTGTAAAGCACCTCGAAGCTGTTTTCAATGAGGAGGAAACAGATTAAAAATTTTTTAAAAATTGAATTCAAGTAAAATTGTGATACCACATATAAAAAATGGATGAGGAGCTGCACACGGATGTGCAATTATTTGGGGAGAGCTAACGCTCTTGTGATAAATGAGATAGATGATCCTTGTCTATAGTCACCATTTTGAACCTTCTCATTCACCGTGAGGCATGCGGTGGTCACTTCTATCCCCAAGTACTTCCCTTCTGCCCAGAAGGTTCTATGATGTAGATGACTGTATTGTATATGTGCTCTTGATAACTGGCGGTTGTTGAGTAATCTAAGAGATGAAGAATATCATTCCTAAAATGAGCCTACTGTCTTTTAAAAGATCTTAACGACTTCCTTTCTATCTTTGGTCATGTCCTTAACGTGCCCTATGTTGCTGTAATTGACAGTACACATGACACTTTGATGGGTTTTGATGACCTCTTGAGCATTTTCATTAATTAGGACCACCTGCATAAAATGGAAACATCTATGTTATATATTTGATTTTTTTGTTGTATCTGCATGCACACTTCTTTTTTTCCCATTGTTTTAGCACTGTAATATATGTACGTCGACTAAGATGGTGAGAGCCAACTTAGGTATCAGTGTTTTCATTGGAGGGAGGAATAAGATGGAATATTTTCCTTTCTTGAGAAGACCAGTTGAGATAGTTGGTAAATGAAGTGCTCAGATATATATATATATATATACATTTACAAATAATGTCAAATGTCTTTGTTTTTTACCTCTCCATAGCCATATGATGTAAATTTACAAGTCACCTCCGTGTTATCCAGACTTTCTCTTTTCCCTCATCCTCACATACACGAGTACCTTTTGGATCCGTATGTAAACCTTGCTTCTGGCTGTAGATCCCTCTTCTCCGTAATTGTCAGGGTGAGTTCTTAGTTTTGTTATATTCTCTGGGATTGGTAAACCTGTCCGGTTAACATCTGGATGATTAATAGACGTGCTCAACATGTCCATTAACATTACTTATCATTGTATGTAATTAGTGTCACATGATGGAAAATATTTTATATCCGCTGGCTAGAAGTCATTATTGTACTGTAGCATGTGGAGGAAAATAGACAAGTTTATTCTTTTAAATAACATGTAAACTTAATTTATTTTTCTTTTAATTTTTTTAAAGTTTGTTTATTTTGAGAGAGAGAGAGAAAGCACATGAGCCAGGGAGGGGCAGAGAGAGAAGGAGCGGGAGAATCCCTAGCTAACTCTGTGCTCTCGGTGCAGAGTCCACTGAAGGGCTCAGTCTCATGAACGGAGAGACCATGACCTGAGCCAAAATCGAGAGTCAGGTGCTCAACCAGCTGCACCTCCCAGGGACCCCATATGTAACTTTTATATTTTAGGGAACAGGTATGACTCCTTTGCCAAAGATGGTTATGTGAATAGTGAGAGGTGACTTTTTTATTTAGTAATAGGTAATTGTGTTTTTTATCCTGGATAACCCTAGGTAGTTGATTTCAGGAACCCAGTTCATTTTGTCTCTGATGCAGGTCGTTGGAGACCTCATGGTTCGAATCCAGCGTATTCAAGACTTCACTCCCAAGCTTCTGTTAGTCAGAAAGCGATTGCTTGGTTTGGAACCTGAAGGCCCTATGTAAGCCAGTGTTTTACATGTTTTTTATCTACAAATTTCACCAAAACTCATGATCTGCTGATACAATGCATTGATTTATCACTTGCTTTTCTTTCCCCAGTATTGACCACATCACATTGCTGGAGGGTGTGATCGTGCTGGAGGAGTTCTGTAAGGAGCTGGCAGCCATCGCATTTGTGAAATACCACGCCTCCTCCACACCGTAAATAGCATCCTCCAAAGAACACAGGGAACAGAACTGTAGTACACATTTCATGAAAAAAAGACTCAGCTTCACCCAGCCGAGAGGATAAAACGCCTTCTTAAATGAAGTACTGCTGTAAACTGGACAGAACCATTAAGAACATTCTCAGTAAAGTGTTGTATAACATTGGCATTGGCTTTACCGTAATGGTTCTCTCTATAAGATTGCACAGTCCTTGAATCCAGGATACAATCAAAGGAACTTCAGGAAATAAGCATTTCTAATGCCTGTGTGAAAAGCTGCAAAATTTCTGATGTCATGACTTTGATGATATTTCTGTTATTTTAATATCCTTTTAGGTAGCAAGGCATTTTGACATTCTCTGGGACTCAAATGCTTCTATTCTTTTGGATTAATAAGTAGCAAAAAGAACCCTAATTTTATAACTTTTTAAGGTCAGAATTCTTATCAAACAAAATACGAAAAAAAAACTGTAGATGAGAAAAAATACAGTTCAAGAACCATCAAATGAGTTAATAATAGGAGATAAAAATGTGTAGAGCACCATTAACTTTCCTTAGCTTTTCTAAGAATAACAATTTAATATGATAAAGAAATTCTTGATTAATATATATATATTTTTTAAAGAAATGTTCTTTTACTCTTTTGTGCACATAGTCATGTTAGTGATTGATTTCCACGTATGGGTCCCAGTATATGTAAACTGTTGTCATTTTTGCAACAATGTTGAATATGTGCTCACCATTGGTAATGTTTGCTAAAATAGTATTTTTTAAGCTAATTCACATATATTGGGTTGAGAACCTTTTTTTTCTTTCTATCTATCCCTCTCTGAAAGTTGCTCTATAAAATCACTTTGTAATTTGATTTCTTATTGAAACACATAGGTGGAAACTGACTGATCATTCTTAGGCAGCAGTCGAAATGCCAATGGCCTCCTCAGTGTTTACATTTTTTTTTTTCATTTTGTTCAGTCTTTTGTTTTAACCGAGTCTAAAGAGATTTAAAAAGAAAACCAGTCTGTCCTGTTTACATGTTAAAGAATTTGGGGAAATGGGTTTGTATGAACGGTAGTTCAGTAAGGCTGCGCTGGGCACAGCAGGCTCATACCTGATTTACAAAATGGTGTTCGCTAATCCACTTTCTGTTCCTCTTTTAAGTGATGCTTATCACTCAAATACTGCTTTTAATTTCCTCTTCTTCCTCTGCTCCTCCTCCTCTTGAAATGTTAAGCAGTAGCACTTTGCTCTTTATCTCTTTCCATTTATTGATATTTTGAGGGAGGGGACAGACTATCAAACTTTCCAGCCTGGAAAGAACTGTCCCTGCTCCTTGTAACAAGTTGTTTTATGTAGCACGTTTGCGTATATACATCACATTTACATATATATATCACGTGGCATGTGCCTACAAGCATGTTTTACCCCCCTCCTGCTAATTTTGTTGTGTTTGTTTTTCTGATTTATTTCCTAGTTAGTTGTGGCTATTTATTAAGAGCAGAATATCAAAAGATTATGAATATTCTTGGCTCTCGAATGCTTACCCCTGTTGAAACGAGAAGACGACATTTCTAATTTAGTGCAGGTCTTTGCTAGTTCAGTTGAATCAAAACAAGGAATGACAAAAGTGGAAGATAGTTACTTCATGCATGATTTTCTTCAAATGATTTTTAATGATGGGAAAGCATTGTTAAGTTCCCTGTATTTATTGATCAGCCCACGCAAAGGAACACTGCAACATCTCCGTTTTTAGCCATAGTTGTAGTCTACTTTGATGTAGGTTTATTTAAAATAAGGCATGAAGAGATATTAGATATTTCTTGATGTTTTCGTAGTGTCCAGCGGATATAATAGCGATGCTATTACCTTTCAAGCCAAATACTACTTTATCCTTGATTTTACAATGGGACCTTATCATGAATACATGACACCAAGCTCAGAGAAGCTTTAACTCTTACATTTTTGTGTGTGTGTGGATGCTGCTCCTTAAAACATAATTATTTTCCTAAGTTATTGTAATGATTTTGATCTGTAGTCAGCTAAAGCTTAAGGTAGAAGTTGTTTTCCTTCTTAAGTTTCTTTTCTTTCTTTCTTCTTGGTATTTAGTTCAGACAGACCTAGAGCCAGCAGTTTTCACCGTGAGTCGGATTCGTCAGTGAAACCATGTGCTACATTCCTAGTCTTTTTCATACTGTCTTGTGGAAGCTGAGGATCTCTGTTAATCAGTGCTCGCAAACCAGTGACTCAAACGCGCTGTGTTGTGTGGAAGGTACCACCCTTACAACTGATCTCCATAGCGGGTTCCAAGCCAGACTTTAGTCCTGCTTCACATCAGTAGAAATGGGTGTGCACATTTTCCTTTAACCTTCTAATGGGATAGTCTTTGATTTAATTTTTAGTAATGAGCCACTTTCTTTATTTGATAGAACTCAGATTTGTCCTTAGCCAACTATCACTGTAGTACGCCCATTATAACTCTGGAACGTTCTCATAACGTATCTGTCCGTGCAATATGGAAGCTGTGAGAGGGTTCATAGCTCTTTGGTTTAATTGTACATTATTATGTGTGTACATGTGTACATATATATGTGTGTGTGTGTGTGTATATATATATATATATATATAAATATAAGGACCAAAATCCTTAGCTTGCTTACACTGTTGCTAGTGTAAAGATTGTTACACTTAATTTTACAGGGCACAAATTATGGAATTACTTTATAATTCATAGTGACATATTTCCATAAATTAATTGCATTAATATACAGTTACCATTCAATTATGAAGTTCACAGGTATTGACAGAAGTTACAGTGAAGTGCTAAAACCACAAGTTACATGGTAGTTATATTTTGGGTTGTACAATTAATCAAAATATGCATGTCATTGAGACACTTGATATGTTAAAACATGAGATAATCATATTTCTGGGCCCTGTAAAATGGTGTTACTATAATACTCTGTTTGGCCTCCTGCCTTGTTTACATTAAACAAAGGATATTTGGTAAATTTTTCTATCAAACATTGTGTAGGTTACTGACAGTGTTACCAAGGCCTGGAATTTTGGGGCCGTCTGTGAAGAAAAAGTCTTCAGACGGTGATTGTGAACCTACTCTCCCTTTAAAAGGAGATTGTGATCAAGTTCAACTTTTTGTGCTAATTATGCATGCAGGACTAAGAGGGATAATCTAAAAATAAATAATGTAATTTAAGCAAAGTGTCTTATATTTTTGTAGAATTCTAATTGAAAACATTTTATTCACTGATAAGTCTGAAACAATTCATAACACAAAAAAAGGATAAGACACATATTAGGGTGCCTGGCTGGCACATGTGACTCTTGATCTCAAGGTTGTGAGTTCAAGCCCCACACTGGGCACAGAGCTCACAAAAAAACAAAACAACACACATGACACATAACAGTTAATGGGTCACTATAGCATTGGTTCCCAGGAGAGAACAAGAAGGAATAGAATCAGAATGTATAGCTTGAAAAATCCTGAGCCTCATTATATATCCTCCACCCAGCTCCTTAATGATCACATCTGCAAAGGAAGGGATATTTATATAAGTCTTAGGGGAACAATACATTACAAGTATTCTTTCTTAATATATTTGTAACACATATAAAAACGTTTTCCCTGACTGACATCTGAGACAATTAGACTCTAGGCTTATTCCATTCATTTGAATATTTGCCAAAGTGCCATAATTGGAAACTGAAAGAAGCATGTGCTACATGGCACAGCCAAGGAAAGAAAAGTATGATTATTAATCCCACCTACCCAGGGTTCTGTCCAGCCAACGTGACTCAAAATAGTTTTAGAAGGACACAGACCGGATAGCAGGTTGGAAGGATGTAGTGAGGTAAGTTTAGGCATCGAAGAGTTTAAATTACCCTCCTTGCCTTGAGCTGCTTGAAAAGAAAGCTGCATTTGAGGAATGCACAATCCAATCCATAGACCAAAAACCCAGTTCAGAAAGCCATTCATTGAGAAATTTGCAGTGTTTCATCTGGAAAACTAATCTCAAAGGAATTTAAAGAAATCACGTAAAATTATTTATGTTGAAATTTTATAGGAGTAACTCAAAAGCTATACCTCTTTATCAGGAAAAAGAAGAACAGGTAGAAGCGCTGCATGACAGTTTGATGCTGAAGGAGCCACAGATGGAAGAACTTTTAGTTGGGGGAAAGTTGTTTCTCATGGGCCTCGCTTCTAGGAGACTGGCTTTTAATTTTACTTAGACTATACCTCACTATCCATAATCAGGGACACTCACCTAAGTCTGTCTCATGTACACTCACTCCTCTTCTGGTTTGACTGTTGGGTGTCTTAGAGGTTTTTCTGTGTTACAACAGCATTGCTAAACGTGTATCAGAAATATGATGTCATCAAGAGCAAAACGATAATTCGGTTTATTCAACAAATATTTATTGAGAACGTGTCACGAGCCAGGTTGTAAGGTGCCAGGAAAACAAGAAGAGGGAATTTCTGCCTGTAGGAAGCCACAGTCACAGGTGAGGGCTCATTGTGCTTAAACAAGTAAATTCCAACACACATTGATGAACGTTGTCAGAGAAATGGTACCCAAGTGTTGTGAGAGCACAGGGAGAAGGAAGTGGTGTTACCTCTTGAGCAACACCAGGGTGTTAGGGATGCTGAACTCCCCTACCCAACACACAAAGTCAAAAGTTTGCATATAATGTGTGACTTCCCCCAAAACTTAACTACTAATAAGCCTATGGTTGACTGGAAGACTTACCAATGACAAAAATTGTCAATAACATGTATTTTGTATGTTATGTGTATTATATACTGTGTTCTCACGATAAAGTAAGCTAGAGAAATGACAATTACTGGGAAAATCATAAAGAAGACAAAGTACATTTTCAGTACTGCACTGTATAAAAAAAATCCATGTATAAGTGGACATTGTGCTGTTCAAGCCTGTGTTGTTCAAGAATCGACTGTAGTGTTGCACATCATCTAAAGGGAGAATCTAAAACTCAAGTCTTGACTGAATTAAATTCTTACTTGGACGTAGAGATATGCTGGATATTCTGAGAAGTCATAAACGTAAAGTCAAGTCAACAAGAAATGAAACACAGTTCTGTTTCCTGTTTTGTTTACCACCATTAACTGTTTCATCTCACCTTTTTTTTTTTTTTTAATGTTTATTTTTGAAAGAGAGAGAGACAGAGCACAAGCCAGGGAGGGGCAGAGAGACAGAGAGACACAGAATCCAAAGCAGGCTCCATGCTCTAAGCAGTCAGCACAGAGAAAATCATGACCTGAGCTGAAGTTGGATGCTTAACTGACTGAGCCACCTAGGTGCCCCAATTTTTTTTTAATGTTCATTTATTTTGAGATTGGTTTTTATTTTGAGATTGGTATAAAGCACCAGCCCAAACAATTGTGCTTTGGCACCCATAATTTCTCAGGTGACGAACAGTAATAAATTGTTCTGATTTAAACGATATCTTTCCAGAACTATTCTAGAGAGAGCAAGCAAAAAGTCCATTGAAATATTAAAACCAAAAGTTTGGAGTAGGCTAAAAAAATGACCCAAACATGAGGTATTAAGATTTGGTTTAGTAAAGTATTTATAGAACCAAACTTTCCTCCTTGCTTGAACTCAATGCTCCCTTGATCACCACTCTTTCCTGGGCACAAGGTGGCTGCGTATCCCATTGAGAAGCAGTTGGGGCTGA
Source organism: Crocuta crocuta (assembly GCF_008692635.1). NCBI lineage: Eukaryota > Metazoa > Chordata > Mammalia > Carnivora > Hyaenidae > Crocuta > Crocuta crocuta. Next base: position 6,657,228 of record NW_027532585.1, on the reverse strand, counting down.
TGGACACAGGAGAGGTGAAGTCAGAAGCCACATGCTGGAGATGTGTGAAGAGATGGAATGCGTAAACCCTCACCGATTCTCAGTTCAATACGTCTTTCCAATCCTGACATTTAAGCCTGAGGTCAGTCTACAAGGCAGAATAACTTAGGGTTGTACCTGTCAGGGAGCAAAACAAAGAGACCCAACCTGTTTCCTTGCCTACCCTCAGTAGTCTTGAGGCAGCCTGATCTCCCAAGGATGAATCTGAAGGAAATACAGCATGCTTAGTAGTTTTATAGTATGATCTTATTCTTTAGTTAGACTAGCCAGTATGTCAAGGAAGCCACAGAAATTCTCTATTAAAAAAGGTAGGGGAGGGGGCATTAGGTAATAATGCTCTTGACTCATGAAGAGTGCTCAAATCCTGACATGAAAGGACGACCCAGTGAGATTACCAGAAACTCAAGCACTACCATAGGATCCTTTGCTCTCATTTGAGGAGGTGAGGGCAAGGAAAGAAGGAAGAAATCCATTGACATTGTAGCTCTTAGTTTCATAATGGTACGCATGCTGTTAGGGCATTCATTTGCATGGTGATCATTCTATTAATTCTTAAGAAAATTGTTTAATTCCAATAATGTGCCAAAGCCTTCGGGGATAATATTCAGGTTAGAGGATCCAAACAAGCCAAGAACACATTCTGGGTCTAACAGACCACTGTTTTTCAAAACACATTTTTTAAGGTTGAGAACTATAACCTAAATTACAAGCTAGAAGAGCTAGAGGTCATTCAGAAAAAAAAAGAGCAAGTGACACACCCAGCCTGTGAGACCAGGGAAGACAAAGCAAAGGCATCTTCAAGTCTGTGACTGCCTCAGGCCTGTAATTTATGAGTAAGGAATCATAAAATCAATTTCACTGTAATGCAGACAGATGAGATGGCATACAAATTCACTATAGTCTGGATGAAGTTGTATTTCAAAGCCCTGAAGAGGAGATTCATTTATGTAATAACACGAGAAAATGTATTTCTCATGCCCCTCACAAATGGAATAGCATGTTGGGTTTTAATTGATTAGACTTCCCCAGAGAACCATGTACTGAAGATTTCTAGAGGGAAACAAATTAGCCATTCCTTAAACATTATTCTTCCATGTTTGAAATATGCTTTCCATCTTAAATCTCTTTTTCCTGTTCCTCCTATCTACCCGATAGCAAGTCGCAGAGCATTTTATGGCTCTGAAGTCTTTGTTGCCTCCTTCAATTATCTGAGGATCCTACCATCTTTGTTTCCATTCTGTTTTAGAAACTATTAGATAATAGATCATCTTTTACTTTGATTGAGTCAGTAGTGGGCTCCACCCGAAATGGAAGTTGAGGAGAGAACATCTACTTTTAGGATATAATATTAACCCAATAGTCCGTGTACCCTTGGACTCCTTGACAATCGACAGCTTCCATTTTATAAATACATGCGTCTTCCCTAAAATGATCCAATGTGGTGCAGCTATAAGTGTACTTTTCCCTGAGAATACTGTTCATAAAAGCACATGACTCATTGGAATTTGGGTTCAAAACCACATCCTAAAAATAATAAGAGCTGTAAATGCAAATATGCGTAGCAATTTCTGGATGTTTTTCTTTGGAATTTGACATTGAAATAAAAATAATTTTGCACAGTTCTTAATGGTTGGGAGTCTTTTCATGCATCACGTATAACATAATTGATATTCATTGAGTTGAGTATTTCAAAGAAAAGGCTGATATATATCTTGCCAAGTAGCATTGCTCATTTATTATCATTTTTTATTTCAATAGAAAGAAAAAGACGAGGGAAGTGTAATTAATTTGACACAGATAATTCTGGCCTGAGCATTTCACTATCAACACCATTTTGAGGCCATTCTTTGTCCTCAGACAGTGTGCCACCGCTATACTTTCTGATAGAAGAATATTGTATTTTGGTCTTTCCTCCTGTGAACTACGCCATCACGCTAAAGCCATTAACTCCTCAGAACAGAGATTCTCGCTATGAGCCTTTTTTTTGGTTAAGAAAGATGTTGGACAGATGTAAATGCTGACTTTTTCTACCGGTTTCCAGATTACATGTGGAAAGACCTTGAAAGTTTTTCAGATTCTGTTTTATATATTTCTTTATCTGCAAATGCTTCAGAAATCCCCATACCACCATTGAAGCTGATCCCCCTCCCTGTTACCATGATTAAAAAAGAAGAAAGTACTTCACAGGCATTACTTCTATTTATCAGACCAAGGACAGCAAGAAGCTTCACCACTTCTACAAACACAGGGCTCTGCTCTCTTGACTTTCCCAAATGATCCTGCTTGGAGTGGAAAAAACTTTCTAGCTAGATACAGAAAACACTCATCAAGTACTATGTTGTTTTTTTAAAAAATTTTTTTTAATGTTTTATTTATTTCTAGGAGACAGAAAGAGAGAGAGAGAGACAGCGTGAGCAGGGAAGGGTCAGAGAGAGAGGGAGTCACAGACTGAAACAGGCTCCAGGCTCTGAGCTGGCAGTCAGCACAGAGCCCGATGCGGGGCTCGAACCCACGAACCGCGAGATCATGACCTAAGCGAAAGTTGGACGCTTAACCGAATAAGTCATCCAGGCGCCCCACGAGTACTATGTTTGTAAATGTTGAGGTCTGAGGACCAAAATGGATGATTTGTCCCACGGTTACAGTAACAGCATCCGTGAAACTCAACCCGTGTTTACTAAAATCCTGTCTGGCTCCTAAACGTAGAATGAAAGTGTGGATAGTTTGGTTTTGCTCTATGATGGGGTAGAAAGGGATTAAGAAGAAGACCACGGCAACAACTATTGTGCTTGAATGGAGTAGGGCCGGTATGGCTGTGGGTCCTTCTATGGCTGATGGTAGTCACGGATGTAGGCCGAATTGGGTGGATTTGCCAATGGCTGCTAGAAGAAGTCCTGTTAGTGGGATATTTAGGTTTTCATGCTGAGTGATGAACATTTGTTGAAAGTCTCATGCATTTGAGTTGGTAAGAAATCCTGCCAAAGTAGCTATAATGAATCCTGCACCTCCAGTACGGTTATGAAGGATTGCCTGTCCGGCGGCGGTGTTAGCGTCGTTTCGACCGTATCATCATCCAATAAGTAGGAAAGATATAATTCCTGCTCCCTCTCAACCAATGAATAGTTGAAATAGGTTGTTAGCGGTTACTAGAATTATTATAGTGATAAGAAATATAAGGAGGTATTTAAAGAACCGGTTAATATATGGGTCTGCGTGCATATATCATATTGAGAACTCTATAATAGATCATGTGACGAAGAGTGCAACTGCTACAAAAATAACTGAAAAGTAGTCAAGTTTAAAGCTTAGGGGAAAAGCTTAAAGCCAGAGGAGGGAATTTCAAGAAAGTGCCCCTCCTTGAGAGGATTGCTTTCTAAAGTAGAAGAGATAATGGGGCGCCTGGGTGGCTTAGTCGGTTAAGCGTCCGACTTTCGCTCAGATCATGATCTCGCGGTTCGTGGGTTCGAGCCCCGCGTCGGGCTCTGTGCTGACAGCTAGCTCAGAGCCTGGAGCCTGCTTCAGTCTGTGATTCCCTCTCTCTCTGACCCTCCCCTGCTCACGCTGTCTCTCTCTCTCTCTCCCAGAAATAAAAAACAAAAACAAAACAAAACAAAAACATTAAAAAAAATTTAAAGTAGAGGAGATAAGGCAACTTCTGTGCAGGTTATCAAACTATCGCCCCTCAGTTCCACATCTATTCTTCTAACTTCTGTTTTATGACGCTGGGCTACGAACCCACAAACTAGATTTCTCTTTACTAGCTGGCTTTCTACGAGGTTTGGTTGCTGAGAGTTTCTACAGGGAGAAGGGGAAATAGGATAGGTGGAGAAACTTTCTGCTTTGAGTTTGCTCGCTGCTCTTCACCTCTCACTTCAGCACTGGGTTCAGCCTCCGTATTCTTCTTCTTCTTTTTTTTTTTTTTTAAGTTTTTTAAAGTGTATTTATTTCTTTTCAGAGAGAGCACGCACAAGCAGGGAAGGGGTAGAGAGAAGAAGACAGAATCCCAAGCAGGCTCTGTGCCAGGAGCGCAAAGCCCGATGTGAGACTCGATCCCATGAACTGTGAGATCATGGCCTGAGCTGATGTCAGATGCTCAATCAGCTGAGCCAGCCAGGTGCCCCTCCTCTGTTTGTTTCTGAACATGTCCTTATTTGGGGGCACTGCGAGAAGCTCCAAGCCCATCTCACACACTTCCTGCCCAATCTTGGAATCAGCAGTTTCTTCAAGGAGCAGCAGGGCCATTTGAAAAATTGCGTTCTGCATCAGTGCACTGAATTGGCATGGTGCTCTGGGCCCAAATAGCCTAGGAAAGTCAGTTGGATGAACTGCATGGTATTTATCAAGCCCTTCCAACCTGAATATTCTTAGGCTAGCGGACACTGATATACCAACAAAACTGTTCAGAATGGGTGACAGGCTGCGAAGAGAAGTAGAATTTATTCAGAGACAAGAGTGTTTATGTTAACAGCGCAGACACGTTCACAGTCATCAATATTATCAGCTCCAACATGGCTGCACAAAAGATTTCAATTTTATTTTATTTTTAATCACTAATTTATTTCTGAGAGAGAGAGAGAGAGAGAGAAAGAGAGACACAGTATGAGCAGGGGAGGGTCAGAGAGACAGGGAGATACAGAATCTGAAGACAGGCTCCAAGCTCTGAGCTAGCTGTCAGCACAGAGCCCGACGTGGGGCTCGAACCTACGAACTGTGAGATCATGACCTGAGCCGAAGTCGGACACCCAACCATCTGAGCCACCCAGGCGCCCCTAAAAGATTTCAATTTTAGACTTCTGCTGTTTCTTAAGGAGTCACATACTGACAGGATCAAAAGAAGTTTTTCAAAATACAACTTTACGCCTGTATCTTATTACCTATGGTGCACCATGAATGATTACTTTATACAAATCCTGTAATTAGCCTGTAACTACAACAATTATATTGCCTGATATCTTTTGTGTTAAAAACATTGAAATGCCGATGGTAATCGTTCACAATCGTTCACCACAATTTTTAGGACCTTATCTTGGCATTTCTTCATTTTAAAACTTCTGGGAGACAAAAAATGGAAGCAACCTCGGCCTCTCTAGGCCACGGAGGCTCGTGTGTATATGGATTTTCCATTCTTCTGACAGAACGGGTTTGCTTAAATCTGTACAGATGAGAACACAATTATTGTAAAATAGGAAAAGCCACCTCGGTTTGTATACTTGTGTTTGCTCTGTAAAGGGCAGCATTTGTGTATCTTAAACTGTTATCTTGAAAGCTTTTCTGTCTCAGAAGCTCGCTTGCATTAAACATGAGACACTGATAAGTGCTGCTGCCACAGGGAATTCTAGGCAGCTCTTGGAGGCCGTGATGAGCTCAGCTCTGCGGGGAGGGCCCGGCCGAGGGGGCCTGGGGCCGGGCCAGGCTGTGCGCACCAGGGGAAGGCAGGCCGGTGCGGGCTTTGAATGCAGACAGACCTGATTTTGATGTTTTTCTTTACTTAAACGATTGATTGTTCTCCCCGTACATCCTGTGAGGACACGCTGTGCAGACAAGCCTTGGATCTGTGAGGGAAGATAAAACCCCTCCTCTGCGGGGAAGAGAAGAAACAGGAAGAAAGAATGTGGGAGAAGAAAGGAACATGAAAAGATCCAGAAGAAAGAAGGGAGCTGAGGAGCTGGAGGAGAGAGGCCTACGGGCGGGGGAGCAGAGGAGACCCCAGGCACCCCCTCCTCCCAGCTCCTCAGAGCTCTGCCCCTGCCCCCCT
>NW_027532585.1:6638240-6651315 GCF_008692635.1 Crocuta crocuta | reverse complement strand
CACTCCTGGTTTCTGCAGTGCCTGGTTTCTGGGCGCTGCCTCCTCTTCTCCCTGTCTACTTTCTGCTCCTCCTTCCTTCACCCCCAACTCAACCCCAGCTTTTCTTCCCCACCACCCTAGGGGTGGCATCATCCCAGGCCCTGGGGCTTGTCCTCAAGGAGAACAGAAGGTCCCCAAGGAGTTGCGTAGACCCAGCTTGCAGGTCTCACGGTTGGTCCTGAGCTGACGTTTGGCGCGAAGTCTAGTAGTTTAGGATTTGGCTTCTTTCTGTGACGTGTTTCCGTGATCTGCTCCCTCCCACTCCCAACCTGGTCCTGGCTTCATCACTGCCCAGCCAGGAGGCTTCAGGCACCTAATGCCACCTCCTTGAGCCTCAGTGTCCTCATCTGTAAAATGGGAATGGTACCATCTACCTCGGAGGGCTGTTGTAAGGACTCGGTGAGGGAGTAGTATTGTGGCACCATTGCCTGGAATCCTCTGTTGGTTCTCAAAATCCCCTTAGATCCCCAGGCCCCTTGCATCATAACTGGGGGAGTGAGCCTTTCAGAAGCCTTCTGGACAAGGTTCCCGAGTGGTTCTAGTAATAACGTTTTCTTCACACTGATTAGCCTTCCCCCACGTGCTACCTCCAGGACCCAGGTGTGCAATCTGGCCCATCGTCTTTGTCTATCATGGTGGCGCTTCCTCTCCTCAGCTGTCCCCTCCTTGCAGTGTACCCCACCTACTTCTCCCTTCCAGCCCACACTAGGGAAAGAACTAAACCGAATATTCTAAAGAGTTCATTTTGTTAAATAACTATTTACATTTTTCCTCCTTCCCATGCCCTACGACTGTTGACGTGATTTTTTTTTTCTATAAAGTTACAGGAATAATTCTAGTTCATCTCAGCATAGAGCAACTCTGCAGTTTTCTTCTGCAACCGCTCATTTCGACCCTTAAGGATCAGTCCGGAAACTTTGTCCCAGGTTTTCTGATTCCGAGTCTGTTGCTGACATGTCAGAAAGAGGCAAGCATACTACTAACTCAAGGGAGCTTCCAAAAGGCAGGCCCACGCCCAGTGGGTCATGGGCTGAAAGGGATTTAGACCCGATTGGAGGCTGTGCCAAGCAAGGTTCAGAGCAGCCTTTGGACCTGTTCCTGGAGAAACAATCGATGGAAAGGGAGGGTGGACCCAGGCCTGGCTAAACACTTACCAAGCGCTGCCACTGGAGGGCGATGTCTCCAAACTGTCTCTCACCACCGGGAAAGGCACAGCCCAGGGGTGGGTTCCAGCCCGAGTTCCCAACTCATTCAACTACTAGGGCATTTGAAGGCCATGACACTCCTTCTGAAATCCTAACAAATATGGATATATTAAGCTTTAGATGATGAAGTAATTGAATATAGAATTTTGTATCCAACTAGATATTCAGTTAGCGGTTCCCCAAACCTGCCTGACGATTAGAATCTCCTAAAAAGGTTTTAAAATGCAGCTATCTGGACCCCACCAAAGACCAATTAAATCAGAATCCCTGAAAGATGAAGCGACGGTGTTTGCATATTTTAAATCTCCTCAGTGATTCACTCTAAGAGATTCTAGTTGAGACATTGGTAGCAGACATCAAGGGAAACTCTATGGGAGAGAACTTCAGAACGTTCTATCATGTTTCCTCCCACAAATTAGGAAATCACTATTGATATTTGACATTAGAGGTAGACCTGCTTAGCATACCTCTGGGAGGAATCAGTAGTTGAGAAATTCTGTATGAAGTCATCTTGCCTCTGGAAAGTCCAGTTTCTTTTTTCCTTTTTAAAAATATGCTTATTCATTTTTTGAGAGTGAGAGCATGAGTGTGGGAGGGACAGAGAGAGGCGAGAACAAAGGACCCAGAGCAGGCTCTATGCTGACAGCAGTGATCCCAATGCGGGGCTCAAACTCATGAACCATGAGATGGTGACTTGAGCCGCGAAGTCAGACTCTCAACCGACTGAGCCCCCCAGGCGCCCCGGCAAGGCCATTTTCAATAACACCCTTAGAGAGCTAATAAGCTACTAACACCTATGTGCAAATTAGTTCATCAGATATCAAAAAAGCTAGGGTTCTGATAAAAATGAGGCCAGAAGAGCTAAAGTTTTTAAAGAGAAAGGGGAAGAAAAATTGACATTAGCTTTCCCCCTCTATGATGTACACTTAACCTGCGACGTCAGAAAGCATTAAAAATAAAATCATTCAGAACCCCTCTCCCTATAGACATTTGTATGTATAGACATTATGCACGTGTATTATTTTTTAAACCTGTGAGGGCTGCAAAATTTAGTTTTATCCTTTTTTACTTTAACATTATAAACATTTTCTCATGCTTTAAAAAATTCGGGGCGCCTGGGTGGCTTAGTCGGTTAAGCGTCCGACTTTCGCTTCGTGGGTTCGAGCCCCGCGTCGGGCTCTGTGCTGACTGCCAGCTCGGAGCCTGGAGCCTGTTTCAGTCTGTGACTCCCTCTCTCTCTGACCCTCCCCTGCTCACGCTGTCTCTCTCTCTCCTAGAAATAAATAAAACATAAAAAAAAATTAAAAAAAAAATTCTTCGGAAGCATTTTGAATTGTTGCCTAAAATCACACTGTGTGAATACATGGCAAATCACACAACTTCAGAAGAAGAGGAGAATGTCTGTGTTATGCCCTCACCTTGTGTTTCTGCTTCTAGCAGAAAACAGCTGCCTGCTGTCACAGGTTTACATAGTCCCTTCCCCAGAGACTGGCTGGAGTCCCTTGTCCCAGTTGCAAATTCCTAGGACAGGGACTCATTGGCCAAGTGTGGATTGGGTGTCCCCACTTAGTCCAACTAATTATAGTTGGTGTGGTTGCGGGGGGTCACACTGTTATGGGAGCTGCTGGAAGCCCACTTCTATAACCTTGGTGATGGATGATGGGGCCAGGATAGCCCCTCGCAAAGGAGAACCCACACAAGAGGCTCAGCAGTATCCTCCATAACCCGTCTCTCCTCCTTGACTCTTTTGGCTTCTCTGCTCATAAAAAAACTATAATAGGAAGTATGTGGGGGATCAAAGGGCTACCTTCAAAGGAGCTTACAATCCAAATAAGGAAACATAAGGTGTCTGAAATGAGAAGTTAAGAAACAGTGATATTTGCTACTTTTAACTGAGCAGATATTTTGTGCCATGTTGTATATATTTACTGTATTACCTCACTCTTCAGAATCACTCAAAAAAATTTTTAAGTTTATTTATTTATTTATTTAGAGAGAAAGAGAACAGGTAGGGGAGGGGAAGAGAGAAGGAGAGACAGAATCCCAAGCAGGCTCTGCACCTGCCCAATGTGGGGCTTGAACTCATGAACTGTGAGATCATGACCTGAACTGAGATCAAGAAGCAAACGCTTAACTGACTGCACCATCCAGACACCCCTCTTCAGAATCATTCTATGCACAAGGCATGGATATTCTAAATCTTCTGGTTGAGAGAGGTCACAGTTATTAAAGGTAGACCAGAATTTGAAGCTAGACGCCCAATGCTCTCATGATTCCCATAATGCCAGGCAATCTCAGGTAGTTCATAATTATATAATGACCTGTTCTTCATTCCCATCTTAGCTTCTTCCCCTGGGATTTGGCTTAGGTATACCTCAAAATCAGGTTACAGAGGCGAACTTATCTCATCTTTAAATTGTTAGAGCCAGACTAAAGCATAGGTGATAAGTTTTTATGGAATGGTAACACATACACGCGCACACACACACACACACACACTGGAGCACTAACACTGTTCTAGAATGGTAATGGTTTGGGAAAAATTGTCTCTGAATTAGAGCATTTGGTAGTGGTTCCCAAATACCTGTGTGTACACTACCTACATTGAGAATCACCAGAAGCAGTTGCCCAGATATCTGGGCCCCACAGGAAATTTATTGAATCTCTGGAATGGAGCCTCCCTCCTCCACCCAATATCCAGAGATGGTTGCTCAACTGCCTTGTAAGGAGCAGGAGGCATGGTTAACATGTGGGGTTTTGGTTTCTCTGAGGAAAATTTTGTTTGTTTTTACACAGTTTTCTCGAGATGTAGTTCACCCATGTAAAGTGTATAATTCGGGTCTATTTCCACAGCTTTATAACATTCTCATTATCCCACAAAGAAACCCCGCTTCCCTTAGCCATCACCCCCAAGTCCCCAACCCCGATCCCTAGCCCTGGACAATCACAAATCTACTTCCTGTCTGTATGGATATTTCTATTCTGGGTGTTTTTTTATAAATGGGAACGTACAGTATGTGGTTGCTGAGCAAAGTTTGCCAGTTTGGGGCAAGGGCAGATTTGCTACAGGCAGCAGAAGAAAATCTTTCCCCCTTAACGTCAGGTGTCTCTCTTCTAAATAGGTATTGAATGCAATATTTTTTAAAACATTAGCTTGAAGGAGGTCAAACACTCACCGTCCAGGGACCCCTGTGGATGAGTTCTGGATTACCCCAGGCAGTTGCCAAGGGTCCTTGGAGCACAAAACATCCAAGAGAAAGCTCTCACCTGCTGTTTTCTTGGCCTTACTGGGCAATTGAATCACCTGAAGGGCTTGTTAGAAACACAGAACCCTGGGCCCATTCTCAGATTCAGTGTATCCTGCATGGGGTCCAGGTACCCATGTTTTATGTTCTCTGGTGATTCTGCATATGGGGCATCAGGCCTCAGGGAACCACTGTAAGCAGCTCTGTTTCAGAGACCAGACCAAAGCTTCCTCTGTGCATACACTCCTCTTTGTCAACCTGTCTTCCTTTCTTTGCAGGGAGTTTATGACTGTACGAGGTCATCTCAATTATATGGAAATTCCATTCTTCCTGAGACCGGAGGAAACGTTCAAGTATAAAAATAACAGAACTCCCTGGAAACAATTGCAAGCTGCTGACCTGCTGAATGTTACTGATTTGCTGCAGGATTGCTTACGGACTTCAAACAATCATCGTGCCTGAACTGATGTGAGCGTTTAGGGAGCTTAACATGACGGAAAGTTCCCCCTCAGCCTCCCAGCGCCCCTTCCCGGGCCTGAACCTCATTCTCCCACTGAGCGGAAATGCTTCCATAGCTGAGTCTCTTTTTTATGACTCTGATTTACAGAAGCTTCCCAACAAATAAATACAGTTGATTACTAGGTCCCAGCCTCTAAAGAGCTTTCCAAAAGCCTTCAAGGGTGAGGAAGATAAACTGGAACAATATTTGCAAAATAATTCCTGTTGTGTGTCTATCATTGTCCCAGGGGCTGAGACTCCGGTTGTATCACGGCTCCTCGCCACCATCTTATGAGGCTGATAGGGATATTTAGGCTACTTTTTACAGGTAAAGAAAGGAGATTCAGAGAAGTCAAGGGATTTGCCCAACATTATCCGGTTGGCCAGTGGTAGCCTCATCCTGGGTTCTCGTCCCAGATCTTTGAGCCCGTGGGCTTACCATGTTGCCTCCTTCCCATAAACATTATAGAGAAGCCTGCCAGGATGTAGGAAACTTCAAAGATCTTTGTCCCAGCTGTTTAGCCACAGACGCTGGGTTTGCAGAGCCACTAATTCAGTCTGGCAGCGCCTCGCGGTCTACAGAGCTTTAGCAGGAAGAACGAGGAAGACCTGTAGACTTCGAGAATGGCTAGCCCAGAGGTTCTCTCCAGATGCCCATTCTGTGGCATCTCACAGCTCTGCTAGACATACACACGTACACACGCAGAGAAAGACACATACACACAGACAGATACACACATACCTCCACATGTACACATACAGAAGCATACTCTCTCTGTGTGTCTCCTGGAAAAGCCCAACATGACCTGTTTCATTTGTAGGTTTACTTAAAAGCCCCATGGCCAATCCACTTCCAAAACAGTCAAGACCTAGTCACTAAATCATATTTGTGAGCACACATGTGTGTGCGTGTGTGCGTGTGCATTTTGGTTATTTGTTTGTGGCTCTTTCGTTCACAGGGGCTGTTTACAGCTCTTCCTGTTTGGCCTGAATGTATGCAGCAAGCCAGGCCTCTCTGGCTTGAACCAGCAACATGCAATGCTGTACGCATACATCTGCTCACCCGTGAGCAGAAGAGATGCTCGTGGGCTCTTTCCAAGCAGCCTCAGTGGGTAGCAGTTGGCATCACCTTCAGGGAGTCAAAAGAGCTCCCGCAGCCACTCAGGCACACACCTCTCAGCAAAGGAGGAGACAGAACCCAGCCTCTGGCTTTTCTGTTCCCTTCACAGGACAGTAGGAGCTCACAGGGCTGGAGAGCCTACTACGTGCCACGCTCCTCACTTGCCTTATTTCCTTCTATCCTTGTAACAACTTCAAACGATACACACCCTGTTGGGAGCCATTCTGAGCCCACTAGTCGAGAAAACTCCTGGTGAGGTTAAAGCAAGTTTGCACGGTCTCTTGCCAATCAGATGACGACCGATATCCACCCCCACTCAATTATTTCTGCTTGAGCACTGACCCCTAAGGTACCTTGTTGATCAATATCGGGAGTGACTTGTCCCCTTATTCTGGCCCTGGTATGATGATTGCACCTTGTGAAGGAACTTATTGTGGGAACTTCTTCTTTTGATTATGGGAACAGACATCGTGTCTCCAGCAGGTCCTGTTTCCCTCCATACTCTCCCTTGAGCTATGAACAGGCTAATGACCCTTACTCATAAAAGATTGACCTTTACATGTACAATTCTGTTTCTACCGTTGTGTTAGTCTGAGATGTTCATACAGCTCAACATGTAAATCAACTAACCAAAAATGTCTCTCATGCCCTAGCAATTCAATAAATCATAAAAGCAGACACAAAGGTAAATGCACTCGTAGAGACTATTCTACGTATTGGGAAATAAGCTAAACTCTTTAAAGGTATGGTTGGCTCTCTGGTGCAATAAAGCATATAACTGGAAAATCAAGTCTTGCCCGGAGCCTAACTTAGAGAAAAGGAACAGATAAGGGCAGAAGATAAGTTAGTACCTACACCTTTGCTAACTGATGGTGTATAGCAGCCCCTTCCCTAAGGCCTACTTTCCACAAACACCTTCCCTTACCCTGGCCGCTGTGATGAGGATGGATAAGAGTATCTACAAACCTGTGACTTAATCTTAGCGTTATTAAAATGTGAACACCTTGTTATTTTCTTAGTTACTCAACCTCACTATAATTGGGCAGTTCTGCAAGAAGACTTCTGTAAAACCTGTTTCTGTACATTTTCCAAAAACACCTTATCACAAAGAGCTATCCATTGTAAAAATTCCATTTCCTGATGTCATGTTAACATCTGACCTGTAAATAAAGACACCAAAACCGACAGGACAGAGATGCCTGCCTGGTGATCAGAAAGGATCTCAGGGCTCTCTCACTCTCTTTCGCCGACACCGTCCATCCTTCAGGGACCCCTGGACCTGTCGGGGTCGGCGCGGCCTCCGACAACACCCCATCGTACAGATGAGGACGCAGGCTCCGAGAGAGGACACAGACACTACATAAATTCCTACTCATACTGGAGTATGAAAGACATGCTGTGGGGGCTGCAGTAGTATTTAGAGGGAAGGTTTGTTCTGAAGGTCAAAGTCGCATTTAAAGCTGGATTCAGAAAGATGACTAAGGGATGAGGAAGGTGTGAGCTAAAGATGGAGCAGGAAGGAACAGTCTAAGTGAAGGACTAGGGAGTGTGAAGCTTATAGCAGAGCAGAGTATCAGAGGTACAAAGAAGGCCAACGTGATATACATGGTGGACAAAGTAAGGAAGAGAGCCGAGGGATTGGAAGGGAGAGCAGAATGCAGACAGGGGAAGACCTTGGAGGCCAAAGATCTGGGATCATTTTGCGATGACACAGGGTTAAGTCATTTTTTGTAGATGATGCTGGAAATAGCAGGACCTTCTTTAACATTCTTCTATGGGGAAATAATCCAAATTTCACCCAATTTATTTCCCAAGGGACATTTGGAACACAGCCAACCAACTGCTAAGCCGTAAGGGGTCTCTACCAATTGTGCCAGTCCTCATCTTTTCATATCTATGTATCTTATCTTCTTATCTACAGTGTAATTCCTTGGCTTTAAAGACATCATGCTTTTTAGAATATTCTCCCCTCAGATGCACCCTCTATAGCCCTAAGGATTTACTCTTTGTGTAGGCAATTGTTGATTATGCCTCTCTTTGTGAGTAATGAAGATAAAGCAACTGATTGGTCTAAACTGGATAAAAATAAAAGGAATATTCCATCCCAACTTGACAGGCTACACAATAGATTTTCTTTTTTTTTTAATGTTTATTTATTTTTGAGAAAGAGACAGAGACAGAGACAGAGCACAAGCAAGGGAAGGGCAGAGAGAGAGGGAGACACAGCATTTGAAGCAGGCTCCAGGCGCTGAGCTGTCAGCACAGAGCCCAACGAGGGGCTTGAACTCACAAACTGTGAGATCATGACCTGAGCGGAAGTCGGAAGCTTAACTGACTGAGCCACCCAGATGTCCCTACACAATAGATTTTTTAATTCTACAGGTCAACTTATACTTCTCTGTGAAACGTGTGACTAGATAGGGAAAGGATTGGTTTCTTTCACACACACAGATCTATCTGATTACAATTGCATCATGTACAGAGTAATATGTTCATCTTACTGTGTAATGTGCCAAAAGTGAATTAATGCCCTGCCCCCTCATTAAAATTGCAGTGGGGAAGGAATTGGAATACGTTAGGTTGCAAGTGTCAGAAACTCAACTTGAATTTGCTTAAGAAAAAAGCCAATTTTCAGGAAAACACCTGGTATGATGAGGAAGGCAAGAAGGTAGGGTCTGAATAAAGATGGTGGCTCCCACATGGTTAGAATGGGCCCTTCACAGGATAAAAGTTAATGTCTACTGTTTAAACTTTGGGGCTTGTTCCATAATGTTATCAGAAGAACACAGTGTGGTAAGAAAGAGCATGGCTCTTTAGGGTCAGACAAAACTGAATTTGAACCACTGATCTGTTACTTATTAGTACTGGGATCTTAGCAAATGATATAAACCCCCTGGACTGGCTTTTCTTCAGCTGAAAAAGAAAAGACCATTTAAAGATTTAATGAGAGTGTGTTTTAAAAAACCTAGCACAGTGCCAGAGACTCACTGAACGCTTAATAGATGTTAGTGCCATTTCTCTCTCTGTTCATTAGGGAATGAGGATTAACCACCTGATTAAATGACTCAGTGTGTGGAAAGTGCTAGGGCAGTTGACACATGGCAAGAGCTTAATAAATGTTGCTGTGGCGATCATCTTTTTGATAATTGTTTCCATTTCCCTGTAAGAATACCCCTAAATGAGTCCATTGGCTTCCCATACTGCCTACCTTCCTGGGGGAAATCGACATGAAAAGATGGTGACCTTTTTCTATTCTCTTTCCATCTTAATGCCAGGAATTGTTCTTGCTGTGCAATGCCTAACAGACTCTGGACACTTAGTCAATATTAATTAATGATGTTGGTGTTGGTGTGCCAGCTCTTTGACACTGAACATTTTGATGCCAACAAAGCCAAGGTAACATCAAGCAGCTGTGCTGCCATCTTGTCTCCGATGTAATCACCGTAAAATTTGTTCATATTCCCCATGCTGTTCGTGCCACTTAATTAGCCCAATTTTGCTGCCTTTACACTGATGGTATTGATGCACCTTCAGAAGCCCCTTCAGGAATAATCCTCCCGCATTTTTCTCTTCTGTAGCTGTGGGTATTGCAAGACCTTATCTCTCCATCAACTATGGCCTGCATATAGCCTGTAGCCAAGAGTGTAGAGAAGGCATCAGGTTTTGCTACCAGGGTG
The DNA here is from genome assembly GCF_008692635.1 of Crocuta crocuta. Classification (NCBI taxonomy): domain Eukaryota; kingdom Metazoa; phylum Chordata; class Mammalia; order Carnivora; family Hyaenidae; genus Crocuta; species Crocuta crocuta. Next base: position 6,641,531 of record NW_027532585.1, on the reverse strand, counting down.
CATGGGGTATCTCAGGGCTTCGTTCATCCTGATAGTTTCCCTGTCATTATCGCTTGTCAAAGGAAACCTTCCTAGCATCATGAAAGGGAGCATGGACATGGTTCTGCGAGAGGGGCTTCTCAAGTCAAAGACAATAAGCTTGATTATCAGTGGTATTGTGTAAAATGTCTTAGTATCTCCTCTAGTGCTTAATTTAGTGCTTTGATCAAATAATAATAATAATAATAACTACAGAAGGAACAGCCAACACTAAGAGCTTATGGATGCGAGGCATTTTTCTATGCACTTTGCATGTTATAAATTGTTTGAATTTCAAAACAGATCTATGACATGGTTATTGTTATTATCCTCACTATACAAATGAGGAAACTGAAACACAAAGAGGCGGAGTAGCTCGCTGAAAGCCGCCCAGCTTTCACAGTGGCAGTCCTGGCTCTCCAACATTAGCAGCACACTTTGAATCCATGACAGTAGACACTCAGGAGATACTTATTGACGGATTATTTTTATTTTGGTTTTATCTGTAAAGTGTCCTTTACCATTTTCTCATAAAGAAAGAAAGGAAACACTTATTGAATATCTATCATAGATCAAATATGGCATAACGTGCTAACTTTATCTCACTTCGTCTTTGAATAACTCTACAAATTAGGGACGCTGCTATTTTCTATTCTATTTCCATTGGACACCAAGGACCAGAGAAGTAAAGGATGTTCTTAAGATTGTACAGTTAGTAGGGAAGGTGGAGATGGGATTTGAATACTCAGAAGGCTTTCTGGCTGAAAGACCATAATTCCATGCATTTCCTATAGCTGCTGGCTTTGCATCACACATGGAAACCCATGAGCCATATTCTGTAAATTTTTCACAGCACTGTCCTTTTGAGGACACCAGCTTAAACAGATACGTTTACATATACGCACATTGTCACTATTACTAAATAGCGGCCAAAAGATCCGCAATACCAGAAAAGCAGCTCCTTCTCAAGACGAACCACAATCATAGCCATAAAAAACAATACCAATAATTACAACATTTTACATTTTTATATTATAATTGCATTAATAATGAGCACCTTACATTTTTCATGATGCTTACTATACACATAATGCTTACTTACTGATATTGTTCCATGTATTCCACATGTATTAAATCATTTAATCCCTATGAAGGGATTAAAAATCCCTATGAAGTAGGTCTAATGTTACTTCCATTTCTTTTTTTAAAATTTTTAATGTTTTCTTTATTTTTGAGAGAGAGATAGAGACAGCGTGAACAGGGGAGGGTCAGAGAGAGAGAGGGAGACACAGAATTAGAAGCAGGGTCCAGGCTCTGAGCTGGCAGTCTGCACAGAACCTGACGTGGGGTCCGAACCCATGAACCGTGAGATCAAGACCTGAGCTGAAGTTGGATGCTTAACCGACTGAGCCACCCAGGTGCCTCACTTCCATTTCTATAAAGGGAAACTGAGGCACCAAAAGACAGAAGACTTGCCCAAGTTCGCCCAATTACAAAGCGGTGAAGCCAGACCTGAACCTAGGCAGTGTGGCTTCAAAGTTTGGGCTCTCAGCCATGCCCCCTACTGCCTCTCATTAATGATCTCAGAAATGGTAGTTTTACTCCTCTCTCCATACGTTAGGCAATGGAGATTAATATGAGAATTAATCATGTGTATGCATGACCTAAGAAGTGTACTGAATGAGCTAAATATTTATTTATTGAGTGTTTACATATATGGGGCACAGTACTAGGTCCTGGGAATGCGACACCTGACTTCAAGGAGCTAAAACAAGCCAATCAGCAAATACAACAACAGGTGATATAGGACTACAGTAGCAATATTGGCAATTACCTATTTCCCATCTGTTCTCTATACCTCTCTGTTAAACCCAATGTCCCAGGAAGCAGACCCAGGCTTTCTTGCCCTCTGACTTCTGCTTAGGTACAGCCTACAGAAGGAGACAGAAGACAGTATATTTATTCTCCAGCCACTCAGCACTGCCCGACCTCAGATCTGGCAGCGATATGATCCCCAGTGGCTGTAGCTTCTGTTGGGTGATAACTCTTCCATGGCCCAGCCTTTGCCGGGGCACCTGTAACACCATTCCCTCCCTTTGCTCCTTCAGGCTGAAGGGTAGGGGTAGCTTTATCATCCCTTGTTGGAGTCCATAGCTCTTCAGGTGTAGATCATTTCCTTCAGGGAACCTGACTGATACAGGGTGTGAGCAGAGGATATTGTGGGAGGAGCATACAGAAAGGTACCTAACTAGACTTGGGAGGGACAGGGAGACTCCTGAGAAGAAGTGAAATCTAAGAAGATTTCTTTTTTTTTCTTTTTAGAGAATTATTTTATTTATTTATTTTTGAGAGAGAAAAAGCGCGCAAAAGCTGGGGTGGGGTAGAGAGGGAGGGAGACTGTGGACCTGAAGCGGGCTCTGTGCTGACACCAGAGAGCCTGATGCAGGGCTCAAACTCATAAACTGTGAGATCATGACCTAAGCCAAAGTCAGACATTTAACCCACTGAACCACCCAGATGCCCCTAAGATGACTTCTAAAGGGCAAGTAGGAATTACCCAGATAGGGAAAGGAGTAGCAAGTGGGAAGAGAAGAAAGCTAGAGCGTAGACACTCCAAAAAACCACAAGTGGTTTCAAGATCCCATTCAAGTTGGAGAGCAGAAAAAACTAAGCATTCGGAAGCAGGCTTCAAATCATGAAGGCCGGGATTCTGATGAGGTTTTGCTCTATGGTTTGTCGTGTAACCTTTCCTTGCATTTCCTCATGAAGCATTCAGTAAAATCTCTACGACTTACCAGAAGTTCTGGAATTGTGTTTGGGGGAGCTGAGTGAGATGAAGTGCTGAGTGTGGTGGCATGGAGAGCATGGGGGTGATCTGGCAAGAGATTTTAGATTGTTCTGTCAGATTCTAAAATTTATGAGGCCACACATACCACTGCTGCTACAGAGCTGTGGGTGTGGATAATGGATGAGGCCAACAAAAATTCATTTCGGACAAATGATTTGGACATGAAGAATCAGCAAAGGAGAGCTCTGAGGAAAAAGAGGCAATTAACGCTCAAATGTTACAGAAGAAGTCTTGCTCTCTGCCTCCATTTGCATAATCCTTAGTAAAACATGCCTAGATTATTGGTAAATACCATTTAAAAATAATACTAAGTTCTGATGAGGAGACAGGGGATAGTCTCTTTCTTATACTTTCTTATACTATCCCCCTATTCTTGCCTTTTTTTTTTTTTTTTTTTTTTGTTTTTGGTGTTCATCCACACCCCT
>NW_027532585.1:6585377-6638201 GCF_008692635.1 Crocuta crocuta | reverse complement strand
GCACTACCCTTGTTGGCTTCCTGTTTATTTTAAATAAAATACCTATAGATGCTATGCCCTATTAATTATTTCCACAATTCCTTACATTCCAGCCACCTCGGCCGCCCCTTCTACATTGCTAGTCATGACTGTAATTATGGTGTAGTTTCTGGTGGATAAGTGTTACCACTTAGCCTAAATAGCTTTGGGCGCCCCATCACCCTTATGAATATTAATAAGCCCAACTTCAAGACCATCTTTTCTACCATCTGAGAAGCACCACCACTGAACTTGTTGGCAATGCTGGTGTCTCCTCATTGGCACACTCCTAACGGTTTTGGTAAATGGTGTGTCCCCTGGGCCCTCTGAGGATCACACTCCTCCGATAGGTCTTCTAGCCTTACACTTAGTAGCTATTCCGTCATGCCTTCTTCTCTTAGCCTCGGTCCCTTAGCATTCCTTCCTCAAGCATTGGTCAGGCAGCTCTGGCATTTCCACATTCTGAGTGTTGGTCATTGCTTTTGCCAGGCTTTCAAGAACTACCCATCCTTGGGTTTGCCCCATCTCCTGAGGTTCTTGCTAGGTGTTGTGAAAAAATAGAAAAAAAAATATATATATTGGTCTTCCCCTCAGTTCCTGGGCAAAACTCCTTAAACCCTTGGAATTTCCTGACTGACAACAACACTAGGAGTATTTTTCATAGTATATTTGGTCTTTATCTTCAGCTCCAGGCTAGAGTGCCCAAATCCCTTGGAATTTCCTGGGGGATAGGAACATCTTTTGTTCTAATAAGGCAACTCATGGTGGTTTCCTGAATAGCTTGAGGGGGGCTGACCACCAGAAAAATCAAGCCATGAGTAGCTTGGAACTTGGAGACCCCATCCCCATCCCCTCCTCCAGGAAGGGGAGAGAGGCTGGAGATTGAATTAATGATCGATCATGCCTACATGCTGAAGCCTCCATAAAATCCCAAAAGCACTGGGTTCAGAGAGTTTCCAAGTTGGTGAACACATCTATGGGCTGAGAGGGTGGGACATTCCAATGCTCCAGGGTCATAAGCTCCTGTGTTCAGGAAGCTTCCAAACCTTGCTCGATGTATCTCTTGATCTGCCTGTTCATCTGTATCCTTTATCATACCTTTTATTATATAATAAAGCAGTAAATGTAAGTGTTTCCTTGAGTTCTGTGAGCCAGCCTAGCAAATTATTGAACCCAAGAAAAGGTCACGGGAACTCCAGTTGATGGCCAATCAGTCGGAAGTACCTGTGACAATCTAAGACTTGGTGGTTGGTGTCTGAAGGGGGGCAGTCTTGTGGGATCTGACGCTAACTCCAGGTAGATAGTGTCAGAACTGAATTGAATTGTAGGACACCCAGCTGGTGTCATGGAATTGCTTTGTGCTGAAAACCTACACATCTAGTGTCAGAAGTGTTGAGAGCATCGCAGCAGTTGTGAGAGAAAAATAAAACATCTTGCAGAGGTGTTAAATCCCACATGCTGAGAAAATGCCTCCAAACCAGTCACCTCATCAGCCACCCTCAAAATTCGTTCCTTCTACCAGGACATTTTTCCAGGTCACCACAGCTGAAATCATTAGTAGCTGAGATGCCACCTGTGCTATAGATTGTGTGTGCCCCACTTCACAGGGACAGTGATATGTTTGTTCAAAGTCTTAATTTTTGGCCTATTACTTGATTCAGAAATTCATCTTCTATGGGGCACCGAGTTGGCTCAGTTGGCTATGAGTCTGACTCTTGGTTTTGTCTCAGGTCATGAATTTGGGGTTTGTGAGTTCAAGCCCCGAGTCTGGCTCTGCACTGAAGGTATGCGGCCTGCATGGGATCCCCTCTCTCTCCTTCTTTCTCTGCCCCTCCCCTGCTTGTGCTTTCTCTTTCTCTCTCTCTCTAAAAATAAATAAATAAACTTAAAAAAAAATTCAATTTCTATGACTCTATGTTAAAGTAATATACAGAGATATATGCAAACATTTAGTTACAAATATGTGCAATAAGTCATTGCTTTTAATAGCATTAAAATATATATTATAATATTAATTATAATAAAATAAAAAGAAAAGCAGGAAGAGAGGCAGGCAGGTATGAACACCAAGAAAGAGAAAAAGGAGACTTGAGTATACAACAATAAATAAAAGGTAAAGAAATTGTACTACATACAGATACAGATACATACAGCATTTTTTTGGCCATTAAATGAAACTATAGTATGGATGGCAAGGAAAGATATCCAGGACAATTAATTAGGTGAAGAAAGAAACTGAAAGAGACTACCTGGATTCTTATTTGTGTTTGTTTGTATACTTTTACAGAAGCACAGAAAATGGACTAGAAGGATAAGCATTAAACATTAAACAATGATTACATGGTGGGGAGGTGGGTGGCTTAAGGATGATTTTAATTTCCTTCTTTTTATGCATCTATATTTTCTAAATGTTCTGTAATGAGCCTGTATTACTCTTATAAATTTTTTTTAAATTTATGTTTATTTAGTTTGGAGAGCGAGAGAGACAGAGCACAAGCAGGGGAGGGGCAGAGAGAGAAGGAGACACAGAATCCAAAGCAGGCTCCAGGCTCTGAGCTGTCAGCACAGAGCTCCATGCAAGGCTTGAACCCATAACACGTGAGATCATGACCTGAGCCAAAGTCTGCTGCTTAACCGATGGAGCCACCCAGGTGCCCTGTAAAAAACAAAACAAGCAAGCAAGCAAACAAACAAACAAAAAACCCCAAAACCCTTATGTTTGGGCTCCTGGGTGGCTCCGTTGGTTAAGCGTTGGACTTCGGCTCAGGTCTTGACCTCGAAGTCTGTGAGTTTGAGCCCCACCTAGGAGGGCTCTGCCTGACAGCTCAGAGCCTGGAGCCTGCTTCAGATTCTGTGTCTCCCTCTCTCTGACCCTCCTCTGCTCATGTTTTGTCTCTCTCTCTCTCAAAAATTAATGAACATTAATATTAAAAAAAAAAATCTCTGTTGAATCAACAATCCACTTCTAGGAATCCTTCCTAAGAAAATAACCAAAAGTGTGCTCAAAGACTAGTGGGGGTGGTCACTGCAGCAGTGAGAAAATTATAAATAATAAAATTATCACAATTGTTCCACAATAAGAAAATGATTAAACAAATTATGGTATTGGGAATACAACTATATCTCATCCCCCTAGGAAAGTGCTTACTGTTCTGTACTCATGGTAACAAGTACTGCTATACCCTGTTTTAAAGCCCTATGATTCAAGGCAGTCTCTTTCAGCGAATGTGCTCTGAAGAACCAGCCAAAAAGCAATAGTCTCTTGCGTCCCAGTCAGCCAATAAGGAACGAAGTTAGGTCATTAACTATGCTTCTCAAAAACAACGAATCATCAATAGTCTCACTAGAAAAGCCACATTTCTGGAGTTGATGTCAGGCTATTTATGTTCCTGAAAAATCTGTCAATCCCTGAACTCCACATTTCCCCAAAGCTCTATATAAAATCATCAGTCTATTATGATCCTCGAGATTGTGACTGGCCAGCACATTTGGCCCTTACTGCAGTGGCAACAAATTCAACCTTGTGTTATGCCGTGTTTTGTGTGTGCGTACTTTACTATAAGTAGTAAATTCAGCTGTGTGCATGCCTGTGCACATGCACGTGTGTGTCTGTGTGTGTCTACACACTGAGGGAGGACACACACACATGCTATGTACAAACATGATGGAATGTCATTCCATGCTTAATGCATTCATTAAAAATTTTATTTTCAAAGACTCTATGATGGCAAGTAAAACTGTTCAAAATATGTCATGCAGAAAAGCTGACTACAAAACCGTGTATCGTGTGATTCCAATCAGAGAGACGGAGATGGAGAGAGAGAGAGAAAAGCTAGAAAGAAAATACACCAAAATGTTAAAAGTGATTATATCTGTGTTGTGAGGCTATGGGAAATTTTTATCTTCTGTATTTTTTCTTTTATTTTCCAAAAAATCTACAATGGCCTTTTATCACTTTTCACAGGGAGGAAGGAAGATTGTTTCAGAAAAAAACATCTTGGTTTAGCACTAAACCAGTTAATTTTAAACACCATCTGGAAAGTTTAGGACCTCCTTATGAGTCCTTTTGATAAGATTCTTTCATTGAGGAAGCAAGCCATGCTATGAATATAAAGGCCTGCATGCAACAAGTATGTACTGTGTGCCTCTGCACAGGATACCAAATTAGGCACTCAGGTACTAAGAGAAAGTCCTACTTTAATGATGTAACCCTTCCCTGAAAACCGTTTGGTAAAGGACATTTTCATAAATTGCACTAGTATCTGAAATTATGCTTTTCCTTTTAGACACATTCAGCTGCGTGTTATTAGTGTGGACCATCAACATAGCAAGTGAAGGCGAGAAGAGAAGTGTAGGGGTTTGTTAGGGCTGGGAATAATAATCAATGAAATGTGGAACAATTCAAAAAACAGCAGCAGTATTAGAGAGTGCAAAATAAATTGTAATTTCTCCTACTATCTTTTTCTTTATTTTGGAGGAAGAGAGCTTTAGCTTCTTAATAAAAACTGTGTCAATGTCCTAATTGCATTTAATTAAGCCATATGTCTGGTGCTGAGAATGTGGAAAGATTCACCAGAGCCTGCTGGTCTCCATCTCCTAATTCATGCAAGCAGCTCTTAAATGGGCAAGAAATGATGATTGAATATTGTGAACAGGCACAATAGTTAATCTTGTATGAATAGGCAGTAGGAGGGGAATGTGTTTGTCTTGGGATTGTTAGAAAGGTTTCCATGATCAAACACTGAAAGAGGATTTTCCCCATTTTTTTGCCTGCTGACAATGCATCACTGATAGTTTGACTTAATGAGGTTCTTAGGTTTAATAAAATGGGAAAAGGCAGTGAGCCATTTCCCAAAATGACTTGAAAGAAATATTTGGCAAAAATAATTGAGATTCAGAGACTACTACTAGTACAAAGAACAGTCTCAGTTTCTTCCACACCAGACTATGCCCACTTGCTCTATGTTTCCTACTGATTTTAGAATTTACCCCCATCTGCTGCCAGGGTGGCAGTAACTCCCCTTAACAGAGGCCATTCTTCATAAACTATGAGGTGCTCCGTAGTTAATCAAACTCTTCAGTGGGTAAGCAGTAAATGGAGAGTCTGTACAATCCCTTATAACGATACCCTACCTTTGTAAAATCTGCTAGAGTTTACATAGTGCTTTCATAGACCATTAACTCATTCAATTCTCCTTCTAACCCTGTGAGATGGAGACCATTATCCCAGCTTTACAGGTAGGAAAATAGAGACTCAAAATATGTGAGTTGCCCAAGTTATCACAGCGAGAAAGTGTTAGAATTCAGACCCAGGTCTGGTGTTTGATCCCGTCTACCCGAACTACCACACTTAAAAGACAACAGAATGGAACATTCAGAACTGAGGTTTGAGTACCTGGGACCCTGCCTTTATTAGGTTCCTACATGAGGTGACATGAGGCACATCCATCAACCTCTGGAACTCTACTTCTCTCATTTGAAAACCAGAGATAATCATACCATTTGTTGATTTATTATCATCTCTAGGCTCCAAATCTGCCCTTCATTGCCATGCTGGAAGAGGAGACTGCCACTTAGACACTCAGGTCTCCGTATGCCACTGGGCCAAATAGCATATAGAGATATTGCTCCACTGGTGGAATGATTGATCCCAATTGCCAAGGGGAAATTGGGTTGCTGTTAGGCAGTGTGGGTGAGAAGGACTGTCTGGAACACAGAGGATTCTCTAGAATTCTTGATACTTCCATGCTTGATAGTAAAGGTTAATGGAAAACTGTAGAACCAAACTAACAAAAAGTAGGCATATTGAGGACTCAGACTCTGATAGGATGAAGGTTTGGGTCATTTCACCAGGTAGAGAATCCTGACCATGAGGCTCTTCCTGAGGGTAAAGGGCTGCCTCCATCTGGAGGCTCTAGGGGGAGAATCTACTTCCTCATCTCTTCCATTTACTAAAATCCACCCACATTCCTTGGCTCATGACCCCTTTCCAGAAACATGGTCACTCCAACCTCTGCTTTCATCATCATATCTCCTTTTTTGAGTAATCTCTATGCCTATCATGGGGCTCAAACTCATGACTCTGAGATCAAGAGTCACATGCTCTACCAACTAAACCAGCCAGACACCCCCATGTCTCCTTTTTTTTTTTTTTTTTTTACTTTGACCTCCTTCTTTTAAGGACACTTGCGATTGCATTGGGCTTTCCCAGATTATTCCAGGATAATCTCCCCATCTCAAACTCCTAAACTTCATCAAACCTACAAGATCCCTTTGCTATGTAAGGTTCAAATTCACAGATTGCAGGGATTAGAACACGGACATCTTTAGGGAGGCCATCATTTAGCCTACCATTGAATCAGTGTACTCATTCATTTAAAAACATTTGAAGTTACCCCCTTAATGGAAATGTTTGTCTTCCAAGCAAAAGTATCTCTAACTCTGATGTTTGTCATTCTGTTTCTTCCTGGGAGAGGAAGGACGCTAGGATTTCAAGCACATTTGCTTCTTCTGCAGAACTGATACTGCTCATTCTTTTCTCAGAATATACTCACTTTAAGTTGTACATGGCCCTCTGAGCAGTGTGGGAAGGTAAAGAACAAGAAAAGAGAGAAAGATTTGACCAAGATCCAGAATAGAAGGTAAACAAAACTTCAGAAGCAGCTTCTCAGCACTGCTTCAGAAAAGGAGGGGAAAAAAAAGGAAAAAAGCAAAGACATACCAAAAATATTTGCCATTCTCCTCAAACGGAACTTAAGTGAGAGGAAAGAATAACCTCTGCCTTGGAGGGCGCTGAGGGCCAGGGAAAGCTTCTTTCATTTGACCGCATTTCAAAACAATACAAAGTAAGTGAGTGTCTCTTAAAGTAAATGGCAAAGAGGATTGATTTTTAAATTACTTTTAAATCATAAAATGCCACAATTGTAACAGCATTTTGGGTAATCATCCGGCAGTATACCAGGAACTTTGTTGGAGAAAAAAATCCAGGAAGACATTTCACGAGAAGTGCTCATAAATGCATGTCTCTGTTGGATTGGAGCCATCTATTGTCCTTAGTAATTGAGTTTTCACACTAGAAAAGGATTCTTCATGAAAGGTGAGCATTTGAAAAGTCTGCCCTGGGGGCGCCTGGGTGGCTCAGTGGGTTGGGTGTCCCACTTCAGGTCAGGTCTTGATCTCACGGTTCGGGGGTTTGAGCCCCGTGTCAAGCTCTGTGCTGACAGCTAGCTCAGAGCCTGGAGCTTGCTTCTGATTCTGTGTCTCCCTCTCTCTCTGACCCTCCCCCAGTCACGCTGTCTCTCTTTCTCTCTCAGAAATAAATAAAAACATTAAAAAAGAAAAGAAAAGTCTGCCCTGAAAGTCTAGTGGAAAACACGATATTTTATAAATGTTTAAAACCATATATAAAAGATGCCTGGATGGGAGTAGACTTCAAGATTTTCTGCAACTTTGATAATTGGAAGCTTTAAAAAATACCCATGTATTTCTTGAGGCAGGTTGTGTTTTTCTCAAAAGGCAGAGGCTTGAATTCAATATACATTTTCAACATTTATGTCAGTGTTCTTTCTTCTTTAATGGAAATTGAATCACTTCTGGGTGAATTATCTGAAAGTCCATTTGCCAAATGCCAGTTCGCAGAAATCCAATACACTCAATGACAAGTTACCAAATGAACACCTCTAAATTTATTAAATTTACTGATTTATCAAAACAACTTTAAAAAATTTCAATATTATTTCTTACTTTTCAAAGATTAAATTAACATGAAATTAAAATGTATTCCAGGGGCGCCTGGGTGGCTTGGTTAAGTGTCTGACTTTGGCTCAGGTCATGATCTCACAGTCTGTGGGTTGGTGTCCTGCATTGGGCTCTGTGCTGACAGCTCAGAGCCTGGAGCCTGCTTCGGATTCTGTGTCTCCCCCTCTCACTGCCCTCCCTCCCTTGCTTGTACTCTCTCTCTCAAAAATAAATAAAGATTTAAAAATAAAAAAATTAAAGTATATTCCAAATGAACTAGAAGTGGATGATATAATCCTGCCATATATTAAATGCTGAAAGTTTTATTTCTAACCACAAGATATTGTATACATTGACTTGGTAACAGTTTGCAGAAAGACTCAATGTGGTAAAAGGAAAATTATTTAACTAAGTGGAAAGAATACCTAGAAGGAGTTAGCATATTGTACTATATGATTAATACTTCAAACCTGAGTCACCCTAATCATAAACATGAAATTGTGAAAGAAGAATTTAAAAAGGGGTTAAAAACCCTAGAAAGTCTAAAAATGAGAAATAAACTGGAAAGTGACAAGAGCAATCACATCACATAACTTCGAGCTACAAATAGTTGAACTTCCCAAACATTGATCTGTTACTTGAAATAATGGAGAAAGTATCTTAAAAGTGCAAAAACATTAGAGAAACAAAATTATATTTTTTAAATGACATTAAAAAGAATTAGAAATCAATGTAAACAGAAAACAATGTTGAAATGTCAGCTATGGCTAATTTTTTATATTAAATAGATTCATGGAAGGTGAAGCCACTTTATAAATCAGGAGTGGTTGACCAGCTGACCATTCCATAACATGCTGCTATGGAGACAAAACAGAACCAGTCAACCAAAACTTCAAGGAATCTTCAAAAGCTGTTAAAACTATCATATCCTGGGGCGCCTGGGTGGCTTAGTCGGTTAAGCGTCCGACTTTCGCTTAGGTCATGATCTCGCGGTTCGTGGGTTCGAGCCCCGCGTCGGGCTCTGTGCTGACTGCCAGCTCAGAGCCTGGAGCCTTTTTCAGATTCTGTTATCTCCCTCTCTCTCTCTGACCGTCCCCTGCTCATGCTGTCTCTGTCTCTCTCTCCTAGAAATAAATAAAAATGTTAAAAAACAAAACAAAACAAAACTATCATATCCTATTTGAGATGCTGCAAAACTGGCCTGATAAAATCCACTATGTATTGCTCTAAGTTTTATAACTAAGTTTTTAAAACAAGGCTTTGGTCAATGGGTAAATTTATTGAATGGATCATCTATCAATCAGACCCCATGACTCACATGATTGAAATCCGCCCAATGGCTCCTCATTACCCTACAAAAATCCAAACTCTTGACCATAGTCTACGAGGTCTCCCATAGTAAATTCCCAGAATTCTCAATTCTCACTAACCTTCAGCCAGGCAGGCTGGCTCCATTATGTTCTAAAAATTTCACTTCTATTCCTTCTGGCTTCATGATTTTTGCTCTTGATGGTCCCACTGCCTGAAGACTCTTCTTCCACTTCTCATGACTGTCTCCTTCTCATCTTTCAGGTGATAGCAAAATGTCACCTCCCCAGGGAGGCCTTCTATGATCACTCTATGTAAAATTTTTTTTTCCTGGTTACCCTTCAATTATCCTATCTTTTTTCTAAAAAACCTAACACTATTGGAAATGACTGGGCTTGTTTGTGTCTTTGCTTGCTTATTATCCATATTCCTTAAAATAATGTAAACTGAGGATTAAAGTTATACTTTTTTAAACATTTTTAAAGAGTTATTGTCAAGTTGGTTTCCATATAACACCCAGTGCTCATCCCCACAAGTGTCCTCCTCCATGCCCATCACCCCCCTTCCCCTCCCGTCCACCCCCATCAGCCCTCAGTTTGTTCTCAGCAGTCAAGAGTCTCTCATGTTTGGCCTCCCTCCCTCTCCCCAACTATTTTTCCCCTCTTCTTCTCCCCCACAGTCCTCCATTTAGTTCCTCCTAATCCTCCTAATATGTGCAAACATATGGTATCTTTCCTTCTCTGCTAAAGTTATACTTTAAACTTAGTACTTTTTCTTGACACACAGTAGGTACAATGTAAATATTTGTTGAATGAATCAAAGGATAAATACATTTATATTTGAGAACAGACTTCTTTTTTATTTGAAAAAATCAGTTGGCTGGTTCTTTTAGTAATGTGAAAATAGAGCAAAGAACTTTTGCAATGGAGATTTTTGAGACACAGCATCTTTGGCCAATCATCTTTACCCAGGTCCAAATGAATGGAAGATTTCCTTTTGACTTGAGGACTGTTTCCCCACCTCATGGAAAAGTACTTGACTCTTGAATGCACTGACTGCAGGGATTTGGAAGGATCTATAATAGGCTGTCTATGAAGAGTCCATGGAAGAATGACTCATCTTGTAAGAGTTGTCACTGAAGACAAATATGTGACAGTGTAGGTGCATGGATCAGCATAAATCAACCAATGGCTCATCTGGGAATTGTGTCTGCTTGTATACATCAATACCTTCTTCAGGAGGCTTGGTTCCAAAGCATACTTTAAAGACAACGATATTAATCCTTGGAATTGCTTCAGAGGAAGACTTGAAAGGAGTCCTATTACTTTTGCAACCTGTGTGCCCCAGGCAACCTCTCCGACTGTTTTCACTTCCCACTGAACTCTTGTTATTGGAGAAAAGCTAATTAGGAGTCAGAAGAAGGTTAAAGTTCTCCGGAAGACAGAATTTCAAACAGAAAATTGGGGAAAGTTTCCCAAGCTTGACAATAAGAAGGGTTTTGATAGCTATTAAAGTGACCTCAAGTTCACCTTCAAACAAAATTTTGAGGAAACTGGTGTAAGCCTCAATCTATTTTTACTCAATGAACTGAAAGAAAAAAGGGAAAGAATCTAGACGTTGTGTTGTCTATCCTGAGTAAATCAATATGAAGGCTGCTCTTTTTTGAAGGCTTGTGTGGGCTTAATGATCATCAAATCTTGAGCTCAGAATTCAAAATATATATGTATATAATTGCAAATCTCACTCAGAACCACTAGTTTAAAATAAAAGACTCAATGAAAATGCATGTGGCAAGCTGACTACAAATTATCATACACATTATTATCATCTATTCAAATATTTATCTTTTCTGGGGACTGTAAGCCCATGGGGATTGGTAATGAGATATTGAGCCTTTGCATTAATATTCCATCTCAAACTGAGCCCAGCCTTACAAGGGGAAAAAAAAAACCCGTACTGTTGTCATTTCGGTTTTCACTGGCTGCTCTTTGTAAAGGGGTGGGAAGATACTGTTAGAATTTGCTCTACGAGAAAATTGCAAAATTGAGGTCAGCTTCCACTCTCATTTCACTCTTACGTGCCTCTCACTGCCTTAGAATCTTCCTTTTATCCCCCCACATTCCTGACAGTTTGCAGTATGCTGTACAAGGTAGCTCCTTTGCTGAGACCTTTGCCTTCCTTCCCTCTGCCCTATCTGAATATACTTTCCCTGTTCTTGCGAAAGCAAAGACACTGAAGAAAAACAAAATCTCTTTAGTGTGACTGTCACTGTGTCCCTTAAAACCTTGGGAATAAAGTTGCCTTCTCAGAGTTAAACTATAAATGAATTCCTAATGGATCAGTACAGAGATGAGTAAGTATCTTAACTGGGGACCAAATGGTTCCCAAGGCAGGAAGAATGGACATTAATCATATTGAAAATATTAATGTGTATCTAAATAATGGGGACAGGGGAGAGTTTTGTCAGCCAAGGAGGTAGCAGTCACTTGTCAGAGATAAGACTGGCTGTGTCATTTAAGCACTGATTGTAGATGGAGCCCTTCTAATTACCTTCTTATTGTAGTCCTGGGTGGACGCCACCAAATATGCAAATTGTAAATTCTGCCTCCCACCCCCACCATTCAGCTTATTCCATTCTTTCCAAAAGTGTCTGATGACTCAATTTCCCATGCAGCTCACGTACATGGGGAAGAATGCATTGATCAGGCCAACAGAACAATCAGCATGTCTAATGATTATTTTTCATATTAAAAATGTATAAGCGGGTGCCCTGATTACATGATAGTGTGGAGTCAGCTATACGGGCACATCACCTCTGGATATCTATGACATTTCTGACACTACCAGGCTTGCATGGAAGAAACGCCTCAATGGGACAGCCCACTGTGGTCTGCCACGAGTGGCAGGTAGAAAAATTCTAGAGATAGATGTCACACAGTCTGTGACCATAAGAAATGTATCTTGCACCCTGTTATGGGTTGAATTGTGCCCCCCAAAAGTATTTGAAGCCCTACCTCCCAGTACCTCAAATGTGATCATATTCAGAAATAGGACAATTGCAGATGTTAAGTTAAAATGAGGCAATATTGGAATAGGGCGGGCCCTTAATCCAACACGACCGGTGTTCTTAGAAGTAGAGGAGAATTTGGACACAGTCAGAGATGCAGAGGGAAGACTACCATGTGGAGATTGAGGCAAAACCGTAGTGATGCTATCACAAGCAGGGAACATCAGGAGCCAGAAGAGGCAAAACAGGATCCTCACCAAAACCTTCAGAGGGAACACTGCCCTGCTGACACCTTGATTTTGAATTTCTAGAACCATCAGAGAGTACGTTTCCTTTTTGTAAAGTCACCCAATTTGTGGTAACCTGCTAGGCAGTCCTAGGAAATAATCTGCATATTTAAGAAGCAGGGACTAATGGCTTCAGAAGCCCGTGATGTATGAACTAAAGCATTCCAGGAGGAAATGGTCTATCCAGACCTAGGGCCGGGTCCAAGAACTTCGAGGACAAGAGGAGAAGTTGGTGAAGTCCTCTCTGAGAAGTAAAATCTCAGAGCAAGGAGCTCATTTGGGCTTCCATTTACCAAGACTAGGTGGAAAGGGAACCAGGAATTGGAATTTAAAAGTCCTTAAGATCTGTGTTGTGTGTGCGTGATTAGGAGAGAAATCCTTAAGAGCCACGGAAGTAGCAAGAAAGAGTAAATGGGAGGGGCTGTGATCCTGAGACTTAGGTAACTGCCAAGACCGCTGCACCCCTGTGGCCTGGTGTGGGGAGAAGAGCTCCAAAGGAAAGAGATCTGAAAGAGAGAGCAGGGCACCGTCTCCCGGTCTACCACCTGCCGGCCTTCTTAGAGGGCCTCCTGGAAAACCACTTAGGAATCACTCCTTCATTTGCCTAGTGGGCAACCTTGTCCTCACTGCTCAAGTCTTACCCAGAGCTGTAACTCACATAACTACTCCCTCCATTTCTCAAGCCAGATATACAGATATGGTTCTCCATTTTTCCCTTTCCTTCACTTTCTCATGTTCATGTATTAGGAAATCCTGGATCGATTAGCACCAAATACTTTTCCTTTACCACACATCTCTGTCTTTAATTCACCAGTTCCAATGCACTGTGATTTGCCTGGACAACACAACATCTTTCTAACTGGTCTCCCCACGTTCAGTGTTCCTTCTCTAATCCGTTCTTCACTCAAGAGCAAAAGTGATTTTTAAAAAAAATTTTAATGTTTGTTTATTTTTGAGAGAGAGAGAAAGATGCAGAGCATGAGTGGGGGAGGGGCAGAAAGAGAAGGAGACACAGAATCCCAAGCAGGCTCAGGCTCTCAGAGCCTGACACGGGGCTTGAACTCACAAGCTGTGAGAGCTGTGAGCTGAAGTCAGACGCTTAACGATTGATCCACCCAGGCGCCCTGCAAAAGTGATCTTCTTAAAACAAAAACCCAATTATATAATTCCCCTGCTTAAAACCATCCATTCACTGAGAATAAAACCCTAATTTTTACAATGGGTTATGAAATTTTTACTATTGTAACACTCTGCACTCTCTGCACACTGTTCCTTGGTTCTAGCTGCATTGTTCTCCTTTCAGTTTCTCTACCTGAAACTCTTTCCACCACAGAGCCTTTGCACTTGCATTTCTTTTTAAGCTGGAAACTTCTGCCTACAGTAACGTGGCTAGCTATTCCCCATCCTCAGTTTCAGCTTAAATGACTCTTTGCAGAGGCCTTTCTTGGTGACCACTCGTGTCTGTTAATCGTTAACTTAGCTCCTCATTTTTTCTTTCATAGTAGGTACTATAACTATAACATAGTAGGTACTATAATTTCTTGATATCTCCCTTCCTCCACACACATGCACCTCTCTCTTCTTTGTCTCTCTCAAAAATGTAAACCCCATAAAATTAGAGATCATAAGCAGTCCTATTTACCACTATATCCCCAGCATCTGGCACAAAACTAGAGCATGTGTTCAATAACTATTTGAATGAATACTTAGTACAGCCATGACCCAACAAGGCCCCAGGACTAGAAGTTGAGAAGAGAGTTAGAACAATTTTCTGGGAAGAGGATTTCTTTTTTAATGTTTATTATTTATTTTTGAGAGAGAGAGAGAGAGAGAGAGAGAAGCCAGGGGAGGGGCAGAGAAAGAGGGAGACACAGAATCCCAAACAGGTTCCAGGCTCTGAGCTGTCAGCCCAGAGCCTGAAGCTGGGCTTAAACTCATGAACTGCAAGATCATGACCTGAGCCAAAGTAGGATGCTTCACCAACTAAGCCACCCAGATGCCTTGAGGATTTTTTTTTTTAATGTGCTTATGATAATTAATTTTATGTGTCTATGTGACTGAATCAGGATGCCCAGATACCTGGTCAAACATTATTTCTGGACATGTTTATAAGGGTGTTTCTGGATGAGATTAGTATTTGAATTGGTAGACTCAGCAAAGTCGGTGGCCTCCCTAATGTGGCTGGCATCATGCAGTCTGTGGGGGATCTGAAAATAACAAAAGTCAGAGGAAAGAGGATTCCCCACCCCACCCCTTTTTTTTCCAGCCTCATTTCTGTAGCCGAGACATCTCATCTCATCTTATCTCATCTTCTGCCTGGGAATTACATCATCAGCTCGCCTGGTTCTCAAGCCTTCAAACTCAGATTAAATTACAGCACTGGCTTTCCTGGGTCTGCATAGCAGATGGTGGGACTTCTCAGGCTCCATAATTGCATGAACCAATTCCTCTTTCTAAATCTCTTTTTATATCCTATCGGTTTTGTTTCTCTGGAGAACCTAGGCTAATGCAGTACGTGAAGGATAATTCCGCTCAGTATAACAGTAGCTGTATTTGCAATCCAAAATGCTGGCAGAAAATATTATACTTAAATAGTGTTCACGGAGGCTTTATTTGTAATGGCAAAAAATGTTAAATAGTCTCTTGGCTACAAGTGGAGAAAAGGACATATTTATTAATAGTCACCGAATGGAACTTTTAAAACCATCAAAAAAGATATGTAGAAGCAAATCTCCATGTGATCTTTATTGGTGATATTAATCTGTCAAATAAAAGGTCAAGTTGTGTGTGTGCGTGTGGGGGCGTTTTGTATTTGTAGCTTAATAGAATAACAAGTTTGTGGTTAACAAGAATATGGTACAAAAATCCTGATGAAATCTCAAGTTTGGAAATATCTTTCACAAAAAAAGTTTTCAGAGGGTAATGGTGACCCAAAGGCTTTGTAACTGCCTTGTAGAAAGGAGAGCCCAAAGCAGTGGTTCTTAAAGTGTGCTCCCCAGACCCGCAGAAGCAATAAATCCTCAAGCCCCATCTCAGACCCAACAAGTCAGAAACTCTGGGGGAGGGCAGGGGTAGTGCAGAGATCAGCCATCTGAGTTTTAGCACTTTCTCTAAGTCATTCTGATGCATGCTCAATTTTAAGATCTGGTGGCTAAAGCCAATGGTCTGGTTACCAGTTCTACGTTTACTGAGATCTACCAAAGGAAAGAAATTCTGTTCTTGAGCGATGGAGCTCGTCTCCCTGTGTATCCTGACTCTGTAGACCAGCTCCACATCCCCTTCTCCACCTTGGGCATGCCCTAAATCCTGTCAGGAGTGGTGGGATTCTGTACCCCTTAAACCTCCATATTTGGTCAGGGGTCCTCTCCTTTATTCCTCACTGGGGTTTGGAGGGATGAGAGTTAGTAATAAAGTTTGCTTTTTGCTTTATCCTTGCACTGGGAATGTGTCTCTGGGCAAAACACCACTTATTTCAGGGGAAGAGCTGCATTTAGCCCCTCTTCTGGACCTAGAAGCTTGTTCTTAATCTCATACAGTCCTAGTATTAGTACTTGCATTAGATTGAACAAAACAAGCTCTAGGGTTCCTGTAGCTGAAACAGAGTCTCAACATACTCGTGTTATACTTTGTCACAAAGGAGGGTACAGAATCCCAGAGAGCAGACGTCTCTGAGGTTACAGAGTTTGTAAGTGAATAGACCTCAGGCTAGCTCCTTGGGTTTGCTGCTTCTAATCCAGGGCCATTATGGCTGTACTCAATTCAGTTAGTTCTCTTCTCATTTCCAGACGTACTCAACTCAGGGCTCTACTTTCCACATCTGTGGAGCAGGGCCTCAGGAGCAGGGCCAATGTCAATGCTCAGGTAGTTTTATACTGATCAAAAAAGCCCTGTTGAGGGGTTGGGGTAGAGAGCACAGCCTGAGCCAAGCCAGGACCCCTGGCTTGGGACGACATTTACCACCACAGACTCCTTTACAGATTTGGAGGCCCTGCTGGGGTTTTTCGAATACTGATGTCTGAGCTGTACCTTAGACCAATTTGATCAAAACCTCTGGGAATGGGGACTGCCAGTCATGTTTACTTTTTAATGTTCACCAGTGATTCTAATGTGCAAGCAGAGTTAAGAATCACTGTTCATGGGGCACCTGGGTGCCTCAGTTGGTTAAGCGTCTGACTTTGGCTCTACTCATGATCTTATGGTTCATGTGAGTTCAACCCCCATGTTGGGCTCTGTGCTGACAGCTCAGAGCCTGAAGCCTGCTTGGAATTCTGTGTCTCCCTCTCTCTCTGCTCATCCCTGTTCATGCTCTCTCTTCCCCTCTCTTTCTCTCTCTCTCAGAAATAAACATTTAAGAAGTCTAATAAAAACGAACCACTGTTCAAATTATTTCCAAGCTTCCTTTACCATGCTTTTTTAAAAAAATTGAGGTACATTGACATACAGCATTTTATTAGTTTCAGGTGTACAACATAATGATTCAATATTTGTGTGTATTACAAAGTGCTCACCACAATAGTCTAGTAAACATCCATCACCATACATAGCTACAAAAACGTTTTTTTCATGAGGACCACACTATTATTTAAGTATCAAATCTTAACCTTGTCATCAAATAGACACTGGAGATTTATTCAATAATTGAAGTTAATATAATATGGTCATCTCCACACAAAAAAAGCACTGGTTGATGAAATTAAATATTTCATCCAACACTGTCTGAGCCATCAATTGAATAGTGTACTTCTTGTGATCTTAAAAGCAAAGTCTGTTTTAAGGATAAAGACTATTTCTAATTCTATACCTAAAGACTACTAAAAACTGAAGAATTCAGCCCCTTGTTTTTGCAAAGCACTGAGATTTTTGGATAGTTGGGGTTCATTTTCTCCTTGTTCGGGTTTTTTTAGCCACGGCTCATGGAAGTGTTGAATAGAAGGTTCTGCCTTCCTTCTTTTGCTGGCTCATTCCATAGTGGGATCTTTAGAAGAGTGTTGAGCTATGGAGAGCTACCTTTTGTCAACTAGCCTGACCTAGGATATGTACCTTTTTATTTTTTTAAGATTTTATTTTTAAAAAATCTCTGCACCCAATGTAGGGCTCAAACCCACAACGTTGAGATCAAGAGTCACATACCTTATCGGCTGAGCCAGCTAGGAGACCAAAGATATGCATGAGGGTCCTCCCTCAGTGTGCAGCTCAGGAAAGAACAGGAAGTCTGACTTTGTCATGGGTGCAAGCAGCTTAATCTGGCCCAGCTTCACTAGCAATCAATTTCATATTTTGATCTTCTTTGGACTTCTGGGTCTATTTCTGAACTGATTCAGGAAAAGAATAAGACTAATTAGCCCACTGGAGCCCTAACACTTTAATCTCCACGATCAAAATGACCAGCATGACTGCCCTATTTGGGGTGTTTCCACGAAAGTCAGGCTGCAGGGTCGATGCACTCGCCACAACATTATGCCTCCAGCTCTCAGTCAAACCAGCTGGTTTGGGCTGAGAGAAATGTCAGTGGGTTAAGAGAGTCTGAGAAATATTGGTCATCCTCATTGTACTCCTGTGTTGATGAGCTGAGGCTGATTAATTCAGTAGGTTTCTTTTGTTATGTTTTATAACGATTCTAGGATAGACACATGAACACAGCCTGAATTGATTTATAGCTCCCATAAACTGTTTCAGGATGGAGAAGGATTGGTAGAGAGGATTATATACGTAGGAGTCTTCATAACATTTGCAGTCTGATTTCCATTATTACTCTTGCACTATTGGAAAGAAATAGTTGCTACCATTCTTAGTAAAGGGCTGGGATACAGAAATTTGGGGTTTATTGATAGGGATAACTGACTTCACCTATTTTGTACTGAGATGTCTCCAATTGTCAAATAAATTTTTACTGGCTGAGTAATCTTATAATCATTGCTACCATGGGACTCAGTAGATTACTCAGTAGATGTAAAACTAGTAGAATATAAATGAAACTTTGTGCCCAAATCCATAAGGTGAGAATTTTAAAACCACATATAACAAGCTTAGATGACCTAGGTACAGATATAGATTGAATTAAAGATATTACCTTGACTCTAGAAGCCACAAATTGATATTTAAAATAACGACTCACTTTTCTTCTTAAGAAACTGATGTGACTATAATGCTTAACAGTGGGCTCAAGTTTGGACCTCATGATGTAGTTCAATTTTTCAGATTTTGAATTCTGAGGCCTTTGCTTTGAAGAAAATTGAATGTTTTCAGCCACAATAATTGGTTAAAAGACATTTCTGGGAAAAGAATATATTGATAGAATTACGTAGTCAAAGGTTTGAGTAAATTTATGGGCAAAAGACTCTTTAATGTCCTCAGTGTACATGATTAATAATTTAGAGCCAAATTTAGGGCCACTCCACCTAGAGAGAATTACATTATCCAATTTCTGTTAGGTTATCCTGAAGTGTAAGCAGCAAGCTCATTAAAAATAAATGAGGTAATCAGACAAATTCTATGACTATGCGTGAGCTCCTCATTAATGTTTCACTAGACAGCATTAAGAAAGACTAAATAGACCTCACTAGATTTAGAAGTAATAAACGGACTTCAAAAGCAAAGCAACTTAATGACCTTCCAGTAAACATGAAGACTTGAAACAGAAAGAATGAAGGATTTTAGGAGCCTATCAGCTACACTTTTTGGCTGCATCTACAATGGGAAACATGCAATAGAGTATGATCAATTACCTGCTTAATTTGATGAATCAAGAGGCCAGGTTTAAATATTACTTTGGAGCTGGAAATCACTGATTGGACTGTCATTAACAGGTTTAAGTGCCTTCCCTTCAGTAACTATTGTTTGACTACAGCGTGGCTTCTCAAGGGCAACACTATTGACATTTTGGCTTGGATAATTCTCTGTGGTAGGGCACTGTCCTGAACCTTGAGGTTTAGCAGTATTCCTGACCTTTATCCACTAGATGCCAGTAACATCGCTCACTTTCGACAACCAAAAATGACTCCAGACATTGCCAAATGTCCCCTGACATTTGTACCCCAAACTAGTGAGAGGAGGCACACCTGTTACATAGACACAAAGGACTCCAAGAATACCAATAGCACTCCAATCAGAGTGGGAAGTTCCACACAGCATTAAATGAGAAGATTAACTTGCAATTATTTGGTCAACTTCGATTTCACAGACGATTAGACTAGTTAATTCAGATCAAAATTTCTTCTCTGGGATTTGACTCATCAGGATCGGCATCTACGTTAACTCAGTTAGGGATCTAACTGTTCGGTATGTTTTACTTTGACTTCAGGTTTCTGGCCCAGAAATACCTCCAGTGCAATGGCCAGGACTAAAAAGCAGATGGGGCAGTGCTTGTCACCATGATTGTATTTCTTGGGCCTTGTTACTGTGCACACACACATCCACCATCAAGGGTTCCTTCCTCTGATTCCTGGTGACCTGGTTCTTTCCCTGGAGTCTTGCACTGCCCCTCTCCCACCCCATCCCTGCCTAAACTGATGGACCATCTTAGCTTGGTTCGCCAGATAGCTTGGTAATTAAACGTATGTACTTTAGAGCCAGACAAAACTGTGTTTTAATTTTGAACCCATGATTTATCAGCCCCTTATCATGAAAAAAATGAGGTCAGTCATAATAATACTTTCAAAGTTGTGGTGACAGTTATATGAATTGGTTAGGACATGTTAAGCCTTTTGCCAACAACAGGGACCCAACCACAATGTTAAAAGATGAAGGTTAATTTCTTATGTAGAATTTTAGATGGAGGCAGCCCTGAGCTGGTATGGACCAGGTAGTCCCCAGGAACCAATACACCTCCTTTATTTCTGCTTTGCAGTCTTCAGCGGGTGGCTTCCAGCTTCCAGGTTAAAAGATGGCTGTTGGATAATTTCCTCATTCCCAGCAGAAGGGAAGGCCCAAAGAGCAAAGGAACTTTTTGGAAAGTGTTTCTCAGTGAGTTATTTTTATTCTCATTGGCCACACGTGTGAGAGGCAGGTACCGTTGCCCCCAGGAACATAGCAGTTATGGGCTTATGTTTTGAGAATTCAAGTCAAATATTTCCTTTTAGAGCTAAGGAAATTCAAATCTTCAACCTACATGCCTGGGTTTCTCTATTTGGAACAATAAAGGTAGACAATAAAGGTGTTTCTTTATTTGGAACGAAAAAAGGTGGGGACACATACACTAGAGCACACAAACAACGCTATTATTTGGGGGGAAAATAAAGGAAAATTTTACACTAATCAGTAAATGTCCTTAGCGGTTTAAGTGGAACATCCAATAAAAAATATTTTTTCATCTATGTGGGAGAAATGCAAATTATTTGATGATTATTTGAAGCGTAGAATAATTGGGACTTTTTTCTTTTCCCCAGTGCCGTTACAATGCTAAAAGCATAACTCTTAATGAGTCCTGATACTATCCAGCAAAAGCTACATTTCCTTTTATTTTTCTCCAACTATAGAAAGAGAAATCTGTGCCTCTGTGTTAATGTTTAATGATTCATTGTCTGATCTCAGGCTTGGATTTTGCCCTTTTGAAAGAAGTTGCTAATTAAGTAATAAGTGAGGTATCATGGAATTTCCTAAGTGTGTACTACTCAGAATAGTTGTAAATCTGTGTTTTATAAAACTTAGAATAAGTGTGGCAGACATGAATAGTTATCTCTCCAAAAGTCATTCTCCTACCTCCTTGACTACTTCCTTTCTTCCTTGGATAGCTGAGCCCTGGTTTTGTTCAAATATTTACCTCCCACGTGCTCAGCCCCAGGAGGGAATCACTGATTCATTACAGTAAGCCTGTTGTAATTCCATTACTCTTGCTAATGATTGGTGTAAACATGGGCACGTGACGCCCAGTTAGCTGGGAGATTTCTTCGCTGAAGGGACACAGTTGAAAACTTGCCCTCTCGAGTATTTGGATGTTGTAATGTGAAGACACAATGCAGCTGTTTTTGGCTACAGAGAGAAAGACATTGTTGATATATTTTTGAATGGCGTAGCAGGAAGTTGGAAGGTGCCCAGAACTTGATAACATCCTTGAGCTTCTGAAACAACCCTGAACCATCCTAAATTTGTAGGTTACAATTTTCTGTTTAAGTTCCTTCTTGGCAGGTATTTTGTGATTTGCATCTTGACTGTTGAATGGCATGAAAGAGTTTGCTGTGGTTTCTTATGTGCTAGCTGCCTCTACAATATCTGCTCTCCATTGTTTCTTATTAACAGAACTGTGATTGTATTCTTAGGAGCAGCTGACCACATTTCCAGCTTCCCTTGAAGCTAGGGCTCATCTGAGATGTAAACTGAAATTGATGGGCGTGTCTTCTAGGATTGTTTCCTAACAGGCACTCACTCAGTCTAGATGCCCTCTTTCCCCCTCTTCTCTTTTCTCCTTGCCAGGAATATGGATGTAAAGGGTGGCACTCTAATAGCCAAATTTGGGTAGAATTTTTTTTAATGTTTATTTGTTTTTTGAAAGTGCAAGCAGTGGATGGGCAGAGAGAGGGTTCCAGAGGATCAGAAGCGGGCTCTGTGATGACAGCAGCAAGCCCTATATGGGGCTTGAACTCACAAACAAGATCATGACCTGAGCTGAAGCCTGATGCTCAATGGACTGAGCCACCCAGGCACACCCCCCCCGCGTTGCCCCGGGTAGACTTTAAGGATGAAAGGCACATACAAATGATTGAGGAGAAGAAAGAAGGAAGGAGCAATGGCCTCTGACCACAGAAACACCATGCCAGTACTGGACTGTCTACCTTTGGATTTTTTGTTTAAGTCATTATTTTTTGGGATTACTAACACACAACCTAGCCTACTTCTAATGTTGCAGCTGCTGGATGGTATTAAAAGTGATACTTTCTGAAAGAAATTGAGAAGCTGAAGACTTATTTCTTAGAAGACAGATTTTTTTTTCAAATTTAAAAATTGCCAGTTATTTTGAAAGATTAAAGAGCCATTCAAATTGAATTTAAAAATTCTATTATGTATTTCTTACACAATTATCCCTGCAAATATTTTCTTTTGAAGCTGCTTGAGAAAGTAAGGAATAGAGATCCTTATAATACCTGTTACTATGTTTCTGTGAATGCCCAGAAAGGAATCCAAAACTGGGTCATCAAATACGTTCAGTCCCAACATATTCATTGAGTGCATGAAACAGTAGAGATGTGATGTTAGGCACTGTGTGTGTGTATGTGGGGAGTAGGGGGTGAGAGAGAGAGTAAAGAGAAAGAACTAATCAGATATAGACTCCACATTCATAGAACAAAATGTTACTGGCAGGAGAGAATATGAAAAAAAAAAGGTCTACTTTAAAAAAAAATCAAAAAATAAAAGTACAGGGCACCTGGGTAGCTAGTAAGTAAGCATGCAACTCTTGATTTCAGCTCAGGTCATATCCAGAGTCATGGGATCCAACCCCACATTGGGCCCCAGCTGTGTGGAGCCTGCTTAAGAGTCTCTCTGTCTCTGTCTCTGTCTCTCTCTCTTTCTCTCTGCCCCTCTCCCCAGCTCATTCTCTCTAAAATAAATAAATAAATAAGTAAATAAATAAAGGAAGGAAGGAAATAAGCCAAAATATTAAAAGTTCTCTAACGGGGCGCCTGGGTGGCTTAGTCGGTTAAGCGTCTGACTTTCGCTTAGGTCATGATCTCGAGGTTCGTGGGTTCGAGCCGCGCGTCCGGCTCTGTGCTGACTGCCAGCTCTCGGTCTGGAGCCTGTTTCAGTCTGTGACTCCCTCTCTCTCTGACCCTCCCCTGCTCACGCTGTCTCTCTCTCCTAGAAATAAGTAAAACATAAAAAAAGTAATAAAAAAGTTCTCTAACAGTTTTTATTTTTTCTTATATTCTTTTCATGTTTCTCATAAAGAACATGCAGTTTTTAATCAGAAAAAAACTTCATAAAAGCATTTTTATTGTTTAAAAAAATGTAGTTGTTACAAACAAGGGATTTGGAGCCAGAGTCCTCCACCCATTATGTCCTGGGAATTCTCGGCTTTCTGCATTTCTTTTCCGTGGCTGCTTAAAATTCTTTAGTGAATCAGAGTGGCTTTAGGTGCAGGTTTTGAATCTATCAAAATGCAGATTCAGTGGAAGGTCAGTAATTCTTAACCAGGAATACTCATGGTCTTTTAAAAGATAAAAATTTGTTTCCATTCCTAGCAATACTGATTCACTAAGTCTGGAGTCGAACCAAACCACATGACTTTCCCTTCCCCGTGTGATTTTGATGTGCACCATGGGTTGAGAACCATTGCTTCAGGTTGTTATCAGTAATGTGAACCTTAGTATAAGTGAGGTTCCAAAGAGAAGCTTGATAGGGGATGAGGGGACGTACAGGGGAGGAGCATCTAACCCCCAAGGGCCAAGGGGCAGGCAGCAGTGGAGAGAAACACAAAAGCCTACAGCTCCCTCTTCCTCCCAGGGCCTTGCACTGAGCTTATAAAGAAACAAAATGTATGACAAGAGGGGCATCTGGATGGCCCGGTCAGTTAAGTCTCTTGATTTCTGCTCAGGTCATTATCTAACAGTTTACGAGATCGAGCCCTGTGGCAGGCTCCTCACTGACTGGGCAGAGCCTGCCTGGGATTCTCAGTCTCTCCCCCTCTCTCTCTGCCCCTCCCCTGCTCAAGCGTTCTCTCTCTTTCAAACAATAAAAATAAATAAGGGTGCCTGGATAGCTCAATTGGTTAAGCATCAGAGTTCTGCTCAGGTCATGATCTCATAGTTCATGGGTTTGAGCCCTGCATCGGACTCTGTGCTGACAGCTCAGAGCCTGGAGCCCACTTTGGATTCTGTTTTCCTCTCTCTCTGACCCTCCCCCACTTCTCTCTCTTTCTCTCTCTCTCAACTAAATAAACATAAAAAATTTTTAAATAAGCTTTAAAAAATGTATGAAAATACACCCTTTAAATATTCAACTTATTGAGACAATGAAATAGCCATATCCTGGTCTCAGAGACATAGAAGGCAATGAAGAGAAATAGTTTGGATCTTCTGATAAACAACATGAAATCAACTTGAATGCATCTCATTTTTGAAGGCGTAGACCAGGACCAAAGGTCAGGAGAGGGTCACTGGAGACAAATCCAGAGGGTGTGATCTGGGTGTCTCCAGATATCATTAAAAATTGGGAGATGGTGTTAAACACAGGACACTGCTTCCTTAGATGATTTGAGGGACCCAGCTGGGGATCATCACAGCTTCACACGCAGCCAGATCCTGCTCCAGGATTCGCATAAACGACTCACTACGAATGGCATGTACACACGTGGGGATGGGTCTTCATCTCCATCCTTGTTTATCGCTGACAAAGGAAGATAACTATAGGAATCATTTTTCTCCCTCCTATCTTGCCAGAATGAAAGGAGATCCATCATCAACCCTAACTAGCCAGTTTATACTGGTAATTTTTTGAAAGCTCTCAAAGCTCCAGATTCCATTGCATTACAGTCATTTCTTCCTCAACTCTTAGAGTATTGCTACTTGAAAAATGAACATATTTTTATTGTGAGTAGAATGATAATAAATCTTACACATTTAAACCAGGAATCAGGGGCACCCGGGTGGCTCAGTTGCTTAAGCGTCCGATTTCGGCTCAGGCCATGATCTCACGGTTCATGGGTTCAAGCCCTGCGTCGAGGTCTGTGCTGACAGCTAGCCCAGAGCCTGGAGCCTGTTTTAGATTCTGTGTCTCCCTCTCTCTCTGATCCTCCCCTCCTCATGCTGTCTCTCTCTCTCTCATAAATAAATAAAACATAAAAAAATTTAAAAAAACCAAAACAAAACCAGGAATCAAAGACCCACTGAGTTAGGAAGAAATCAAAGGACTGGAAAATGTATCTCATCGCTTTCCCCTGGGCAATCTGGTTCTCCCAGTGTCAGGCTCTGCCTGTTTTCTCCTTGTAACGGGCTTGAAGGATGTAGATATTCAAGATGAGGCATTACATTGTACATTACTAATTATACACATGGAATTTTGATGCTTACAAATGTTTAAAGCATTGAAGGGGAAAAGGCCTTTATTCATTTAACAGCTTCTAGGGCTCATCCTTTCGGATTTAATTTAGAAAGATTTACTCAACTGAAGAATCAATGTTTTAAAAATCAAAGTTAAAGGCAACTAAAGAACTTCCTAAACTCAACAGAATGAAAATGAGACTCTCTTGTGGGAATGGAGATGAATTCTTCAGTGACCTGGTAAGCCCATGTATTTTCCTTTACCCATCCCTCGAAAGAAAGAGAATCACTTCAGAGAAAAGAGGCCATTATCAATTCTATCCAGAGAAGTAAATACCATTAAGTATTCTTACAGCATAGACCATTGTAGTATTTTTGACAGGTGAATATTTTACGTTAGCTTCAGTAAAATCTAAAATCTTATACTTATTGGAAGTACTGCAATCACAGAAACGCTTTTTTTTTTTTTTTGGTGAGGTGCAAGAGAAAGAGAATTGTGTTATATAATTTTAGAGAATAATGAAAGTGGTGATTCTTTCTCTGAAAGACTAAAATGTAGTTCCTCCAAAGGTAATGCTTCCCTACAAAAGAGGAAAGAAAAGGCCGTTGTCTTAAAATAAATCATTGAACCCTAATACCCAGTTACAAGTTTTATTACTGTAATCACAAAAGGCCAAAGACCAATATCATTTCCTATAACAGCTGCGGCCAGTTAACAACCATTTAGAAAAGACCACGTTCCAAGAACACACACCAAAATAATTGACGTCATCTGCAAAAAGAAATAGTACTCTGCAGTCTCCATCAGCAATCCTGAACTGTGGCAGTTATAAATAACCTCACTTAGCCCACACTGCCATCTCTGTCTGTGAACTCACTGGATCAACCTTCTGAATAATGACAGGCAACCCCAGTTACACATTAGAAACCACTGATACACATTCTTTGTATTTGTTCACGTACAAAAAAGGGCAAAGTATGTCTCTCTTTTTTTTTTTAATATTTTTATTTATTTCTAGGAGAGAGAGAGACAGCGTGAGCAGGGGAGGGTCAGAGAGAGAGGGAGTCACAGACTGAAGCAGGCTTCAGGCTCCGAGCTGGCAGTCAGCACAGAGCCCGACGCGGGGCTCGAACCCACGAACCGTGAGATCACGACCTAAGCGAAAGTCGGACGCCCAACCGACTAAGCCACCCAGGCACCCCAAAGTATGTCTCTTTTTGAAGCTATGGATAATTTCTCGTTTTCAAGACGGTACCAAGTTATATCGTCTTTTTCTCCCCAATAAAGTAGGTGTGTTCCAATGTCACTCCCCTTCCTGCTCTGCATGCCTAGCATAAGGCTAGGTACATTGCTCAGTAAGTACCCACTGACTGACAGATTGTTCAATGATTGCACTGTGGATTAGCCAGAGTGGGTATCTGATGCCAAGTGAAAGATAGTGACCCTCCTTTGAACCCTCACTGGCTACAGGCCAAGGAATTTATGTCTCATCCATTCCAATTTCTGCAAGTTATAATAAAGCACCTTCTGAAACTCATTAAAGGGAGAGAAATCTTGATCTGCTACTGCCGGCAGTGCCTTACTCTGCTTTCTTTTTTCTTCTTTTCCTTCCTTCCATTATACTCACCTCCTCTTCTCCTTCCTTTTTATTTACACCCATACGCATTTATTGTTGGGTATTGGGCTAGCTACTGAGGCACAACACATACAAAGAAGAGATGTGTTTTTCCCCCCTCACAGCCTGCTCAGAGGAGCTCGCGGTTTAGCACGCTACCATTCATAATAATGACAGCTCTGTCTATGGCAGATTTACTTCATTCCAGGTGTGTTTTATATATCATAGTATTTAATCTTCACAACCATCTTGAGAGGGAGTCATTTGACAAGCCCATTTTACAGACAGGAAGAAAAGCTCAGAGTGGTTAATTAGCTCGCCAAGTTCACACAGCTAATACATGGCTGATCTGGGATTCAAACCAGGTCTGTTCAAATCCAAAGCCAATGTTTATGGCACAATAATATTCTGTTCCAAGGGAGAGGGTTGGGGGATATTTTCCACTGTGCTAACAAGTACGTGATCTTCCCTCTTCTGCAGAAAGATTTCTCTGAACATATTTGCATCACAGTTTGATTACAATTCATAAGGGCATACACTTAAAGCCCATAAGGATATTTAAAGCACAAAGGCTATGATTTAGATCAGTGCTACTTAAAAGCCTGATTTACAGACCAGCACTGGCAGGTGAACTATGTATTGTCAGTCTGTGATGAGATAAATGCAGAAATTGAGAGTAAGCATTTAGAAACTTTTATAGCAACTTGAGAGAGTAGTAATAATAATTATATAATATAAGAATACATAGTAACATACAATAATAAGGATGATATAGTAATGATACAATGTAGCTACTATTTGGGGATCTTTTTTAAATTTATGTTTTCTAGTACTGCATTTGTATTGTATTTTACCAAAGGATTATTTTGCATAAATTGGCCATTTTTAAAAAACCTGGTCCTTCACCACATATAGTTTGAGAAGCACTGGGTTAGGTCACTGTGAATATAAGAAAGGAAATTTAATGCTGTTAATAAGCTTCTAGTGTGATTTTCCAGACATATTGCTAGGATATCCAGAATAGATCTTTTCTCTTTCCTACACTGTAAACTGCTAGCTGATTATTGGGCCTGCTATTGTGGCGTTGGGCAGGATCAGGCCCCTAAGGAGCACGTCTGCCCCCAAATTCCTCTAGCAGGTACCTGGAACAAAGGGGATTTTTGGAAGCTTTTTGATGAAAGTTGACTGGAGCAATTAGTGACCAGTGACCCATGAGGTAAAAAGTCTCTTTTGAATTTTAATTCCTATTCCTTGGAGAAAAAAAAATTAAGTGTGGACATCTCGGCGAACCTTCCAGTAATTTTGATCATGGGACTTAGGGACAGACCCGGAAGATACGTTTAAGTGGTGCCGTTGACACACTATGTGGATTGCGAGTTGTATTCTTCACCCCATGTTGGTGGAGTATTTCAGAGAATAATAATGCAAGGCTGTAAGATGATCTCAGGGCTCTTTGGTGGGCAGAAATAGACATATAATTTGGTACTTAGAAGGGACATCCTGGACAATTTATGAACCAGGAATCAGAACTGGCTGATTCATGACTTCGAAGGGAAGTCATGCATTTAAGGATTTGGTTATTGCAACTGGTGATAAAATGCTGCTGCTGGCAGAAAGTGTTATTTTATGAAAGCTTTTAAAAGAAATCTCTCCCCACACCCCGAATGATAATATATTGAAGACTTCAACTGCATGTGCCACTTCCTTATTTTCAGATCCGTGTCCTGGCCATGAAAACATCTTCTGGGTATAGTGACACCTTAACCGAACTTGATAGGGCTGATTTTCTGCTGGCTGGCGACAAGCATGAATCCTTCATGGAAAAATCTGAGCTGTGGAGTTGCTGTGTGGGTTCCCTGCCCCCAGGGACCGGTGGTGAGCGCACAAGACTGCTCTTTTTATCTGTGACTAAGGAAGCCAACAGGATGACTCAGAGGCCAGGGGAAAACATGCTCTAAGGATTTCTTCTTTCAGACCCCTAAAACGGGAGAAAGATTAATGGCAGGCGAAGTCACACTGCAGATTATAATTCTCTTCAGGCAGGTTACAAAGGTGCACTGACAAACTCTGTGAGGTGGGGGAGATGAGGAAAGGAAACGTCTCCTAGCAGCTTTCAACACCATTTATCAGAAGAGAAAGTATCTCTTAATAAAATGACACCATATCCAGAAATTCTTACCTGGCACCCCTATCTGTTATATGCTGCAGTGTCAACTAAATACGCCTACATAGTAATTTCAGCAAATAGAATTTATGTTTAGGATATATGTAAATATTAGATACATATGTTTAATAAAACAAATTGGCTTGTTTTAGACTCTGAAATGAAGCAAGGCTAAAATTTCATTTATGAGTTTGCTCATCTATTTGATGAATTACACAGACTGGCAGCTTTATGAATAAGTACCCCAGCTTCCTGATAAAATATGGGATATGTACTGTATAATAGAGATAGCAGGATCTCAATATTATTCCAAATGCATATATATATATATATAAATTCCAAATGCATATATAGATATATATATATACATACACACACACACACATATATATACACACATATATATGTGTATATATATGAGGGAGAGGGAGATGTTCCCCCCTGGAATAGTTATTTATTGTTAAAGATAAATTTATTGGCTATGATAAGGTTCGGGATATGCTACCCCAAAATATGGCACTTTGGCATATTGAATATCTTAAGCTGAAGAAATTTGAGAAAATGACAGCTGCAGAAAGGTCACACTGACTTTCCCCTGCTCATTCTACTTCTCTGAAAGCCAGAGATAAATCTCCCATGTGAAAAGTACCCTCCCTGAACCAAGAGAAAGGAAGACATTCTTATCACTAGAGACAGGGAATTTGGGGCTGAGAAATCTGTACAAACAAACCTTCTTAAACTAACCCTTATCTTTCTGGTTATTTCTTCATTATTTACTACCTCTACCAAAAACCCTTTGTTGTGTCAATTTTTCACAAATTTATTGTTTCTATGTCTAAAAGGTGTAAAAGCTTCCTGCTCTGGCCACTTCTTCAGGTATTTCTTCTCTGGTGAAGATCCCTACGTAAAAAAAATTTTTCCTATGGAAAAATTCAATACCATCTGTAAGCTTTTTTTCCTGTTACTCTGTCAGTTTAATTTTCAGATCCAGCCAGGAACCCTATGAGGATCAAGGAAAAGTTTTCCTCCCCTTCAGGTGGGATATAACCTTTAGCAGGATAAGCTAAACTAAGTCAATTCAACCACTGACAAGGTGTCATGGTCAATTCACAAACCAGGTATAAACTAGGTTCCCATGTTACAGCTTAAGAAACAGATCAACACCCAGCGACATTGGGTGTGATCTTAAATGAACTGAGAAAAAATTGTCTTCTTTCCTTTCAGAAATTTTTTAAAGCAAAAGTAAATTTTATTTTTGGAGAGAATGAACAAGGTGTTCACGGTTAATTAGTACTTGTTCAAAGTAGGGAAGTAGAATAGAAAAGAAAAAAGAAACAATATAACATTTTGTTGATATAAGATGTGGATGCAGGTCAGAGATTATTCTTGAGGTTCCTATGATAAAGTTTATGGAGTAATGAATGCCTAATATATGTAATTTAATGTTAAATACTACAAAGTAATTTTAGAATTTCATACTCAAGTTTTACTTTTTCTGAAATGTTTTTGCATACCTAAGACTAACCACAAGAATCAAGAAATTTCTGGAGCAAAGTATATCTGCATAATCAAGAAACTTAGGCAGATATGCCTTGGCTCCAAAAGGAGAACATATTTTTATTTTTTAACTTAGCCAAAACATTCAGATGCTTTTTNACAAAAAAAAAAAAAAAAAAAAATCAATTGTACATTTAAAAACCTGTAAAATATTTAAAAGAAAGATTATGATTTTCTAAATTCAATTAAGTCATAATAGGAAAAGTTGAAGCCTCTGGGAGTTTTCAGATAACAAATGATGGGTGGGAGTGGGGTGGGGGGGTAAATCCTTCTTCCTCTGCTAGCTTCTAAGCATAGTCCAGGCTAAATAAGTGGGTCTTCATTCAACCTGTTAATGGGAAACATCCATCACCTCCGCGTCCAGCCTTAAAATTGTCCTCAAGTGGAGACATTATTAAATGTTTAAAGAAAACTGAAATTACAGAATGGCATTTCCCCAGCTTATGATGGCATAGATTAATCAATGAAGACAATTTGTACATTATCTTTGGAATGTGAATATAGAATGGTTTTAAATATTCCAAATCCTCAGAGCCTACGTAAAAACTGATACTGATAATACTTTCTCCAAGCTGTTTATAAATGACTTTATTTGCACCAGTGGTCAATATGAACATTATTTCATGTGCCTATCACAGAGCAAATGCGTAATAAACATTTGTTTTACAAATGAACGAACAAATGAAGGTGAAGCAATATAAAAACGATCAAATCTACTGTGTGATCTTGGCAGCATTAAAGATAGCACTTGGCCAATCCAAGAGTAGCCTATTCTATTGTGTTTGTAATTTGCCTAATATGTAAAATCACATATATTTTGTTTACATAAGACTATATGTATTTGTATTTTAATGCCATTTAATACAAATTCAATATGTGTAATTGTGTATATTGGTTTAATTTAGAATTTATTATATATCCTTAATGTACCTGATGACATTGTGTACATTGTAGGGAATCAATTATGTCCTTTGAATGAATGTTCTGAGAGCTCAGGAGTAATTATAGGGATCTCTTTATGGACCTAAAAAGCAAAAAAAAAAAAAAAAAAAAAAAAAAAAAAAAGTCAAGTACTTTCATTTTAAACATTGTAAAATATTTCTATCATCTTGAGTCTTTCTGAATCACGTTCCCTCTTTTCCATCTCTTTGCCCTTAAATTTTTCACGGTTGTTTAACTTGAGTTGCTACATTGGGGGAGAGAGGGCATGATACTTCTTTTGCTTATTCCTGTGAAAATGTGCTTTCTTGATCAAGAAGTCCTGTGAGCCAGCTAATGCATTGGCAGGTGAACTAGCTTTTACTGCCAAATGAGTCAGCTGAGATGGGAACATTAATTTATTTGAATGGACATGAGTTGACAATGCCATAAAGAGATATTGGTAGAGCTTAATGCAACAAGCTGTCAGGAGAATGTAGGTTGGGTATGGTGTGATTGGCAAGCATCAAGGATGTTTCATATTTGTAACGATCTCCTTTTCCTAATCTAAACTGCTGTCTCTTGGATTCCTTTGCTGAAATGCAAATATTCAGCTATTATCAGGTGTTAATATTAGATTAAAATTTCTGATGTTGAAATATTTTGACCTACACAAGTGATACTTTTATTTGATTCCACATTAGATCTTCCTAGGGATAGTTCATCAGATTACCTTGTAATTGAACTGAGAAGAGAGAGGACAAGAAATCTCTGAAGCAGGGAAAGACCTGGAGTATGAAGTGTTGCCTAAAGTCGGTTGTGTTATCAGGACCCATGACATCTCTGTCACTCTAGACATAATAATTCTGTTATTGCTTCCAAGACTGTGTGTCTTACATGGCCATTTTATATCCATGTAAAGTTTATATTGCACTCATGTAAGATTCAGTGTGGACAGAAATTTCCCAAACTTGTTCATTTAGGTTTATTCAAAGCCATGTTTTCTCTGACTTGTCCCTGAAGATTGTTTTTTAACATCTAGAATTCAATGATCACCTCTATAAAAGTCAATTTGAATTCAGTTTACTTCTCCAGCCTCTATATACTGGTTAGTGAGTACTGGCTAAGATTATGAACTTTGGAGTCAGGCTAACCTGGATTCTACTAAATCAAACTCCCACTTATGGGTTACCGGAACTTTGGCAAGCTGCTTACTCTTTTTGAGCCTCAATTTCCTCATCTTTACATAGCACTAATACTTCTCAGAGTCATTACATGAGTTATATGTGGGTTACGTGAATTATTGTGCTAATTCTGCACATTCCAAAGGAAAGATTAGTCCTTGACTGGTTCCAAGGAGAGAGCACCTCACCCTTGGCATATCCTACCTGATAAGAATATTTTAATATGCCTGATAAGTAATTTTATTACTGGGAGAATTAAGTGCTTTCCTTGAGCCCCTACTAGGAGATGATAACCGGAAACTCATGCCTGGTTTCTCCTGGTGACTTCATCCCAAGTGCCTTTTACTTTTGCTGATTTTGATCTATATCCTTTCATTGTAATAAACTGTGACCACGAATATTACAGCTTTCCTGAATTCTGTGAGTCCTTCTGGAGAATCCATTCTGAGGTTGGTCTTAGGGACCCTCACAGATTCACTGATGCTATGCTACCTATATACCCTTGGTCAAATGATTTAATCTCATTTAGTTTTATTTTCCTCATCAGTAAATGGGGATGATAATAATTACAATAGTTACCTTGCAGTGAAGTTCTGGGACACAGCCTGTACTCTATTTTCTCCACAAGCATCACTCAAGAGTTACTATAGAAATTCCAGGAAAATGTAAAGTCCCAGCACATAGCATATGTAAACAAAAGTTAGTTCTCTTACGCCATCTCTTTTGCAAGCTGACCCCAAAATATAATTTCTGGACTAGGAGATCTAATCTCAAGTAGTGTAGAAATGTCTTCTTCCAAACTCTCCAGCCCTCACGAACTTCATTCTCCTCTCATCAGTTGCTGACTTTTCCCATTTTCATTCAGAAATCATCTCAATGGAGAAGACAGGCAAAGTAGGAATTTTGTTTGAGCTTTGTCATCCAATTGGCCTCACGCATTAAATCAATCTTTCTTGATCTTCTCTAAAAATTTCTTTTTATTTTCTTTTAATGTTTCTGGAATTCTTTCTTTCTTTCTTTTTTCTGTTCCCAAATCATTTGGACTTTAACTTTTCTGGCCTTACTCCTTCCTGCATGTTTTTGATACTATCTAGTATTAGTTATTTATCATCTACTCCTTTAAAAAAATTCTTTGCTTAATTAAAAATTTTAAAGTATTACTATCGTTTTTCCATATGAAAGAAATTTATGATCAAAATTAAAACATTAAAATCTTTATACTTTAGAAAATAAAACTGTTTTTTTTTTAGAATTTGACCTCTAAAGAAATGATAAATATATTTCCTTTAGATACCTTAGTTCACAGCAGAGTCCAGCCACTGGTTTCTTTAATTACTTTCCCTATTACAATAACTTCTTTCTCTATTAGGATAATGAAATGGCAGAGACAGAAGGGGTGTGTGTGTGTGCTTGGTGAGTTTTCCAGGTCTCTCAAATTTCATGCTATGAAACATGTCTGTCTGTTTTCTGAACTTTAAAAAAATACATGCCTTTCTCAAGGCCATGCTATAGATCAGAGCATCTTCGGCTTTCTTTTCTTGGTTATCAGGAACACCCTTTTGTGTTTCAGTTCTTAAATGTGGGTCTTGTACTATATGGTCTACAAGTTCTCATCCAGCACTATTTTCTAGGATTCTGACATCTATGGGAACTCGCACAGATGAACAACAATTGGAGAGGTCTTTGTAAAGAACAGCCTTCCCAGGCACACAGGCCTATGTCAAGGATCAAAGAAGAGCCCCAGGAAGGCAACTGTGGTGGGGGCAGTGAGAGATTTAGAATCAAACCTGAAAGTGTTACCAATTTTTAAGCCTCATTAATTAACAACCCTTGGCGAGGTGACTGGGTTGGAGGGAGCATAGAAGCTGGTCTAGAAAGTTGGGGCCTTATTATTTAGCATGAAGTGATTGTATTCTCTCTTTGCATCAGTTCCACACATATACAACAATGGAGATAAGAGCATTGAGGTAAGCTGCACTTGTTTTACACTTGAGGTAAGCTATTGTATGTGTTCAGCACTCTACTTTAATGGAAACCGGCACTAACTCCCCTTCGTGGTTTCTGCTGGAGTTATCGTGGTTATTCATTCAGTTATTCAACAACGACTTATTGAGTGCTATGTGTGACACTATTCCAGGCTCTGGAGACAGAGCAATGAATAAAATATATAAAAACCCCTCACGGAACATACATTCTGATGGAGGAAATAAGACATTAAATGCAATAAGGAAATATTTGGTATGTCACATAAAATGTGCTATGAGAAAAATTAAGCAGGAATGTGAACAAGGAAAGATTAAGTGACAAAGTGAGAGAAGCACTATGATCTGTCCGTGGCCAGGAGGGACTTCAGCCAGGAAATTTTTGGAATTAGATGATATTAGATGATATTAGATATCACATTAGATGATAGCAGGATGGTTTAAACTAAGACTGTGCAATGAGAAGTAGAAAAAACCCAAAGTCTGTTAGAAGCAAAAGAGAAGCATGGAGACCCAAGAGAGTAGCAGAGAAAGAAGATGTGGGGGAGAGAACCTGAGAGAAAACTTTGCAGGTTCTGCATAATATTCCTGTATATTATAAACCCTTTTTCTAAAATCCTCTTGATAAATTTTAAACTGGATCAGTTTCTGTCACTCCCACCTAAAGAATCCTAACTCGCACCCATGTTAAGATAACTTATAAATTTAAGGCTTGCCCAATGTAGGAGATGTTGGTTACCTCAGAAAATTAGAGCTCGACACTTCTGATGACAAGGATACAGATTTGATAGAGGAGAATTAATTTTGCTGTTCCCTAGCATTCCAGAAATAAAATGTGCAAGAAATATTCATTTTTCTGTTTTCCTTTCATCAAATTAAATCTGATTCTGCACTGGCATTGTGGAAAATTCCAATGGAAGCATTATTTTTCACCTCTATTTCATTCCTCACTCTATTCTCTCCACCCTGGAGGCACAAAAGAATTAGGGAAGTTTACTCATGTCTAGACCACTGGGAAAGGGCTCTGTAATCTCCAAGTTGTTATTGTTCAATCCTGCTTTAAACTTTCTCTTAAAGTCACTGGATCTCTGCTCTTGCCAAGAGGAGAGCACAGAAATCTGTGCTAAGGCTAAAGACAGCTTTGTTCCCTAGGGTGTAGTTAACCCTTCTGAAGTCGTAGTATCTTTCTAGAAAAGGAAAACTCTTGAAGCAGGCTCAAACATCCAATCGGGTAATCATGGGACCTGTGAAGCACTCAGTTTCTCTCTCTTTATTCTCTTCTGGCCTCCAGGGCCTCCCTATGCATTATGTTTGCATTCAGCTTAGGCTTTTAGAATAGACCATAAGAGTGACTTCCACTTCCAATTCAGCTTCCCACCTTGCAAAAACTCCCCAAACATTTTTTTGGTCTTTCTTTTTGTGGCATAATAGACATAACATAAACTTTCCCATTTTAACCATTTGTAAATCTACATTTTTGTGGCATTAAGTACATTTGCATTGTTGTGTACCCCAAAGATTTAAGAGTCTGGTGATTGAACTGGGATAGGATGATGATATAGAAATAAATACTATATTTGAAACATTGTTCTTTCATGTATTTGTTGAGTGAATGGGGCAAGTTCCATGATTGGTAACTTTCAGTAGCAAAGAGGTATCATTAGTATACTAGGGCTTTTTTTTTTTTTTCAAATGTTTATTTAATTTTAAGAGAAAGAGAGAGAACACGAGCAGGGGAGGGGTAGACAGAGAGGGAGACACAGAATACCAAGCAGGCTCCAGGCTCTAAGCTGTCAGCACAGAGCCTCAAGCAGGGTTTGAACTCACAAACCATGAAATCATGATCTGACTGAATGAGCCACCCAGGCAACCCAGTATACTAGGTTTTAAGTTACAACAGAACGGCGAGGAGAAAGCGTGGCTGTAAGAAAACTTGGAGAAACAATGGAGACAAATTTTATCTATTCAACAATACTCATAATACCACTGAAGTAGAGGTAGAATGAAGAATTTTTCTCCACTCTGCCTTGTGCCTGAATCAGAGCAAAGTTCCTGAATTTTGATGGGGTTGTAAATAACTTCCAGAGAGAAAGTCTCAAATTAAAAGTAAAGTGTGATTTTATGACTTGCAATAATGCCTTCTGATATCTAAGCAATGTGTTACTGAGGGATGCAATCCACGGAAGAGTTGATATTAAAAATCTTGAAATTATTAATAATTACAGTGGTGGTGATGGGGCGAGGTGGACAGGAGTGCATCAAAATTAGCCCACGTGATTTAGCATTGGCTTGGCCTAGAAGTTTCTTTTGGGAATCTGAAGAACTCGTATCCATTTATTCATTTCCAAATATTTAGTTAAGCGCCTACTCTGTGTGAGGCACAGCAGTAAACAGGTGAATAGTTTCCTTTCTTTAATAGAGCTTACGTTTAGGTGTATTTTAACTCTGAATCATGAATCCAAGAGCACCATACATCGAATGTAGCAGTGTACCGAAGTAGCCATGATTCTTCACAAACCGCAGCAAAAACTATTTCAAGTTTTCTATTCTTGGAAGCTGGGTCCTCTTAGTTCTGGGCAGATGGGATGTAAAGACAATGCCCACAGAATGTATACNTACGTTTAGGTATATTTTAACTCTGAATCATGAATCCAAGAGCACCATACATCGAATGTAGCAGTGTACCGAAGTAGCCATGATTCTTCACAAACCGCAGCAAAAACTACTTCAAGTTTTCTATTCTTGGAAGCTGGGTCCTCTTAGTTCTGGGCAGATGGGATGTAAAGACAATGCCCACAGAATATATATAGACTGTGTTTGGGCTCAGCAGTTTAGGACTGGAACTCCAAATTACACTTGCAGTACCCAACTCACCCGACCTAAGACGCACATAGCGGTACAGGAGAAAAACTACTCCCATTAGAGNTGGGCACCCACAGCTCCCCGAGCCTGCCGCAAAAGGCCATGGACTACAATTCCCAGAGGCCCTTGCGACTGCCCCTCCCGTCCACACAGTTTCGAAGTACGGGAAAGATGGAGGGGCGTCGGGCGCACTCCTGTTGCGTCATTAGCGTGCGACTCCAGATACAAAACAGGTCTGGGCTGAAAAAGTATGGCAGCTGTTGAGGCGGCGGTGGTATCGTCGTCTTCGGAAACAGACACAGCCCAGGTCCCTGAAACTGCAGGAACAGCCGCAGCCACGGCCGCCACCGCATCAGCGACGGCTGCAGCCGCGGCGGTTGTGGCCGCCGCCAGGACCGGATCCGAAGCCACGGTCTCCAAGGCCGCTTTGGCTACTAAGCTGCTGTCCCTGAGCGGCGTGTTCGCCGTGCACAAGCCCAAAGGGCCCACTTCAGCCGAGCTGCTGAATCGGCTGAAGGAGAAGCTGCTAGCAGGTACCGCAGCCCGGGTGGGGACCAGGCTGGAAGCCGCAGAGAGCCAATGGGCTTGTTTTGCGCGTTTGTGCCTCCGTAAATAAAAGGAGGGGAAAGGGTAGGATGACCACTGGATTAGCTCTGGACAGAAATCTGGGGCATCTCGAACTTGGACTTGCCCTGACATGAACTCGTCTAGCCTAGTTGGCAGTTGTCGTTCTCAAGGGAAGAACAAAAAACGAAACACAAAAACCCTACACTTACACAAATAAACCTCTTCCCTTGGGAAGGCCGACCAATAATTCTGTAATCTGATCGCCCAGGAGCCTTTGCTTTGATTCACGTGGATAAGCTGCTCCTGAAGGAAGAACTGGCTCTCTTCCCCCAAAGTTGCATTCTTAAAAATGGTTTGGAAATGCAGATATTACTTAATTAACCAAGACTTTAATGTAGTGGTTTTCACATAGTGGGCATAAGAATTGTTTAGAGCCCCTTGTACAAATGCAGGTTCCTGAAACCCAGTGGTTGTGATTTTGAGGTTCAGGGGTATTTTCAGGAAACCCTTTTTAAAAGGTTGTGCTAGGTGATTCTGGTGTAGGTAGGCTGTGGATCACATTTTGAGGAACACACTAACTGAAGAGCATTCTTTTTGTTTCTTCACGTGCGCTGAGGGAGTCTTAGAAAAGCCTGAAAGATCTCAGTTCATCAGCCCAGTAGATTATTTCAGACAGTGGCATCCAGGAACCTTAGATTTATTGGATACCTACCTTTTAAGCCAGATCTATGCTAGCCTCTAGAGAAGTGAAGGTGAAAGATACTGTCTTTTCCTTTAACCGAGCTCAAAGCATAGACATTTCTGCAGCCTTTGGTGGTAAAACTATTTAGCCAATTCAAGGCTGCCCTGAACTTGACCCTGTTAAAAAACAGTACTACAGGAACTTTCTTCTTAACACAGAGTTCCTTGGCAAACTTTATTCTACGTTTTTTAAATGCAAAAGAAATCATTCTTATAGGAATTTGTTAATTAAAATGGACACAATGCAGATTCAAATGTTTAATGGCAATAGGTACATTCTGGCTACTTTCCTTGCACTTTGTTACCTGTAAGAATGGGTCATACAGGGAATGTCGAAGGAAGGAATTTCATTTGGCCTGATTTGTTAGCTCACCTTTGGCTCAGACAGATTTCTGATAGGATCGAAGCCATATCCTGG
Source organism: Crocuta crocuta (assembly GCF_008692635.1). Lineage (NCBI taxonomy): Eukaryota > Metazoa > Chordata > Mammalia > Carnivora > Hyaenidae > Crocuta > Crocuta crocuta. Next base: position 6,598,867 of record NW_027532585.1, on the reverse strand, counting down.
CCTTCTGGTTAATCTGCCTTCAAGGGCACTGAAGTTTCTTGTTGAAACTTGGTTAAAACATTGTTTCAAGGCCACTGGTAGGCTATCCTCCAGAAGCGGCTCACTCAGATGCAGATATTCTCATTACTCCATTTCTATATTGCCTTGGTTGGCCTATTCTATATGTATGTTAGTTAGACCAGACTTTCCCAAAAGCCGTTGTAACTGGCTGTCAGAATTACCTGGGAAGATTCTAAAAGATACAGATTCCAAGGCACCACATTCTGATGCTAGCCAGGTTTGACACCCACTCATGTAGAGCACCGTTAATGGAAATAGCCTCTACTAACATTTCTGGCCTTTTCCTATATTGATTCATAATCCTTGCTCTTCTTTGTCTATCTGAATCCTTTTAAGGCCCATTACATTAGAAAAGACCTTAACAAACATTCTTCCATAAATGTTACCAGTAGGGTGAGCGAAATTCCAATACGGTAGAGGTGGTGTGTCATTGAACTTGAAAGAGGCACATTTGGAACCAAAGGGAAGAAGCATATTTGTGGGCCTTCATATTCGAAGGAGTGTCAAGTTGAAAAATACAAAGAGTTCTCCAGAAGTCTTCTATAAACTTGCAGATGAGAAATCCATAGTGCATTACAAGCGAAAGGTGAAGAGTTCGAAGCGTGGGCCTATGCTTATGGGTTTGTGTTACAGCAGTACCCTTCCAAGCATGATGATGTAATCAGAGGGTGGCATTAGGACTGTGTTCCAGACAGACGGCGTTCTGTCAGGCCAAGCAGCCCAGCACGTCTTTTGGCCTTCTAATCTGGCTCCTCCATTATTGCTCAGCTTTCCTTCTTTTCCTTTTTCTGTCCCCACTTTGCGTTTTCTTTGGCTCTCTTATTTGTCTTCTCGGTGTCTGTGGTTATAAGGGAAGTTTGATGGGCTTGGGAGATGGAGATCAATATAGCTGTTCTGCTCTTGCCCTGTCTCATTTGAACTTCAGTAGCCAATATTCTGTCAATACATTGATATATATAACACTAATAATGCTAGTAATAATAATTTATTGTTAGAGTGTCTTGTGGTTTCCAAAGCACTGTCAGATAACATTATTTCAGTTTATACTGGGAGGACGCGATGGGCTGGGTTGCCATTTTCTTTCTTTAAATCTAAATGCTTCAGAGGTTGAGAGGCAACCTGTTAGTCACTTCCCACATAACCTTTTGTTGAGATTAGCTTCCTGAAGGAATATTGAGGATTTTGCTTTGGAGCGAAGGGCAGTGAAGATCCTTTGGGAACTTAATATTCTTAAAAGTAGCCTTGTGAGAGGTACTCCCAACATTAGGTAACTGGGGGCACCAGAAAAGAATACCAGGAAATGAAAAGAATTAGAAATGAAATTGTGGACTTGTAAAACTAGCTGCCTATGTAAAAACGAACTTCTTTTCATCATTCTCTAACAGCTCACTATCATTAGGAATTTACTAGGTTTTTCAGGGTTAGCTTGGATGTTTGCTCACGTTAAAATTTTTTTTTTCCCTTCAAAAATGAATTCTATGGGTGCCTGGGTGCCTCAGTTGGTTGAGTGTCTGACTTCGGCTCAGGTCATGATCTCGCGGTTTGTGGTTTCGAGCCCCGTGTTGGGCTCTGTGCTGACAGCTCAGAGCCTGGAGCCTGCTTCAGATTCTGTGTCTCCTTTTCTCTCTGACACTCCCCTGCTCACGCTGTCTCCCTCTCTCTCAGAAATAAATTAAAAAATTAAAAATGGAAAAAAATGAATTCTAGGTTCTACACAACTATTTCTTTATAATTGTAGTTAGGGAGTGTCTGTACATTTTTGAGTCTGTTCTTTGCTAGTAATATTATCATCTTAATCTGTTAAGTTTGTACAGTACTTTTGTTTTGAGTATTCCATCTATCCTCCCCCCCTTATTTATAGAGATCCTACTTGATTTGTCTTGCTAATTGCCATTTCTCATCCCAATTACTTTCATAGAAGCTGGAATGCCTTCTCCAGAATGGACCAAAAGGAAAAAGCAGACTTTGAAAATTGGACATGGAGGGACCCTAGACAGTGCTGCCCGAGGAGTTCTGGGTAAGAGATATGAATGGAAATTTGATGTAACTATCACTTATTGTAGAAAGATATTGGAGCGCCTGGGTGGCTCAGTTGGTTAAGCGTCCAACTCTTGATTTTGCCTCAGGTCATGATCTCAAGGTTCCTGAGGGCTCTGTGCTGACAGCTTGGGGCCTGCTTGTGATTCTTTCTCTCCCTCTCTCTCTGCCCCTCCCCTACTTGTGCACAAGTGTGCTTTCTGTCTCTTTCTCTCTCTCAAAATCTACTTTAAAAAAAAAAAAGAAAAGAAAGATTGATTGAGAACAGATAAGATTGACTAAAGCTCTGCCATTTTCAGTCTGCTTTGGGGTATGTTAGATCTACTGGATTTATAATACCTAAATATAATTATATAAATTATATAATTTCTGAAGAAGCCCTGAACTGGTACAAACTAGTAGAAACTATTAGAAGTAGCCACTTTCGTGTGTGGATGGGACTTTGAGAAAAGGTTTGTATATGTGAAGAAGGGCTAACAGAGCAGGTCTGAACTCGCTGTGTTTAGAAAGCCCTGCTCACAAGGCTTGCCCTTGGCAGGCACCTGGGAACTTGGATTTTGAGAGTGTCCCCTCCCCTCTCTATCTGTCAAGGGTGTTTTTGCTGTGCCTCAGCTGTTGGTGTGAACAGTGTGGTTGATGCTGAACACCTGCTTTCCTTTTTGGGCTGGAATTTTGTCCTTCCGCCCAAGCAGATGTGCCTGAGTGACCATCCCTCCCATCCTCTCCAATACGAACTTCAGGTCCTGAGTTTCCAGTAGGTTTCCCGGAGTGGGAACATTGCACACGTTACTGCTGTTTCTGTTTTGGAGGCAGGAGTGTGCTCAAGTGTCTCCCCACTCATAGGTGGAAGAGAGAATAAGGAAACCAATGGGTGAATTTCTCTGGTGTCCTTTTCCCATTTGATGCTGCCATGTAACATGACTATGTTACATTGTGAGTCTTAGCTGCTTCTGAATCATCCAGCCTGGGAGTGGTGATGGGGATTCCTGACAAGTATTTGGCTCTTTTTTCTGCCTATATCACATTTAATCTCAGAGATCAGCTCTTTTGGGAAAGTGGGCTTTCTGGTTCCTGAGAGGAAGTCACACTTTCTTTTGGAGGGGTACAGTGAGCACTTTACTGTTTGTAGAGGCAGATAGGTAGAATTGATTGACAGGAGAAAAATAATCCATCCCTATTTATTTATTTATTACGCATCTGGTAGAGGTTCTAACGTTTACCTTTAGGGACTGTTGAAGTATGTATCCGCATAGTGTCTGCTGTACAAACTTTTTGTATAACTGTATCCATAGTCACAAAAATATAGAAGTTGGGATTCCTGTCCCTACATCCTAGAAAAAAACTTCAATAGGACAATACTTACTTTTTACATGGTCTCGTGTTTTCTATTTTATTTTGTTTCATTTTTTAAAAATGTTGGTAACCCACTACATGGACTTCATGATATGCTAATTGGTAATCCACTACATTGATTTCATGATGCACTAATGAGTTGTGGCTCGTGGTTTATAAAATACTGTGCTACAGTGTCCACTCCATTTTATTAAAGCTAAAAAATTAGATACAAACAACAGACTCAATCTAAGCTCTCCAAAGGAAATGAATGCTTATTTAGAAGAAAAGGATAAAATCGGTGAAGAAAATTCTATTTTTCTTTGCTTTTTTAAAAAAAATTTTGTAATGTTTATTTAATTTTGAGAGAGGAGAGACCCAGCAGGAAAAGGGAGATACAGAATCTGAAAGCAGGCTCCAGGCTCTGTGCTGACTCTGAGCTGTCAGCACAGTGCCCAATGCGGAGCTTGAACCCACAAACTGCGAGATCATGACCTGAGCCAAGGTCGGCCGCTTAACCAACAGAGCCACCCAGGTGCCCAAGAAAGTTAGAAACAATATAGGAGTTTGCAGTTTCTAAACTTAAGAGTTTTTATTTCATTTGTGTTGGCAAAAATATCTTTACTAAGGCTTAAATAGATTTAAAAAACATTCGGAAATCCATTTTCCTGAATTAGAGAACTTGAACAGGCAAATTCTGACCAAGTTATTGTTTCTTGCCATAACTAATGATAAATTATTGAACAATTTACTTTGTGTGACGTCTTCAGTTTAGGGCATCATGAATTATGTACTTTAATCCTATTGTATCCTTTAAAGTAGATGTTATTATTCATCATTTTACAGAAGAAGAATTGAAGACGCAGAGAGATCGTGCATTGTTGTAGCTTTTGGCAGAGTCAGGATTTCGACTCAGATGTGCTCAGTTCCAAAGCTTTTGCCCTATCCTGGCATGGCAGATAGCTGGCCCTCCTGGCTGCCTCCCAGGCTCATCGCAGGATTACCAGCAGTCACCACATTCTTATCGATTGGTCCTACCACTGGCTTCTCAGTTCTTATCAGTTCAGCTCTCCATAAGTTCAAGTTTATTTGCTGTAACCATTCTGTTCCACTGTTTTCCAAGGCACAACACCAAAATATAAGAAGAGCCAGGATAGGGTCTGCTGTGTATTTATGAATGGACCGATTGTATTAGTTTCTGGTGGTTTTTACTCATTGGTATGCAGAGGATGGGAACATTCAAGGCAGTGAATAAATAAGTTTATCTTTTACCCCAAGCTAAGGGATCTTGTTGAAATTTCCATTTTAGTATTATGAACGGCAGGCATTTGGCTAAGATTTGTGTGAGTGGAAGTAGTTGCATTGGAATTAATTTCCTATTTGGACACTGAATTTATATTTGATCATCCAGGGACTTTTAAGATGATATAATCTGTGCATATGTCAAATGTATTAATTGTTCTTCTAATGCCTGTAGTTGTCAATGAGGAATAAAGTTCAAAAAATGTAGGTATTTAGTCACAGAATAAAGGATATTCATTGTCTAAATTAGTAGTTCTGGAGACTGTTAGAAGTTGATTTTGGTTATATGGTGAAATAAACACTGGGTTCTAATCATCATGTGTCCGTGATCTAGCTGCTTTATTTACTAAGTATATCCACCCTGGGAAAACCTATAATCTCTCTGAATCTCCATTTGTTTATCTCTAGAAAGGGGTAATATCTACCATACCTCTAAAATATTTATAGCATACAGATATAGCCCTACTTGGTAAAGTGCTTTATAAAAGGTTTTTTAAACAAAACCGAACCTGTGTGAAAAAATATACTTTTACTTTCAACATATAGGCTGTTTTTTGCTGTTTTTTTTTTCCTTTGTGATATTAATGGTACAGATTTAAGACTTTAGCTGACAATTTAAGATATAACCTGAAATTTAGATTTATAATTCGGTTACCCTATATTACATATAGTATATATGGTCTATAATTCTATAAAGAAGGCTTGCAAGATTCTCAAAATCCTAAATATGACCACGTCAAAATCTCCAGAATCTAGGCGTATGTTCGGATCTATCACAAGGGGGCATTACAATTGCAGATAGAATTAATGTTGCTAATGAGCTGACTTTAAGACAAAGGGATTATCTTGGAATATCCGGGTGGACCCAGTGTAATCACAGAGGTCTTTTGGGCCTTAGTTTTCTTGGATGAAGAATGGGAAGGTTCAGCTGGATAACCTTAAGATGCCTTCTTGTTTCAAAATCTACCCTTCTGGATCACTGAACTAGCAGAGAGATCAGCGTTTCAACCAGGGTGAAGTCACACATGTCAGCCCACTCTAAGACACCTGCACTCTGGTTGATAAAGCCGCTGTGCTCATCCTTGTATCTGAGAATGTGTGCAGTCCGTTCCTTTTTTAGAACCTCTCTCTTCTCTGTATGTTCAGATTCTAAACATCCTTTAAGGCAACTCAAACTCTGTTTGAAATGCTTGAAAGAAGCATTATCTGGTAGGTGTTCAGAGTATTCCCTTCCTTGACCTCCTACAGCAATTATTCTGTGTTCATTTTGTCTCTTAATCATATATTATCATATTGCTCTTATCATTAATTCATGAACCATTTTTTTTGAGCACTTGCAATTTCTCTCATTTGTATGAGATTTTCCCCATAAGGTTATAAACTCTTTCAAAGTCAGGAAATGTTCTGTTTCATTGAAAGTGTTGTTCTTGGGACTGTGTGTGTAGTAGCTGCTCCAGAAATATTGACTGGGGAGTCTTAAATGGAACAAAATTGCATTGGATCTTGTTTTTGTTGTTGTTAATGTTTATTAATTTTTGAGAGAGAGAATGAGCAGGGGAGGGGTAGGGACAGGGGACAGAGGATCAGAAGCAGGCTCTGTGCTGACCAGAAAGCCCGATGTAGGGCTCGAACTCAAGAGGCCTAAGATCATGACCTGAATCGAAGTTGAAGGCTCAACCGACTGAGCCACCCCAGCACCCCAGATCTTTATTATTATACAAAGTTTGTGCCTGGGCGGCAGCAGCTGTCATTTAAAGAGCAGTGTGCTCAACAGAGGATACTAAAGGCAGAACGTTTTTTTTATCTTAGTCTTTGTGCTAGTATGACTCTACCCTAGAAGCTTAGATGATTTTATGTAGGGGTTGAGACTTGAGCTGGGTTTTGAAGGATGAATTTTGAATAAAAAGTGTTGGTACCATAGGCATGGGGACCCTGTTGAGTATTGTTGGGGGCTTCGTAGTGTGCAGTACAGGTTATCGGAAGTGGTTATGAAATGGTATGAATTGGAAGAGAAAGGGCTAGAATGTAGAACAGTCAGACTGGTTGTGGTTTAGGCTAATTCGGGCTCATGACAGTGGGAAGAAAGTCTGGATGAGTCAAGTGGCAGAAGGATGAAAAGGAAGGGGGTCTACAGTTAGACAGTCTGATCTGAATTTTAACTCCACTATATACTAGTTGTGAGATTCTGTGCAAGGTTCTTAGAGTTTCACTGTCTCATCTATAAAATAGGGATAATTGTATTATTTTTTAGGGTTGTTATAAGGATTAAATGAGCTAATGAATGGGAAACATTGAGATTGGAATTTGATACGTGGTAAACTTACTGTAAATGTCCATAATAATTCAGCTTGCCGATCATTTCTCCTTGTTTTTTTTTTCTTGTAATTCTGAATTGTGATGTTTATATTGTGTTCTTTTACAAAATCGTATCCATTGATGAGAAATGCTTCAATTATTACAAAAATCTGTTTGCTCTCAAGTGCAGAAATGATTGTTAACCATCATTCTCACCTGGTGGAATGTGTTGTCATAAGGATAAATAGAATTTGATATAGAAGAGATAGGTAGGCATTGTGGTACTTAATAGATGGTCTGTGTGAATATATGTTCTTCAAGCTCTCATTTTACCCTGGATTCTTCTTTATGTTGATCTGTTATGTTTCTGTTTTCTTGATTGTATACTACTGGACACTAATCATCTCTAAATGGTTCATTAGCTGTGATGATGGCTTTTGCTTTGCTTGATAATGAACTCTGTCAAAGGCTTTATATTGTGGTTAAATTGTGCCATGTATCTTTCACTGATGCCCATATAAAATTCCAGTGAATCTTTGGAGATTCTTCTAAAACTTCATGATCTAACTGTCTAGGTTGAGTCTTCCATCACGTTTAACACTTGGAGAAGAAAAACATGTGTCACCCATCTTCTCTTTAGAATTTCTAAGTTGCATGACAAATTAAACTGATTAGAGTAAGAGGAGCCCTCTAATTATGCTGAATAGATGTTCTTTCCAACTTTTTATTATATGTTCCAGGAAATTGTGACCAAAATATATAGATATTTTAAAAACCTAGTTTTCAGAATAGCAAGTCATAATATTTCTTTCTTTGATTTACAGTGGTTGGAATCGGAAGGGGAACAAAAATGTTGACCAGTATGTTGTCAGGATCCAAGGTAAGAATGCTGGAAAACTTTTGCTTTTCTTTTCTCTTGAATGTTTTTCTTAATGACTTATGTTTTGGATTTTGATCAAATAAAAAATACTATGTGCATTCCTGAACATTAATTACCTGTCATGATATCTGAGATTTGAAATGCTGAAACTATAAATCGGAAATTCTTTTTTTCTTTTAATGTTTGTTTATATTTTGAGAGAGAGACAGAATGTGAGTGGAAGTGGGGGTGGGGCAGAGAGAGAGAGAGGGAGACCCAGAATCCAAAGCAGGCTCCAGGCTCTGAGCTGTCAGCACAGAGCCTTATGTGGGGCTTGAACTCACAAACCATGAGATCATGACCTGAACTGAAGTCGGACACCTAACCAACTGAGCCACCCAGGCACCCCTATAAATTGGAAATTCTTAATTGAAAAGAAGATTGATTTATAGAAGCAAAAATTCTGCAATACCTATAATTTTAAAAAATTATACTCTTTTTATATAAATCTGTTTCTTCGATGTAAGAGAACTTACAGATCATGACATCTATTGGCAGGTTTTCTTTAACTTTGGAATTTTTATAGACACAATACCATTTTGTAACCCATGCACTTTTCAACAAAAGACTTGCCTTGTTTAATGGTTACAAGAAGGTTTACTAAAGAAAAGTGAGGCTTCTTTAGGATGATAAGTACAATCATTCACCAAGAGAGAGAAAGGGTTATTCAGAGGGGTAGGAAACTGTGTAAATCTGTGTGTTGCTTCAGGCATTCAACCAGAGGGTAGAAGTCTGCATGTCAAAGGGGTTCACCTATCTGGGCCTCTCAGTTTTTCCTTAGGAAAAATGCTTTGATCCCCTCCAGTGTCTCTTCCAGCTCTCCAGGAGACAATAATACCTGTGTTCTAGTCAGCAGTGAGGTGCTCGTAATACTGATTGGGGCTGAGGGCCAGTGAAAATGCCTATGGAGGGAAGATTAATAAGCCACTAGGTAGAGATGTATTTCAGCAAGTTCCTAGACTAACTTTTTATTTAATAGTTGATAAAGTGAATTTGTCAAAATTGTTTCTTAAAATATATATAATGGGCAAAGACCATTTAAAAAAAAAAACTTCCAGTTTGTTGCAGACTACTTGATGACTTTTGTAAAATATAGTTTAAATGTTATGGCAGTGTCAGGTTGCTAAGTACGCTTCTCAACAGCCGTGTTTTCTGAGTTTATCTCGTAGACACTGGCCCATGGAACACACTTTGAGTGGCAGTGGCCTAAGTAAGCTTTTCTTAAAATAAAAAGCCCTAGAGAACACACTGTCTTTGATATCCCTTTTTTAGTTATCAACTGGAATAGAAATGTGTATCTTTCAGTTGGAAAGGATCTTAATACCTTAGGTAAATGGAAACATTTCAGTGTGGCTTGCTGCATTAACCTTTAAACTGTTGGTGTTGAAAAATCACAGACTACAGAAATTGTGTTGGAATGGCAGAGTTTGACTGTTTTGCTAAATATGTACATTGTGCTTAAATACTTACACATGGAGTCTAGAAATGTTTCTGATACAGGGTTTTGCCGTTTGCTTAATGTTTGTTTCTTAAATTCAACATATAGACAGTGGTTACTTTGATACTGGATTATGGAAGATATTTATTTTCTTTTTTCACATTACTTAGTATTTTACAAAATCTTTACAATGAACAGATCACTTTTATGATAATAACAAAAAAGCTATGTTCACATTAAGGATTTGTTCTTTTTCAAATATTCATTATTGGGGCATCTGGCTGGTCCAGTTGGTTAAGTGTCCGGCTTTGGCTGAGGTCATGATCTCAAGGTTCGTGGGTTCAAGCCCCGCATCGGGCTCTGTGCCGACAGCTAGTTCAGAGCTTGGATTCAGATTCTGTATCTCCCTCTGTCTCTGACCCCTGCCCGACTCATGCTGTCTCTCTCTCTCAGAAATAAATAAAACATAAAAATTAAAAAAAATTATTATTCACCTCTCCCCTCCTCCCGAAACTACAAATACACTATTGAAATGTTTTACATATAAATTCCAGGAATATTTCTAGAAATATGACCAGAAATGTAAATATATTATTGGCTCTGGTTTTGGCTTTATTTATCACAAACCATTTTGGTATTCAGCTTAGGAAAGCAGAATGTTATACAGTGAAATCACTGATCCTTGAATTACTGTATCCTAAATAGAAAACCCCAGGTGCATCTTATTACGGAAACCTAGCTCTTGGGTGCTTCACATTTCAAAAATAAGCATTATTATTTTGTTAGCTATTTGTTTTCTTATACTTTTCATTTTAGATTATGTGTCTGTTAAAAAATAAGTCATTTGAATTTAACTATGTGGAATATTACATTTTTATCAAAAGTAGTTAAAAATTGTTAATAAATTTTTTAAAATAGTTTTTAATTTTTATTTTTGAGAGAGAGAGAGCGAGCGAGAGCGCACAGCAGGGGAGGGGCAGAGAGAGAGAGGGACACACAGAATCCAAAGCAGGGCTCCAGGTTGTGAGCTGTCAGCACAGAGCCTGACACAGGGCTCAAACCCATGAACTGTGAGATCATGACCTAGCCATAGTCAGAAGCCCAACCTACTGAGCCACCCAGGTGCCCCATGAATAAATTTCTTGAAACTAGATTTTGTCTGTATCACTGGAAGCAATTTCAGAGATTGCTTTCAAACATTTTTTCCCCCAAAACCCACAGTGAGAAACTCATTCTACATTGTGGCCCTATATATACATACATGTATAAAAAACAAAAGTTTAATCAAACAGCCTAAACCGTATATATGATGTCCTCTGGATATTTTTCTTTCTACTTCATTGATGCCTGTAATTGTGCCTAGGTAGGCACAGACCTACAGTTTGACCCAATGTTTACTCTTTCTCCACTTTCTACTTGTACGATGAATTTTATTCACATCACAATGCTACTAGAAAAATTAGACTTACAGTAGCTGTAGAGTGGAGTTACCTCAAGAGTAGAATTATTTAGTTCTTGGATGGCAGATACTCGATGTTCACATGACAGCCATATCGCAGTACATCCTTCCCTCACCATCCAGTCGTGATTAGAGATATTGTTAACTGAACGTGGCCCCACACTCTTTCCTGCTGAACCGAGGAACATCCTAAGAATCCATTTCAACATAATGCCACCTCGTACAGCTACTATCATTTAATGGGTGGAGTGCTGACCTTTTTAATAAAATCTTTATGCCATCAGATTATTTTGTTCCATTCTTTCAAGACCAGAGACTATTCTGACCACCCACTTTCTTTCTTGCATTCCTTCCAATTCAGATCAGTGTAAGATTTAAGGGACCCTCTCTGTATTCTTCGTTGCTTCCTCTCCTATCTTATCGTGCTCTTTGCTTTGCCAATTATCATGTTTCTTTTGAGTCATTTTCTGCTTTCTTTTGTGTATAAAGTGTACATGTATATACGTGTGTGTACATGTGTACATGTGTGTACATGTATAATGTGTATATAAAGCCTCTAGGTTTTCTGTATAATGCCTTGTATTCAGAAGTTGATCGATAAATCCTATTATAGTTGACCCTTGAAAAATGTGGGGGTTAGGGGCACTGACCCCCACACAGTCAAAAATCACCATATAACTTTCCGTAAAAATTTAACTTATTAATACCCTCCTGGTGATCAAAAGCATTACTGATATCAGAAACAATTGATTAATACATACTTTATATATGTATTTATATTGTATTATTCAAGTAAGCTAGAGAAAAGAAAGTGGTATTAAGAAAACCACAAGGAAGAGAAAATGCATTTACACAACTGTACTGTGGAAAATTGCATCTAAGTGGACTCACACAGTTCAAACCCTTGTTATTCAAGGGTCAATAATGTCACTTTTCGCAGGTATTTCACGTATCCCCGCGTCTCTGTCCTGAGTTCCAGACCTGTTGCATCTCTAACTACATGTCCCACAGACCCTGACATTTATTTTATCTGGGCGAGTTCTGTTGGAGTCCTTGAGTACTGTCAATTTCATTCTTTTTCCGGATCTTTGATTTCTGGTAGCCTCGGCAAAACGTGGCCCTTGTCAGAAAGAGGAAGGATCAGCTGATTAAAGCCAGTTTCTTGTATATGTGCTTTAGAAACCACATGAGCAGAGTATGAAATCACTGATGTCATTTAAAGACTAACTGGCATTATCCAGATGTAAGGCTATTCCCCTATCCCTGTGGAGGTAAACCAAAGCGATACCTGTAGGCATCTGAGGCCCGTGTTTCCTCAGGAAGCAGCTTTGTAGGCCTCCAGCAATTAAAAAAGTGTTACTATTGGGGTATCCAAACTTTTCCACCCCAGATGTGTTCAAAAGATCGTAACTTTCCCCACGTATACAGTGGCATCTTTAGGTTAACCAGTCAATGTCAACTCTGAGGTGTGATTTTAATATCGCTACTGTGAAACAAAATCCAACTCTCCAGGACTTGTGCATTTCCGACATTTTCTCCGGAGGCTGGTCCAATGTGTACCTTGTCTTTACACTCTATTAATACTCATATATTCCATAAGTACTATATTGAAAATTGGAAGGGCTTACACTTAGGATCTATGAAGAGTTGTGCCTTTTTAATGAAGACATTCAAAGTCACATGTTGGGGCGCCTGGGTGGCTTAGTTGGTTAAGCGTCCGACTTTCGCTTAGGTCATGATCTCGCGGTTCGTGGGTTCGAGGCCCACGTCGGGCTCTGTGCTGACAGTCAGCACACAGCCTGGAGCCTGTTTCAGAGTCTGTATCTCCCTCTCTCTCTGACCCTCCCCTGCTCACGCTGTCTCTCTCTCTCTCTCTCTCCTAGAAAAAAACAAAAAACAACAAAAAAAACAAAGTCACATGTTGGTTTGGTAGGTTTTTAAAAAAATCTTCTGCCTCATCGTAAATAATATTCTTTTGTTTGTTCATGAAACTTTGAATCACAAGCTTTCAAAATAAGCCTCAAAAAAGCAGTTGCCTACTTGAGATGGACATGATTATCTTTCTGTAACACAAAAACATTTCCCTTTCTTCTGAAGGGTACAAAAGCTGATTAGCTCTTAAAGCTATGTCTAGCTAGTACCTTGCTGTGGGGTCTGGGAGCTTGGAGATGGGTGAGGTAGAGAAGAGAGTAGTGCTTGTGTCAGTGAGAAACCATGAACCTCAAAGAGCACACAGTTCAGTGGACACCTCTTTAAGAATCTCACAGGACCTCCATTTGTTTTCGTGTAGTCAAATTATGTTGTAATGAATACATTCATAGATTTCAGAATTCCCAGGTATGCATCCTGTCTCTGTGTAGAATATAGGCCAGTGAACGGAAATACTTTAGATCCCAGAGGATAAAATGGTAGCGTTAAATATATACATTGCCATGTCTTTTTTCTTCTAACCCATATCTTCTTGGTGGTGAGGTTTTGTTTCACTAGGAGGCTTAACTGTCTGGGTGGATTTTTCTAAGTAGTTTGCAGATCATTGACTAGAATTAAAAGACAATTATCACAACATAATTGAAAACTAGACAAGGGAAAACTAGAAAACAGCTATGATTTAGACCAGTGGTTCACAAAGTGTGGTCCAGGACTTTTGA
>NW_027532585.1:6580373-6585163 GCF_008692635.1 Crocuta crocuta | reverse complement strand
GGGTGGGGAAGGGTCTGTTGAAGTCAAAACTGTTCTCATAGCTTTGCAATCACACAGGTATATTGTGGTTTTTCAGAGGTTACCCGATGGTAGGGTGGCTCTGATACTTAATGGAATGTGTGCATGTATTTTAGTGTTTTAAACATTGTTGAGCTTTAATTTCTAATAGAGTAAGTATCAACAGATAGAACTCATATGAAAAAAACACTTGTGCCGAGGTTTCTCAGTAACTTCCAGGTGTTTCTAGGGGTTCTAAAACCACAATGTTTGAGAATTGCTGGTTTAAGTATTATTTCCCTTTAGAAGAATCCAGCATGTAGCCAGATTCAGTGTAACTGCAAAACCTGGAAGGATTTGAAACTAGGCAGGTACAATGTGGGTGCCCAAAATTATGGTGAAATGTGAAGAATTGCACAGATAAGAACTTCTCCAGCATGTATGTAAGTATGTCAGCAACTTTTTTATTAAACTGCTACCGTGTTTCCGTCTAGTAAAAAACCCAGTAGAACAGCATTGCAGAGTCCAAGCTAACAGTTTGTAATTTGGGAAGATAAGGATCAATATATATCTTCCTATCTCTCACAGGTACTTAGGAGAATATTTTGTACATTCATAATCCTTAAGAAACATGATTGAATGAATACACTAGTGAATGAATGAATGAATGAATACACAATGTGGGTTTGATATAGGCTTTCCTTCTTCTTATGTATTGAACACCTGTTCTTAGCTATGCTGCCAGGTGAGTGAATAGAAGTTGAGATGAATTAGTAGAGTGACTTTGAAAGATAACAGGGTTTTGGGTTTGATTCCTAGAGAAGACAGGAAGCTCAAGGGTAGGGAAATAGCATGTGCCAGAACCCCTGGAGTCCAGAGATGAGAAGGAGGATTGCATACTTGGAAAGCGTGTTCCAACATTAAAAGGTTCCTTTTAAAACTTGTTACATAGAATAGTGTAAAAATTTTCAAGGTTCAAGGAGAACTAGAAAACAGCTATGATTTCTAGTGATGTATAGATTGCACTGTTTTTCTTATGCAACTAGACCTAAGATGATTAAGGCAAAAATCAGAACATTTTCTTGCTTTCTTGTTTCTTATGGGAACTCACTATAACCAGATGAGTCATTCCAACCACTGTCACTGTGAATCATTCTGTATCTTTTTTTTTTTTTTTTAATGATAATAGTATTATGTTGCTTCCTGTGGCCAGGTACTGTTGTTCTAAAAGCTCTCCTGAGGTACTATTATTATCTCCATTTTAAGATCAGGAAAACAAGGTTCCAGCCTGAAAGACTAACTTAACCTACTTTTTGTGATGGAATCAGGGTTCAGACCTTTGAGTCCACGCTCTTCCCATTCTCCCTGCTGTATATGCTTCTCTCCATGGTATGCCTAATCCAGGTTGACTGTTCCGAAATACAGAAGCAGGAGTAGAGCATTTTGGGTGATGAGACTGAATGTTCACTTACAAGAAACTAATTTTTGTCGATACTAATAACATTTTTTTTGAACTTTTAAAATTTTATTTTAATTCTAGTGTGGTTAACATACACTGTTATATTAGTTTCAAGTATAACATACAGTGTTATATTCGATTCAACAATTCTATACATCACTCTGCTCATCATGATAAATGTACTCTCTTAATCCCCTTTATCTGTTTCTGCCATCTCCCCTCCCCCCCTTCCCTCTGGTAACCACCAGTTTGTTCTCTATATTTAAGCATCTGTTTTTTAGTTTGTCTCTTTTTTTTCTTGGTTTATTTTGTTTCCACATATGAGTGAAATCACAGGGCATTTGTCTTTCTCCGAAATTTTTAGAAAGCTAATTCAAATGCATTAGAACGTTCCCTCTTGTATTACATTGTTTAAAAAAATTATTTTGAGCTATGTAATAGAAGGTGATTTCATCCATGGGCAACCTTAGGCTGGTATAAAATGCTTGTTCATGGGAATTTCAAGTTCTAATATTTTTCTCTTTTTTGTCTCTGGTTCCTTTGCTAGCATAATAAATTTGTCATTAATAAGCGTATGTTTCTGCAAAGTACGTTGAGCTTCCTCTTTAAACAGTTGTCCACATAACTACAGAATGTTTTCAGTGGGAATTATATTCCTCGCATTCTTCTTACTGCTTCATGTGATGTTCCAAATAAAACTTGAATTTGACCAAAGGAAAGTAGTAGACACAATATGTAACACCAGTGTGCCCTGAGGTGAGAAGTAAAATAGTCCTCAGTTAACTATGAATGCTCTAATTCTTCACTTGTGAATAATGAGCAGTTCTTAGAAGTGATTGTTTTTTCCTTTCAGAGAGCTTGAGAAGTAGCCATTTCTCTTTATTCAGAAAACACATGTAATATTAAGGACACTAGCTCTCCTGTACTAATTGGCTCACTTTCTGCATATTTAGCTTTTGTTTAAATATCTAATCAAGTATCTAAGATTAGTCTTAGTATTTCATATAAGAAGTAGTAAATGGATGGATTTTAAAGTTAATTTTAATGGTATATATGGTAAAATTGTTGGGTCTTACGGTGGCCACGTGGGGATTTATTGTACCATCTCTCTCCTCATAGGTATGTCTGAAATTTTCCTTCCAGAATCAAAACTGCCCGGTATAAAACTGGTCTTAGAAACTGGCTCGTAACAACAATATGTTTGTCATAAAGCCGTGATTGTCAGTAAAATCAGGCTCTTCTTTGTCATGTTGGCTGGTGGGGGAAGTTCACGAGCCCTCCCCAGTTTATATAAGTGCTTCTCATGTGTCACAAATTAACAAAACAGCCGCAGTCTCTTATTTTTGTCTTTATTTTGTCTCAAGTTGGTGGTATAGTAAAATTCTGTATATAAAACTTGAAGACCTGCATAAGTTTTTCTTTACCTGATGACCTATTTTTCTCCTTTGCTTCCTGTCTTCCAGAGGTACACGGCCATTGGAGAGCTGGGGAAAGCCACCGACACTCTAGATTCCACGGGCAAAGTAACAGAAGAAAAGCCTTACGGTATGACGTTTGTCTAACATAGTCCCCTTTGTTCACATTTAGACAAAGTGTCTGTGATTTCAGAATTTTTTTTTAATGTTTGTTTATTTTTGTGAGAGACAGATACGGTGTGTGAACACAGTAGGGGCAGAGTGAGAGGGAGACACAGAATCTGAAGCAGGCTCCAGGCTCTGAGCTGTCAGCACAGAGCCCGACGTGGGGCTTGAACTCACAAACTGTGAGATCATGACCTGAGCCGAAGTCAGATGTTTAACCAACTGAGCTACCCAGGTGCCCCTGTGAATTCAGAATTTTAAAAATAAATCTCTTACCCGATATTCCCAGTGATTGTTACAGCTCTTAGTACATTTCTTTAGGTTAATACCATTGACAGTTTTGATCACATTGTTGCTTATTTGGTATAGGTTTGTTAATAAAGATTTATCATTTGTCATAATTGCCTTTTTCCCTATAATCGGTTTTCTTTAATGTTCAGAAATCTTCCCAATAATTCTCTTCCCAAAAAAACATTTATAGCTAGGAATTAGGACCTTTTCCCTAGTAAATGAAAAAGCAGAGAGACTGCCTTGTTAGATTTTATCTGTGTCTTCCCATGGTTTGTTTATTTATTTTGCAGTTATTTCTTAGCTTTTGAAATGCACCAAGTTTAGTGCTTTACAACTAATTATGTTCCTGTGCTTTCACAGTATTTAAGAAATATGACACAGGGAAGGCTATTTCTCTGGAAGGAAAACACAACTCACTGGGCCCCACCTTAATTTCTCTTCCATTCCTTCTCTTCCTACTTTAAGTGAGGATAGATAAGTGAGATGGTTTCCTAGCAACTCTCAGAGTGCAGTGCTCTTCGTAATGCAGCCCTTGCCATTTTGCACAGTCCGTTCACCTACATTATAATGTCATCAGTCGTGAATTATTTGTAGGCCTTCTGCCATGTTGGGTTTGTTTGTTTGTTTGTTTTTTGTTTTGTTTTTTGCTTGTGTTTAATGTTACCTCTTCTTAATTTAGCCAGTCCAGCGTCTGGCTTTCCTAAGTTTTTGTGTCGAATGTCCTTACTATATATTATGTATTGCCCCAGTAATTAGACCAACCTCCCCCCTGGTCAAAGTAGCTTCACTTGTCCTGATAAGATTTATATATAACTTAGGATCCTACTTGATTAATCAAGCAGCATAATCAAAAGACAAATCACTGATTTATGTTGACTTTTTAAAGAAACAGGTGTTGAATTATCCTTGAAATTATTAGGAAACAATAGCAGACCCTCACTTAATGGAAATCCAACCACAATTTTCAATCAGAAAGCTTTTAAAGAGGCAAAGGGCAATAGGACGATGTCACAGATTTCCAGAGTATATACAGTACCTATATAATCAGAAAATTGATAAGACTTCTTGATGGGATAGGGTAGTGAGGAAGAGGATGTTGTCAACCATGACCTAGGTTTCTAGATTTTAAAGCTGGTCACATGATGGTGTAGTTCAGTGAGTAGGGGGTACTAGAATAGGACTGAGGTGATGAAAATACATTTGACCCTTGAATAGCACCAGTGTGTCTTGTGTGGGTCCATTCATACATGAATATTTATTTATTTGAAAGAGAGAGCGAGCAAGAGCAAAGTGGAGGGAAAGAGAGAATCTTAAGCAGGCTCCACACTCCACAGAGAGCCTGATGTGGGGCCCAATCCCACCATCCTTTGGGATCATGACCTGAGCTGAAATCAAAAGAGTTGGATGCTCAAACGACTGAGGCACCCAGGTGCCTGAGGTTTTTTTTTTTTTTTTAATGTTTT
>NW_027532585.1:6482466-6580228 GCF_008692635.1 Crocuta crocuta | reverse complement strand
TCTGAGCTGGCAGTCAGCACAGAGCCCGACGCGGGGCTCGAACCCACGAACCGCGAGATCATGACCTAAGCGAAAGTCGGACGCTCAACCGACTAAGCCACCCAGGGCCCCCCCCTTTTTTTTCATGAGTTTTAAAAATAAATACAGTATAGTACCGTTCATGTGTTTATGATTTTCTGTAACATCCTAGCTTACTATAAGCTATATGTAATATAATATATATAACATACGAGATATATGGTAATCAGTTGTGTATGTTAGTGGCAAAGCTTTCAGTCAGCAAACTTAGTAATTAAGTTTTGGGGGAATCTGAAGTGATACGTAGGTTTTTTTACTTCATGCGGGTTCCATAACCCTAACCCTTGTGTTGTTCAAGAGTCAACTGTACTTATGGGGCGCCTGGGTGGCTCAGTCGGTATGTTGTGTTGATGGCCCAGGATTGGAGAATTCAGTATATGAAAAACAGGACAAAAAGACTTTGTGTTTAAATGGAAAATGGTCTGAGAGTGTAGCCTCAGGTGATTATCAACAGGCTTTCACCCACATGACTATCTGGCAGACATCCAGAAGTTATGTAGCGCACAGAACAGTTCATTGTGCTACCTGTCCTGCGTGTGGAGGGACGTCCGCCATCCCTAGTCCCCAGTGATGAAGTGCAGCTGCTGTTGCCACCCTACCACGTCACTGTAACAATCAAGATGCAGTTCTTAACTGACTTTTTGAGAGCAACTGACACAGGGGTCAGGGAACTAAGGCCGTATGCAGTAAGTGGCAAATGAATGCTCTTACGTCACTTTGGTTCCAGCTACACAAGCGCTATTTTTAGCTGTTGTTTCAGATACCTGAAAGTTAGCGCCGAAGAATAAGAAAACGGGAGTGGCTCCGTAGACTCAAAACTCAAATCATATTAATAGGGCCCTTCTTTTCTTTCATGGCACCTTCCTTTATCCCTAAATAGCTTTTCACCATTTGTAAGTACACATTTGCGTCTTAATCCCAAAACTGTGGGGCTGAGACCATGTCTCTTTCCTTGGTGTCTAGGACAGTCTGTGGCGTGTAGAAGAAAATAAAGCACGGGGTATGGATAAATAAGGCAGGCAGGAGAGGACGGTGAGATGGCAGCTGAGTCACACAGAAGGCAGAGCCTCCTCCTACCTTGGGCTGCTCTTTTCTTGGCCCCATCCGGGTATTAAGTCTTAGGCAGGATTGCTGCAGGCCTCTCTGAGGACACGTGGCTTCATTGTGCTCATCTGCTCTTCACTGAGCCCAGGACACGAGGGCCATGGCTTCCCAGGCTGTCTTAGATGCGGGCCAAGCTTCTGGGAAGGCTTGACTGCTCGTGTGATAAGAATAGGTTTTTCTCTCTCTCTTGTGGTTTTTTTTTTTTTTATTGGGAGGCAAGAAATGTGAAAGGAAAGTGTTATCTCATGTTAATCCTCTGTTCTAAACACTGCAACTCCTAGGGCCCAAGATAGGATGTTACCAAGGTCTTCTCGAGTGGACGGAGCTCATGTAGCTACTGGGAGTGGCTCCTCGTGCACTGTGGTTTGCTGCCCGCACTTCCTGGAGGAAGCTGACGAGTTCAGTTGGGTCTCAGATTGCAATTTAAACAACTAAAGCACCCACTCTAGCACTCCTGCTGTGTCGATGGGTATTAGTCATCTTGTGGTGCCTTTTATTTGTATTTAAACCTTTTTATTATAAAATATTACACAAAGAAAAATGAATGAAACTTAAATTTGCAGCTCAGTGAACTATCACAAAGCAAACCTCCATGCCGCTACCAGTCCAGTCAAGAAATAGAAGATTCCTAGAAACTCTTTCCAAGCCCTATTCCATATATGACATCCCTCTGTTGATAGACATTTGGACTTTATGAATAAAGCTGCTATGTGTATTTTGTACCTGTTGGTTGGTGAACACATACTCATTTCTCTTGGATATATACCCAAGTGGAATTGCTGGGTCATAGGGTAATCCTCCTGTACTGAAAATTATCAACAGTTTTCAAAGTGATTGTATAACTTTGGATTTTCACCACTAATAAATGGAGTCCACTTGTTCCACGACCTGGGCAACATGTGGCATTTACAGGGCTTTTAGTGTTGGCCATTCTGATAAGTGTGTAGTGGTATTTCATTGTGATAGTAATTTGATTACTAATGGGATTCAGCACTTTAGCATGTGTTTTGGCTTCTTAGCCATACTCTTTTGTGTATTGTTCAGGTCTCTTGCCCGTTTGCTTTTTGGGTTTTTTTTCTTTCTGTATTGAGTTGCCTTTTTAAAAATTATAATTTGTATAAAGTCTTTGTATACTCTGGGTATGTGTTCTTCTTTTGTTACATGTGTTACAGATATTTTTTCCTACTCTGTGGCTTATCTTTTACCTCTCTTAATTGTGTTGTGGAAAACAGAAGTTTTTAGTTTAAGTTTAGTTTACTTTATTAAGTCTTTTCCTTTGTGATTAGCCCAGTCCTTTTGGTACCTGGTTAAAAAAAAAATACCTCCCCCAAAACATGAAGATATTTTCCTGTGTTCTAGAAGCTTTATTACTTTGCCTTTCACATTACATCTATAATCCACCTTTTGCCCCTTCCTATATGCATATTCCTGTATGGCCCAGCACTTTGCCCTACTGCATTGCCTCCTTGGTCACGTTTATAGATACGGGTTTGTTTGGAATCCATTTTGTCACACTAGTCTGTCTATTCTTGTGCTAACACTGAACTATCTTAATTGCTATGGTTTTAGACTAGATCTTTATATCTGAAAGAGCAAATCTAATTTTTTATATATTTTCTCTATAGGTTTTTTTATAGCTTTTTTTTTTAAATTTTTTTTAATGTTTTATTTATTTCTAGGAGAGAGAGAGAGACAGCATGAGCAGGGGAGGGTCAGAGAGAGAGGGAGTCACAGAGTGAAACAGGCTCCAGGCTCTGAGCTGGCAGTCAGCACAGAGCCCGACGCGGGGCTCGAACCCACGAACCACGAGATCATGACCCAAGCGAAAGTCGGACGCTTAACCGACTAAGGCACCCAGGCGCCCCTATAGCTTTCTTATTAAAGTAAGGAAGTTGCTTTCTGTACCTAGTTTACTGTTTTGTTTGTTTTATTTTTTATTTAAACAATTTTTAAATGTTTTATTTATTTTTGAGAGAGAGCGAGAGCGAGAGAGCGAGCAAGAGCGAGAGAGCGAGCGCGCTCCAGAGAGAGGGGGGCAGAAGGAGAGGGGGACAGAGAATCCGAAGCAGGCTCTAGGCTCTGAGCTGTCAGCACAGAGCCCAACACAGGGATTGAACCCAGCAACCACGAGATCATGACCTGAGGTGAAGCCAGATGTTTATCTGACTGAGCCACCCAGGTGCCTATGTTTGCTTTAAATAAGCTCTGTGTCCAGTGTGAGGCCTGAACGTACAACCCTGAGATCCGGAGTCACATGCTCTACTGACTGAGCTAGCTAGGCACCCCAACTGTTTCATTTATTTATTTTTTTAATATCATGAGCACACATTGAATTTCATCAGATACTTTCTCTGTAGCTGTTGATTTTTCTCCTTACTCAAATATTAAAGTAACTTTACATTTCTAGAGTAAGCCCAAATTGATCATGATCTGGTATCCTTTATATAAATTGTTGGATTTAGTTTGCTAATATTTAGTTTAGGATTTTTGCATCTTTGTCTATGAATGAGATTACCTTCTGTTTTTCCTTCTTGTTAATGTCTTTGACTGGTTTTAATATCAAAGTGACAATGACTTAATAAAATAGGTTGGGGGGTTATTCTCTCTTTTATTCTCTAGAATTTGTGTAAGATTGGCATTATTTCTTTTTCAAATGTTCGGTAGAATTTACTGGTAGACATCAGAGGTTTTCTTTGTTAGGAAGGTTTTTAATCATGGATTGGACTTCTTTTCTAAGTATAAAACTTAGGGTTTTTTTATTTCTTGTGTCATTGTAGATAATATTACCCTAGGAATTTATCCATTTCACCTAAATTTTCAAACTTATTGGTATAGAGTTGTTTATAATATTCCTTTATAACCTTTTTATTTTGAAATATCAGACATATTTTTGTAGTTTTCAGTATGTAGATCTTTCATTTCTTTTGTGTATGAAATCCTTAAATACTTCATATTTTTTAATGCTATTATACATTGAATTTTAAAAATTTCCATTTAATTGTTCATTCTTAGTATAGAGTAATGGAGTTAATTTTTAAATATTGGTCTTAAGTCATTTAGTGTTGCTAAACTCACTGATTCGAGTCACTGTGTAGATTCCTTGTTAGTGTAGATCTAAAGTAGACATTTTTTTAGGTCCCGACTAGCTCTGCTCCTCCAACATGGCTTCTCTGGGATCTCTGTCACATACCCTGGGTGTTCAGCCTAGTTTCTTCCCCTGGATGGTTGGAATTCATCCTTCTTTTCACCTTGTAAGAGCTTTGGTAGCAGCTCTTTGGTTAATTTTGTGGCAACTCGCTGTCTTATGGGCAGCTTGGAATTGAGACGGTCTCAAGTGGACCCCTATAGACATCTCTTTCTCTGTTTGGTTCTCCCAAATTCCAGCTGCTGCTGTTTCTCCAAATTCTGCTTTTTATTCAGTGAGATTGTTACTGGTTGGTGGACTGTAAAATTCCTTGGTTCTTGTCTTCTTGAAGGAAATAATTCAACTGAGAGACTCCGTAGAGAATTAAATAAAGGTTTTATTTAGCAAAGAGGAAAGACACTCTAGAAAGGTAGCCAAAGAGCTTGGTCTCCAGCAGACGAGGCCGTCTCTGGGCGGAGACTGGGTGGTCCCGGGCAGTTTCCTGTCTGCCATCCTCCTTTCTCCCCTTCTGCTCAGGTCGGCCTAGCTGCCTACTGCAGCAAGGTCACAGTGCTCTTTTGGGATTTCCTTCCTCACACCACAGTTCAGAAAGTACCTCCAAGCAAAAACAAGTGATCCTCAGAAAGGCCCTGCTTGTTTCTTTCCCTTCTCTCAGGGATTATAGTCCTTGCTGTCTGTTGTCCAGTGTTTGAAAACAATTGTATATTACGTATTTTCCAATTAAACAGCTGCTTATGGTAACAGTTATTCAGTAACAGTTACTCTGTCATGGTTGAATATTGCTTTTATTAAATCCATAGTTAAGTACAACTATTATGTTGTAAGTTCACTGGTAGAGTCAACAAATTTTAAGCAAATCATAATATGTGACATGATCTTATATATATTAATTTTATGAGAATGACTTTTTAAATTAATCAGGGGCACCTCAGTGGCTTGGTCGGTTAAGTGTCTGAGTCGTGATATCGGCTCACGATCATGATCTCACAGTGGTGGGATCAAGTCCCACATCGGGCTTCATGCTGAGCATGGAGCCTGCTTGGGATTCTCTCTCTGCCCCTTCCCCACTTGCACGTGCTCTCTCTCTCAAAAATAAATAAATAAATAAATAAAACATTAAAAATATTAATTTCAGGGGCACCTAAGTGGGTCGGTCGGTTAAGTGTTGGACCTTGGCTCAGGTCCTGATCTCGTGGTTCCTGAGTTTGAGCCCCGCTTCAGGCTCTGTGCTGACAACTCAGAGTCTGGCACCTACTTTAGATTCAGTATCTCCTTCTCTCTCTGCTCCTCCCCTGCTCATACTCTGTGTGTGTCTCTCTCTAAAAAAAAAAAAAACCATGAAAAAATATACATATTAATTTTGAATGAATACTGCTGGCATATTGATGATTTATTAGTTTCTAATTCCCAATTCCTAGGACACTTTTATCATACCCATCTTCTTTTACCAAATGTGTTTCTCTTAGATAGTTATTGGATATAATTGCTTTAGAGATTTTATTCTCCATTTCTTTTTAAATCCTTTGGAGGTAGAGTCTTTATTCTTATTAATTATTATTTAGATTGGACTAATATCAAGATTTAGAGATAGCCAGCATGCTTTACCACATACTCATGTAGTGAGCATAATAATCATATGATAAAAAAACAATCATTTTATTCTAAAATAATATTTTCACTTTTACTATAAACCAACTTGCTGCATAGGCTTTTTGTCCAGTGATTCAAACTTCAGAGGAATGATTGGCCTAGGTGACTTTTAAATGTCCTTTTGACCTTGAGATTCTATCATTCCTCAGCTGATTCAGCAAGAATGTGTTGAGTGCCACTGTAATTGTGTACATTATATAAGAAGAAAAGCTGCCTTTGCCTTTAATGGCCTTGGAATTGAATTGGTGAGATAATACCTGTGTATGTATAGTAGGTAACCGTTAAGAATTGTGTATGGTTAATTGCAGAAGGAACAGCACAAACCCAAAATGCCTGAGATGTTAAGTCAAAAAGAGAGGCTGGCAGAAGTAATGACAAAGAACAGGTCACGTCATCTTTTTTTTTTCCTTTTATACTTCATGTTTTTATTTTATTTTATTTTACAAGTAGTTTATTGTCACGTTGGTTTCCATATAACACCCAGCGCTCATCCCCACAAGTGCTCTCCTCCATGCCCATCCCCCCCTCTCCTCCCCCCATACCCATCAGTCCTCAGTTTGTTCTCAGCATTCAAGAGGCAAACCGTGAGAGACTCTTGAATGCTGAGAACGTCATGGCATCTTATGTTGGGGAGTATGAGTAAAAGACAACAACTGAAGCAGGAAAAGGAATATACATTGGCAGGAATGTCAGGAAAGAGACCCACCAGAACAGGAGTAGAAAGCCATTTTGTCTTATTTTGAAAATGTATTGCTAAGCTATGAACTTAAGAATACGTTGCAATGGCAGTGCACTGCAATGCTACCAACCGCAGCGTTTCTTTAGCCCTGGCTGCCTGGATTTGAAAGCGTTGTATCGCTTAGGTGCCACCAGTAATTGTTTAATGTTGCAGGAGAGCAAACATTTTTCATGGGAAGATCCTCATCTCATCACGAGCTACATCTTTGGAAACAGTATGAATACGCATCTGAGAACTGTCTTTTCGGACTGTTAGGTGTTGGAGAAATTCCTTTGCATTCTGTAGCTCTTCTCTGTTGGAGTCTAATAGATTCTGGTCTTTTGTTTGTGTTTAACTTGAGGATCAAGGTCGCACTGAGGTTACGACTGTCTTGCTGTGTTGATATTTACCCCTGGGCACAGTACTCCATGCTGTTTTTTAATTTTTATTCTGGTGGTACAGTGATAATTCAAAGCACATTAATTAGTTTTTGTTTAATGTTATTTTATAAGACCAAATGTAACTATGTATTAAAATAAGAAGTTTAAATAAATTTCCCACAAAGTGAAAAAGCACCACCGTAATTCCTTTCCATTGACTGTGACCTAAACAAATTATAGAATGTTTCTGTAATTAATTATTGAATAGGAAATATACTTATTCATCTATACATATGAAAATCCCAAATACTGAGTTTCAGTGTGTTATAGTCTTGTTAAAATTATAGAACTAGATTTTAATATTATAGTAATAATATTTATAGATTATAATACAGCTAATAATATTTTGCATGAAAGAGTATTAAACCAAGGCTGGAAACATTGTTAAGTTACATACTGAAAGCTTTTATGTCTTCATTCAGATTTTCTTAAGTCATTGTTTAAGAAATGCTTAGTAATCATGGTATCCTTGTTATGTATATTCTCTTTTTGCACTGGCTTATTTTTGAGCAAAAGTCAGACTCCTGAGAGAGTTTGTTTAAAGAGAACAGAGAAATTCCAAAAGCAGTGAAGGGAGGGAGGGAGACAAATACAGCTTTTCTTGGGGACAGAACTGAATGTAAATGTGTCCATTTTATGCCACATAGAAGTAGCAGGTAAAGGTTTTGATGTGGTTACTACTTAATAGTCTACAACAGCGTGTACATTATTTACAGTATTTGATGTGTGGAGAAACTTAAATGACTTATGGGTATTTTTAAAAATTTTTTTAATTGAAAAAAATTTTAATTGATTTTTTAGTTGACATTCAGTGTTACATTAGTTTCAGGTGCACAACTTCGCTCACCATCTGTCATCATACAGAGTTATTGTTGACTATATTCTCTATGCTGTACGTTTCATTCCCCTAATTTACTTACTTTATAACTGGAAGCTTGTACTTCTTAATACCCTTCACCTGTTTTGCTCTGCGCCACTTACGGTGGTGAGCACTGCATAACGTATATTGTCAGATCACTACATTGTACACCTGGAATTAATATTAGCATGTATGCCAATTATACTTCAAATTAAAAAAAAACTTATGTGAGTTTTTCTGCTTGTTTTCCCGATCTCCTCATTTTTGAGTGCCGCAGTACCATTTCTATAGCTAAGCAACATTTTTCTCAGCTCTTCTAAAGGCTGTAGTAAGCGCCAACTAAATGTATGTAAGATAACTGAATTGTTTTTATTGGAGAAAAAATTCAAGCAAGAGAAATTAGTCTTTTTTTTTAATGTTTTATTTATTTCTGAGAGAGACAGTGTGAGCAGGGGAGGGTCAGAGAGAGAGGGAGTCACAGACTGAAACAGGCTCCAGGCTCTGAGCTGGCAGTCAGCACAGAGCCCGACGCGGGGCTCGAACCCACGAACAGTGAGATCATGACCTGAGCCGAAGTCGGACGCTTAACCAACTGAGCCACCCAGGTGCCCCCCGAGAAATTAGTCTTAATATTAGGCTATATAAGACTTTCTTCCTCCTTATCTCATTAATGTGTATTTTATTCATCTCAACAAGACAGAATTTGTCCTATATATTTTGTTAGAAAATTTTTAATTGAGGGGCACCTGAATGGCTCAGTCAGTTCAGCACCTGACTTCAGCTCAAGTCGTGATCTCACAGCTTGTGGGTTCGAGCCCTGTGCTGGGCTCTGTGCGGACAGCTCGGAGCCTGGATCCTGCTTCAGATTCTGTGTCTCCCTCTCTCTCTCTCTGCTCCTTCCCTGCTCACACACTCTCTCTCTCTCTCTCTCTCAAAAATAAACAAACATTAAAAAAAAAAAGGTTTTAGGGGCGCCTGGGTGGCTCAGTTGGTTAAGCATCCAACTTTGGCTCAGGTCATGATCTCATGGTTCGTGGGTTCAAGCCCCGCATCGGGCTCTGTGCTGACAGGTAGCTCAGAGCCTGGAGCTTCCTTCAGATTTTGTGTCTCCCTCTCTGACCCTCCCCTGCTCACGTGCTCACGCTCTCTCTCAGAAATAAATAAAAACATTAATAAAATAAAAATAAAAAATTTTAATTGGAATTTCAGAGCGTTCAATGCTGTGAAAATAGCACATATCCTTCCGTGGTTGTTTAAGTGTTACGTTTTTAAATTCATTTTTGGCAGATAAAATAACACAAGAAGATATTGAAGGCATTCTGCAGAAATTTACTGGGAATATAATGCAGGTACCTCCCCTGTAAGTACAATTATTGAATTTGGAGAAATGTTTATTTTTTATTTTTTAGTGTTTAACATCACTTTAATGAGAAAAAAAAGGGCTCCCTTCTGTGTACGGTGAGGCATGTTTCAATCTGACCGGCACCTGCTCAAGTAGCTGTGGGCCTGACTTAGGCAGCCTGCAGAGCTTCCGGTACTCTCTGAGGCAGTGCCACACGGCCTCCTCTCTCCCTGGCCATTGCCACAGCTTGTCATCCGTGCTGGTCCAGTGCTTATGGATTCCATCCACATGCCCCAGGGCAGGGCTGAGCACAGAGAGCTCAGTCTTCCCAGAATTGCTGCGAGGCGCCCAGTTCTGTCTAGTGCTGGTGTCAGAGCTGTGATTCCTAGGCCAGGGGGCACTTTTTTTTTCGGGCTTTGGGACCATTTCTTGTGGGCCCAGAATCTTATGCTTCACAAATCTCTGCAACAAATGAAACAGATGAAAGTTATGATTTATTAAAAGTATAAGAATATTGATTTACCACTTAACCATATTTTTGGTGCACATTACCATTTCAAGCACATAGCTTTTTATTTTAAAAAAATGGCTGTATCATTATGTGTCAGGAATAGTTACTGACAGTTCTTTTAGCATATAGTACTTTTTATTTTAAAGTCTTGAGTTTTTTCAAGAACACTGAAATATCTACAGGGAAATGGGTCTTCATAATTTTGCTTCAAACAAAAGTTTTAAAATTTTTCTAGGATATGGATAAATGTTATTTTTGATCATTATTGTTAAAATAAATTAAACATATCTATATTTTATTTATAAGAGCAGTTTTAGAAATTTCTTCCCTGGGACTATTCCAAGGATTTTGTGGTCTAATAAAATTTTATCACACAAAACTAAGATCTGTAGATTATTTGTTTCTTTGTGTTTTGAAATGTTTTGATAAATTGTATGTTAAAAGGAATATTATTGTAAAGGAAATTGATTCAAGGAAATACAGCTGAGGCCCTTGTGACCAGAACCCAGACCAGTGAACGGACACATGTATAGTCATCTCCACAGAGAAGGTTAAAGGCTAAAATTGACAAGATTGCTCATTGGGTGCCATCTAGAGCTTTAGCTTCAAAGATGTTTGTTTAGGAATCCCATTCCTGGCACTGTTAGGGAACAGGTTAGAAGAAAAAATGAGTTCGTATTTTAGAAGGAGTTTCCATTTAAGTGCTGCTGGTATCCTTTCTTTCCATGCTGTAATCTGGAGTTATTCTGTCTCCTTCACTCCCTCTCTCCCTCTATTATCTTGCAAGTTATTCTGCATTAAAGAAAGACGGACAGAGACTTTCCACCTTGATGAAGAGAGGTGAAGTAGTAGAAGCAAAACCCGCCAGGCCAGTTACGGTATACAGCCTTTCCCTTCAGAAATTCCAGCCACCATTTTTCACATTAGGTAAGCTGGAAAACCTTGAAATCCTGTGTAGTTAGTTACATGTACTTTTATTTTGCATTTGGCTACTTTTGTGTAATTTAATGGATCCCTCGTATGTTGGAGATTTTTAAAACTTGACTTTAAGTAAGGTTAGGATTTGTTAATATCTTTTTAATAACACATTTAATGAAAATACTGATAGCTACATGAAAGTTCAGAAATGCTGTTCTAAATGCTTTTCTTATTATCTTAGATATAAATATCTATATTTTGTAACATACCTATTATCTTATTATAAAGTTGGAAGTAACATACCTTAGATCTCTAACAGCAAAGAATAGGTAAAAGATACAGACTTTCAAAATTTTATATTTTGTGTTTTATTATCTTATGGATGCTTGTTCCTCCATTTTGGCTAGTACCTGGTAGTTTACATTCAGTTTTAAAATTTAGATTAATTTGCCCTTTTAAAATGAAACAGTTTTAGTTTTTGGACAAGAAATTCTAAGAGTGGAGTCATTATTTCTCTCCCTTCTTTGTCACCTGCAAGTTATTGCCTATGACCCTGACAATATGGAGATAATGGGTAAGGTAGAAGTGTTTTTGTAGATATGGGGTACATTTTAATTCAGGTAATCAATTGGAATATATCTATAGTCGATATTTGAAATAAATTTAAAAATCAAAGTGCTAGTTTCTATTGTTTGGAAATTTTATGATCTCTCAGTTGCAGAAAGTAGTACTGAAGCCATGAACATATACAAGCTATAAAGAATCGAAAGCTGTAGTTCTAAATTCTTAGGCCTTAAGGTGATACTGCTTTTAATTTCACAGTGCCTAGTAACTAGGATTCCCTTTAGAAATAATTTCCCAGAACTGTTTTCCTCTATATTCTCTTGCTTTGCCATACTATTTAAATGTGTATTAGCTCCTGTAGAATGTGGGGGTTTTTTGTGCAGTTAAAAAATTAAGTCACTTTTTTCTTTAGTTTTCTGATTATAAAATATTTGACAAATAATGGGGAAAACATACTAAAAAATAACTCATTTCATGAAAATAAAGCAGTTGNGAGATCATGACCTAAGCGAAAGTCGGACGCTTAACCGACTAAGCCACCCAGGCGCCCCGAGAAGCTTGAATTTTTCTGATTGCATTTTAGTTGTGAATACTTACTGTGTTCACTTATCTTGTAATAGGCCAAAAGAGTTGTCTTTTCACCAAAGTCAAATACAGTGCAAGAGTGATTATATACCTACTTTGATCCTAGTGCTCAGTTTTTATGTCAGCAGTGGTCCCCAACCTTGAGCTTTGATTAATTCCCCTCAAGTGGCTTTATTTGTAGGACAAGACTATAAACCCCAGGAATATAGTCCTTTTGTGTGGAAATTCAGGATGTCTTGTAGATGAATGAAAATAATCCAGAGCCCTGCTCTTAACCAATAAGCATGTAATATGCTGTGTTAAGATGTTTAGATATGCAGTCACTCTGGAACATTGTGTAAGCTTAGTTATTTTATGGTTTCTTCAGGAATATTTCCAAGAGAACATTTAAATAGACTCAGCTCTCCATGTAGTATATTTTCCCAAACATAATTAGTATCCCTGATAGGGGGTTTTTGTTGTATTTTTTTGAGTATATAAATCTGACAATATCTTAAAAATCTACAGCTTCTGATAGCAAAGCGGAGATGTCCAACTGTTTAAAACCGATTAAATGAACAGGGTGTACAGATCTGAAAATATTTTTTTAAATGTTCAGCTCCTAATAGCAAAGCTGAGATTTCTCACTATTTAAAACCTATTAAAGGAACAAGGCTAAAGTAATAACGTGGTGGGACTTGCCAGTTGTTTTAAAATGTGTTCACGAGTCTCTGCTGTTTGCTCTCCCCACACTCTGACTTTTCAATCTCACAAACACATATGCTGTTGGATGAATAATTTATGTTTTAGCGCATAAATATTTTATCACTCGATTGTTTGCATAGTGCATTTTTACATTTGTTTAGGGGCATCATTTCTATGTAAAGTGGATTTCATAGGAGGTTAGCAATTTACCATGTCACTGTTAACATTCCAGATGTTGAATGTGGAGGAGGTTTTTATATCAGAAGCTTGGTCAGTGACATTGGTAAAGGTAAGCATAAAGATGAATTATGAATTATCATTTAGAGAGTAATACTCTTTTTTGATGGGAAGAGGGAATTTTCTATTTTTCATATCTCTGAGTGCCGGCCTTAGGGAACTGTGCTCTTGCTGCAGTCAGCTTCAAAAGCATCGTAGGTTTATGGCATACAATTATCAGCATCAGCAGCTGCAGTCAAATGCTTGTAACAGGAGAGGGAGAGAAAGAGAGGAACAGAAAATGAAGATAGGAATAATGAAGGCAAGAACCAACATTATTGCAAGTATAAGATATTTTAACTCAAATGGGATAAGATAGAAAGACAGGCCTTTCTAAAAGTTACTTTCATTGATGTAAGTAAGAGTTTAAAAAAACAAAACAAAACAAAAAAACCTGGAAGCCTTAGTCCTACAAACAGCTAGAAAGTTGCAGCCCTGGCTCTGCCATTTCCTGGCAGTCGGCACAAGACAGGTCAGGTTACCTCATCTGCAAAGGAGATTAATAGTTGCCTCATGGGCGTGCTGCATGGTTAAATAAGAAAAGTATGTGCAAGTTCCTTGCAGACTTTAAAGCAGTGTGTAAGGTAATACTGTTTTGCAGCTTCATCATTTCTTAATCTCAAACCGCTTGGTTCTTAGATTAGATTATTACAGTTTTACATTTGGGGTGGTTTTGAGAGGTTTGGGTCAAGTTGTTCCATCATTTGAGAAATTATGATGACCGTGGAATACTGAATCGTTCACCCTGTGGCTTTTCTTTTCGCCTTCTGTTGCCGAAGAGCTGTCTTCCTGTGCCAACGTCCTCGAGCTGACCCGAACCAAACAGGGACCGTTTACACTTGAAGAGCACGCCCTTCCTGAAGACAGATGGACAATCGAGGACATTGCCCAGTCTCTGGAGCATTGCTCGTCTCTTCTCCCGGCAGACTTGGCACTTAAAAAGTCAAAACCCGGGGAGTCTAATGAACAAGTTTTGAGCTGTGAATATATAACCCTAAATGAGACAAAGGGAGAGGATACGATTAAGGCATCTTAAGATTGGCTTGGGATTGTCATCATTTCTTGGTTGACGTTGGAGTCCTGGGTACAGGATGGCAAGCTACGTGCAAAAGATGAACAACGGTTTCTTTTTTCCTCCCCGCATGTTTTTTTTTTTTTTTCCGCATGAAGAAAAATGTCCATCATTGACAGTTTCTATGGTGTACAATTTATCTGCTCTACATTATAAATAGCCTTGCAGTGACTCGTTCAGCTCTTTGCCTCACTGTGAAATGTTTTAGGATGTTATTATGTTGTTTGATTGGATTCAGGAAAATCAACCCTCTGATTTTGATCTTTCTTCAGTCTTTTCCTGGAAACAGTTGAACACATTTTCAAATCAAAGAAAAAGAAACACAAGCTCTATGTTTCTTTGGCGTCACAAAAGTGAATGTAAATTGGTGTTACTTTGACTTTACTTTGGCTTCCTAGTGGCTCTGTTGTATTGAAATTCTTATGTTTGAAAAGGCCATTATTTAACGTACATTTTGGAGTTTACAGTGATTAACATTTATTTGATAAGGCTTATACTTTACCAGGTAATAGCTATTTGTTTAGCTCTTGGAAACTAATAAACTTTTACAATAAATATTTGTAAATAAACCCAATTATTGTTGCTACCACTAACAGTGTAACTAGAAGACTAAATATTTAGTTAAATTCCTGTCTACCATGAGCGCAAAGGACAGACAGCCTTATATTTTGGCAGCTACGTGATCCTTTCCTCATGATTTCGTCCACACAGTCAACCGCCCTGTACCAAGTTACTAAATAGCATAGTTTTTTAAAAGTAAGCTAAGGAATGGTCTTCAGTTTAAAATTTCTTTTGTCTATTTTTTAGTGTTTATTTATACTAGGGCATTAAGCCCTGTGATACTGTTGTGTTTTTTTAGTTTGCTTTTTCAAATTATATTTATACACATTGAGATAGCCGCCCTGCATGTCCAGCTAATCTCTTCTGCTCTAAAATTTTGAAACAGTTATTCTCAAACATTTTCATTCACATAGTTTACTGAAAGTTCCCTAACCCTTTTTAACATCAATTTGTAAATGTCACAAAATGGTAAATTTCATATATAAGGAGTTTTGTTATGGGAAAGCAATATATTATACTGCCAGTCTTTGGAAGTGTCCAAATTCTGCTTCATTTATTCAGATAAATCTAGTTTTTAAAGGAAGAATAGTTTAAAATTTCATAAGTGAGGTGTTTCTAGATTTTTATGGATTCCCTTTCTTTTAAAAGTAGTTGCTTGTTTGCAAGCTCCAACTCAAAAATTCTAAATACATAAAGTCATGGGCTTTTATTTGTAGTTAACTGAATATAAATTCAGTATAAAAGGTTATATATGCCTCAGTGGAGCATTTTCATCACATCAACAACATATTTTATATGAAAATATTAAAACTAATTCTGACACACAAAACTATAAGGAAAAGAGCTTGATATCTCAATACATTGACATAAAATACCAAACACACAAATTTGTAGGTCAAAAGCTGACAACTTGACTTGTGCCCCGCAGCCTGTCTCGCACGGAAGTGGTGGTGGCTGCCCCGATTACAGCAGGTCATCGTGCATTGCCAGTTAAGGTCTAAACAGAGTGAAATTTAGGTTTTGGAAAACAATTGGGGCATTTCTGCTCTATTTCTCAACTTAAAAATTGCCATGTATAATTTACTGAAGGAGAGGAGGAGAGATTATATCTTTTTTTAATATTAAAAGCATTGAAGAAAATTGCCAAATAGAAAAATTACCCACAATCCTCACCATCCTGATGCAGTGACTTCAGAACTTTAATTCTGTATTACCATTTCCCCTTCTCTGGTTTACAGAATTACAGTCTTAAGTCATAGATTTTCTAATCGACTATTTTTTAATGTTATCAGACTCTTTGTATTTAGTTTTGATAATTATTATTTTAATCAAAGGACTTCATATTCAGTTTATTTAAACCATTACCCGAATTCCTGAACCCTGAAGTTATTTTCAATTTTATCAGGATCAATTCTTGGGAGTGGGATGATTAAGGGGAATAACAACACTTTTATGCCTCGTCATACATTCGCCTATTACTTTCCCAAAGAGTTAGAACATTTTACAGGGACCCCATTTGAGTGTATCAGTTCATTAAAAGTTTACAGCTTTGGGTGGGGGGTTTATATGTTGTTGCTAATGTAGTAGATAAGAGTTCAAAATTGCTCTTACTTGATTTTGTGTGACTTTTCTTGTATACTTTGTTCATTTATATAAGTAAATGTCTCAATGGTTTCTTTATACATTTGTATGAGTTATTTCTGCAGTAAATACTTGGTAGAAGTATTTTCATGGCATGTTGTCTTTTTAACTTCCCATTCGTTTTTCATTTTTGCTAAGTTTACTAATTTTAATAACTATTCCCCTTTTATAGTTGTCAGATTTATGAATATATGAATAGTTAAAAGTATTTTCACTTTAAAACATTCTTAACTCTCATGTACAGCTGGAACTGATCAGAATTCTCTGAAAAGTTCAAGACTTACCAATAAATTTATTTTCTCCTGAGAGTCTAGTATTTAAGTACCGACTGTTTTGTTTTTTTCATTATGTAGTTCCAGGCCTAAAGTTTCATGACATGATAAAGTTGTTTCACTTGCAAGAAAAAGAACTTCCTGAAAATGTTTCAACCTGGAACATACCAAGTTACTTTTTACACTTTAGGTTTTTTATATTTCTGAAAAATATTTTTGTGTTAAGTCATCACAGTGGTCATAGGATTATTTTACATATGACTTTAAAATTCATGAGCATTAAAATAATACAAATTTTCTCTCTGCTTGAATTCAAAATCATAAAATTTGAAAAAGGAATCAACTCACATTTTCCTATACTGACTAGATCTTTTCTTCTTAAATACTTAAGTTAATACAAGCTACTGATCCATCATCAGAAATGATTCATTCTGTAAAAAAAAAAAAAAAAATAGGGCTTTATATCAGGTTTTCAGTGCATTTTATACTTCTCTGACCCATTTGAAATTTGTATCAGACTTAAAATGGGCACTTAGAGGTTCATTTATATGGTGAGTTGTTCTATTTCAAAGGAAGAAAGTAATTTACCTTCTATCATTATGTATATAATAGAGGAAATGTCATTGAAAAGGCACTCCAAAATGTTGAAAAAATTTAAAGAGGGGAATATCATAGTTTATGTATTGAAATCATTATGATGGCCTTGTAGTCGAATCTTGAGAAGACTTGTCCAGTTGAAACTGTTTCCTTACAATATGTGTGGACAGCCCTAGCCTGACCTAATCGTTAAGTATCATTTGTTAAACACTTACTACATGACATTGGAATCAATAATGCCTCATATTTTCAACTTGAGTTACATTCTCTTGATGAACAGAAATATTTCAGATTACTGTTATAAATGGGGATAGCAGGAAAGTTGAAGTCAGAATTTATTCTCTTGTTCTTCTTATCCATGACTCTTAAAATATAACAGTAGAATAGTTTCTGTCTTCATTATTAAGCAGCTTTTTTTTTTTTTTTTTTTTTTTTTTTTTTTTTTTATTAAGCAGCTTTTTGAACCAGGCAAATCACTTCAATCTTTCAGGGCCCTGGTTTTCTGTTCTTCGAAACAAAGGGGGCAGGCTAGTACTCTCTACGCACTTTTCCAGCTCTGAAATAGTAGGCTTCTGAGTACAAAATAAATGTGTATTTCTTCTGTTCAGAAGCCCATAATCCGAATTTTTGTATTGTTCACCAAATTCTCCTCCATCTCTGAATATTGCATTGCTTCCATCCAGTTGTCGTATTAGATTTACATCTCATCTTCTCATTTTGTTTTATGTATCTAATTACTCGTTCATATTTTCTGTCTCTACCCTTTGTGCTGTAGCTTGGGGAATTTCCTTGAATCTTTTCCACATAATGAATTCCTTGGGCTATTTAGCTTACTGTTTAATGATTATTATAATTTTAGAAAATTTCTAGAGTATCAACTTTTTTTCAAAATCCCTCTTATATGCTGTCTTAGTCTTTCATCAGGTTTTAATGTAAATACACATATTTAAATGCAGTTTAGTTTTTTAAATTAAAAATTTTTTTGCTTATTCATTTTTGAGAGACAGAGTGTGAGTGTGGAGGGACAGAAAGAGAGAGAAGGAGTTACAGAATCCAAAGCAGTCTTCAGGCTCCGAGCTGTCAGCACAGAGCCTGAGGCAGGGCTTGAACTCACAAACCGTGAGATCATGACCTGAGCCAAACTCGGATGCTCAACTGACTGGGCCACCCAGGTGCCCCTAAATACAGTTTAAATATGTAATTCTTTTTTTACTTTCACTAATAATGTCTACTCAGAAAATTGCACATACCATAAATGTATAGGCTGATGAATTTTCACGAAGCAAACACATGTGTAAACAGCAACCAAATCAAGAAACAATATTAGCAGCCCACCAGAAGCCCTCTGAAATTCTCTTCCAGTCACTAGCCACTGACTCCCACCCTACCACTAAGGGTAACCACTTCTAACACAGATTATTAATTTTCTTTTGTGCTTTATATATACAGGAGCATGCAACATCTACTCCAATATCTGGCTTCTTTAGCTCAAAATTAGATTTGTGAGATTCTGCCATCTTGTTGCCTATGGTTGTAGGTTATTTATTCTCATTGTTTAGTATTCCATTGTGTGAAAATACCACCCTTTTTCCATTGTACTGAATGATGGGCACTTTATTAGCTTTCATTTTTGAGTATTTTTTTAGTATTCAATTATATCACACACATTATGTCTCAGTTTTGGCTTCTTAGTTTTTCCTCTTTTAAAAAATATTTTAGTGTTTGACATAGGATTTATGATCTACATCTTCAATTTATCACAAATTACCTTCATTACATCTATCATGTAGAAACTTTATAATAGTATGTTTCCATTTCTTACCTCTGGTCTTTTGTGCTGTTTTCATACATCTACTTTAACATATAATATAAACCCTGTAATATATTAGGTTTTTGTTGCTGTTCTTTGATTTTACTTTATCACTTCAGACCATGGTTCAGCCAACTTTTTCTGTAAAAAAAACCTCAATTGTAAATATTTTAGAGTTTGCAGGCATATATGGTTTTTCTCTCGCAGCTACTTACCTTTGCCACTAGCATGAAAGCAGCCACAGACAATACACATAAATGATTTGTTTATGTTCCAATAAAGTATATTTACCCTCATGCTTTAGCTTGCTGACCACTGCTTTAGTCTGACAGTTATCTTTAGGATTAAAAATTGTGAAAAAAAAATATCGACCTATCTCCTAGTGTTCTTCATTTTTTTAATGTAGAACCAAATTTCTATCCGCTATCATACTCCTTCCTCCTGAGTAACTTCCTTTAGTATGTCTTTTAGCACACGTCTAAGAGCAATGAATTCTCTCAGCTTCTGTTTTTCTCAAAAATGTTTATTTCATCTTCACTTTTGAAAGATATTTTTGCTGGGTATATACATCTGGGTTGGTTAACGTTTTTTCATTCAGCACTTAAATAGTGTCATTTAATTATCTTCTGACTTGTATAGTTTCTCTGTTGCCTATAAGGCTTTGGTTTTGGTTTTTAGCAGTTTGATTCTGACGTATCTAGGTGTGTTTTTCTTTGTATTTACCCTTTTGGGGGCTTCTGCATTTCTTGCATTTTGTTTTGTTTTCTTTCATCATTTTTGGAAAATTATCATTTTTGGAAAAATATTCTACTCCATGCTCTCTTTTTTCCTCCTGGGACTCAAATTATTGTTATATTCAATCATTCATTTAACATTGACACACTGCTCTTGGAAGCTCTGCTTTTTAAAAAAAATTTTTTTAGATTTCAGTTTGGGTAACTTCTAGTGACCTATCTTTAAGTTCACTGATACACCTGTTAAATTCTTCATCTGATAGTATGATTTTAATTCTAGTATTTTGAATTAGTTCTTTTTTCCTGGTTTTTCTCTCTCTACTAAACTTCCCTATCTGTTCATGCATGTTGTCTACCTTTTCCACTAGGTCCATTAACATATTAGTTATTTTAATTTTTTTTTTAATGTTTTATTTATTTCTAGGAGAGAGAGAGAGAGACGGCGTGAGCAGGGGAGGGTCAGAGAGAGAGGGAGTCACAGACTGAAACAGGCTCCAGGCTCTGAGCTGACAATCATCACAGAGCCCGACGCGGGGCTCGAACCCACGAACCACGAGACCATGACCTAAGCGAAAGTCGGACGCTTAACCGACTAAGCCACCCAGGCGCCCCAACATATTAGTTATTTTAAAGTCTTTGCCTGATAGTTCTAACATCTGGGTCATACCTTAGTCTAGTTCTGTTGATTGCTTTGTCACATAGTCTTTTTCTTTTCTGACTTGTGTGTGTGTTTCATATTTCTTGATTAAATGCCAAATACCATGCATAAAATAGACTGAGGTGAATACTATTTACATCTTGAAATGGACACACATCCTCTATCCAGCCAGTAGTGTGTGATGTGAGGGCAGTCTAATCAGTAGTTGAAATAGGTTGGGTTTGTTGTTATTCTTACCATCAATGTACGAGACTTCTAATTGCTGTGGGAGTGAGTAAGCTGCAGCTGTTTTATTTAGTGGGGGCGTGAATTGTGGGATAATTTTTCTCAGTTTTTCTCTGCACGCACACATTTCAGCAAGTCCTTCATCTTGATGCCACAGAAGGAATGGGACTGATGCTTTTTCCCTCTCCCAGGGGTGAACTGCTGTTGCTGGTTACTCGGTGCGCTTCAAGGAAGTATTTCTTGGTTCTCTCACTCCAGCCTCAGTCTTGTGCTCCTGGACTTCAGGGGGGTGGGTTTTGTTTTGTTTTGTTTTTGTTTTTCTGCTTGTTTGTTTCTGTTTCTTGGTTGTTTTGTTTTTTTAAGCAATTCTGCCCTTTCCCCAGTGGTAACAGATCTCCACTTTGTATCAGTGCAGGATCTTGAGCCAAGTTCATTTTTCACTCTTCCTGCAGTGGCAGGCAGCGTCTGCTTCTGCCCTTCTACCAAAGCCAATGGATCGTTGCTTGGGCCTCTCTTCTCCCCTCAGAGTTTATGGGTTTTGCTTCATATAAGGGGAAGGTTCATGTAGTGGGTGGGTTCCATGCCTGTGTGCCACCCACAGGGTCTCTCTCAGGCCTCCTGCCCTGCCTTGCCCCGCCCCCAGTCTTTCTTATACTACACCAAGTGGAGACCCATGGAAAAGAACTAGAAAGTGACTTCTTTTGTGTCTGGAACTCTCCAAATCCCTACCGGTCACTCTTGGCCCTTCAAGAATTTATTACAATTTCAGTTGTTTCCCTCTTATCTGCTTTGATGATGACTGCCTCTTCTGTACTACGCTAAGAGTGAGACAACTCATGTTACCCCATCTCTCATCAGAGGAGCTGGTCACTCCTTTGAGTTCATTTTGCCTCTCTGACAGACTTGAAAAGTTACCCAGCTTTTTCTTGCTATTAGGGTGGGGTTGACATTCCCTTGCAGCTTTCCGTGTCCTAAGTGCTGGCATAACCCTAAGTAATGCTTTTATATTGTCCTCAGCATTTGTAGCTGCAAGAGTTTTGAGGTTATTTTGTTCACTGTTTTTGCTAGAGACATAAATCTCCATATCTAAAGAGTAGTTAGGTGAACTTAAATGAGTGCAAAACTCTAATGTTGTAGTTAATTTATAGCCTTAGAAAATAACCTGTCGATCATTGACTTATGGCAAAGCATTTAATAAATTAGCATTCATGTGTTTAGGGTGCTTTGAAATCATTTGACTTTTGATTCTTCCATTATAGGGGAGAAAATTAGGACATAGAAAAGTGACTTTTCCCAACTCCACATTAATGCATTAGTAAGAACAGAACTTAGAGTCCAGATATCATAAGTCATTAATAATCTTTTGGCTCACAGAATTGACCATATTGTCTAAAGGTGACAAATGGGTGATTTTATTTTATATAAACATGTCAATTGTCAAATATTCCTGAGTACTTTTGCATGGGAAAACAATATATAGCATACAAAAGAAGTCTTGAAGACATAGTCCACAACTTTAAGAAGCTTTCACTTACTTAGTTTACTTACTACATATAAAAAGAGAAGTAGGGTCCAATACCAATAGCCATGAGTGCTACTGATGTTTAATGGAGCAATAATTAGTTTTGCAAACATCTGTTGATCTCCAAATGAGAACAGAGGAGAGAGATCACCTGTCTAGTGATTAGGATAGGTGCACTGAGGAGGAGGGCCTTGAACAATAGATCATATTCAAAGAGTTGAGAAAGGAGGGGAGAGTAGTTCCAGCAAAGAGGGCAGTGTACAAGGCCTATTCAGTCAGGGAAGAGAAGGTCCAGGTGGAGAAGAGCAGTTGAATTAAGATGTGGTTGGAAAGGCAGACTGGCGTTATGCCATTTGGAACCTTGAAAACCAGAAATGAGTAAAGCTCCAGAGGAGGGGCTGGTTTACACAGGCGCTTTATTTTAAGGAGATTAATTCGGCAGTGATGTGTGGCAAGAACTGAAGAGGTTGAAACAGGAAGCAGATAGCTCAGTTTGAATGGAGTCGGGTGCACTGATTCACGAATGAGACAATAAAAAACTCCGAACTAGAGCATCATCAGGTAATCTATGTTTGAATGGACAGTTTAAAGGAAAATTGACATTATTTAGTGACTTATTAGATAGTTGAGAGCCAGGGAATTGGAGGACAAAATGATTAGGAGTAGCCATCCAACAGTGCATCTGAAGGGAAGTAATCTGAATTTTTGTATAAGAGTAGCATTTTCTTGGGTGCTGGGTCATTGGTAGAGGTGTCTATGCAAATGACAGTTATTGTGCTTTGTTCCTTTTGAAACTGCTAATAGTTCCTCCCTAAGCAAAGAGCCTCCTAGAAAGAACCATGCCTTCTCACTTTCTCCAGTGTTTGGCACATAGTAGGCTTGTTGAATTTGGTCTATAGTCAAGGGTTCCCAATTCTTATTTGAAATATTAAATCATGCTCATGGTTGAGAACACAGGCTCTGATATTGTAGGTTTTCCAAGCTCTACTGCTTTTCACCAGCTATTAACCTTAGGCAAATTAATTCACTCTTCTGAGCTCCAGTTTCCTCATTTGTAAAGTGGGAATATTAATAGCGTCTGCTTCATAGACTTATGAAGTCTCAATTAGGTCATTCAAGTTAAGTGTTTAGTATAACTCTTAGAACTCAGTAAAGAGAAAACAGAAGCAAATGCCATATACCTGATTTATAAGAGAAAGATAAGCCTGAAATTCTTATGGTTTATGGATTCGAAGGAGACATTTCAACCATGCTTTATAAGATATTGTTTTGATAGGAAGAACTGAGCTGAAACGAAGAACTCCTTGCAACACAGATTATTAAATGGCACAATAGGCCATTGATGCAAGTAGAAGAAGCTGACAATATAGAAGTTTACCTCTCGTATATTAAGTGTACTAAAACATACTAAATATATGTCTATATATCTACACACACAAACACACATGCCATTAAAGTCAATACACCTTTTGCATTTCTATCATCGTATTTGACCCTCAAACGGTCCGGTGAAGTGGGAGGTCTCAGTCTTGTCATTTAGGTGAAGAACTTGAAGTCGTGTTGAATACTAGGGGACTTGCCAAGAGCCTCATGGCCAGCGTGGCAGAGCTGGGTCTCTGCTCTTCTGGGTTCCAAAATGCTGTTTATATTACATCTGGAGAAAAGTGATCTGAAGCACAGATGTTTAGTGGGAGGAATGAAACACATGCTGTAATGCCAGAAAACAACTGGGCACAAAAGCAGAAAATAAGACATTTGTTTCTGTTATAATATGACAGAAAATAAGGCGCTTGTGGTTTGGGACTGAGCATTCAGAGAAGAAATGGGGAACGGGTTGATTTGGGTGACACTGCTCTTAGAACGCTGCATCTGGTTCTGGGCTACTCATTACTAGGCTTATGGAAACCAGCTGGACGGAGTTCAAAGCAAAGCTCCAAAATGATTAAGAGGCTGATGGCATTGATTCATAAGGAAAGATTAAAAGAATTAAATATGTATAGCTCAGCTAAGCAAAGATGAAGGAAAAGCAAGCTAAATGTATACAAATATCTGAGGTGTGTAAACATTAAAAAGGAAAAGTAATGATTTAGCATGATACATGACTATAATATGCAATAATAGGATGAAAACGTAAGCTCACTATAAAGAAAAAATGCTTGATAATCAATTAAGGCTATCTGTGGCATAGCCTTTCCCTAGAGAAGCAATAGAAATCTCAACCCTTATGACTTCTAGAACTTTCCTGGAAACTGGTTATTAGAAGATGTTACAGCATTATTATTTAGTCAGGTGTAGTAATAGTACTGTGGTTATACAAGAAAGTGCCATTTTTAGGATTATTCTGAAATATAGGGGTAGAATAGCATGATATAAGAGATTTGACTGAAAACACTACAGCAAGGAAAAGAGGGAGGAAGAAAGAAAAGGAAGGAAGGAAGACAGGGAGGGAGGGAGAAAAAAGATCAAAGGGAAAGAGTAGATGAAGCAACTATGTCAAAGTGCTGATAGCGTTGAATTTGAAGGAAAGCAATGTGTGAGTTCATTTTACTTTTTTTCTTTGCTTTTGTGTATGTTTGAAAACTTTCATAACAAAAATTTTAAATTCTGTTTTCCTGAACAAAACTCAGTAGTATATTAACCCCTGGCCTCCTTTACTAGACCTCCTTCTTGCGCCACAGGCAGGCAGACTTCTGGTTGACCAGGGCCTGCGATGTTGGAGTACATGTGTCTGTTCACCATCTTGCTCTGGTGCTGGAGACTGAGCTGGACTGAAGGACTCTAAAACTGTAGACAGTAAATCCAAGAAAATTATTAGAACTGTAGGCCTCTGGTTGTAGCCTCAGGAGGTAGAATTTCTAAGATGCAAAAACAGAGAGAGCTGGATTGTTGAACCATTAACTGACCTCTTCTGTCTCTTGTTCACGGAAAATACTGGCTATTGAGCAGAGGTCTACATGCCTTGGAGTGGCCAAATCGTATTCTCGTGAATAAAGAAACACTTTCCCTTTTGTTTGTTGAGTTTGAAAGGCAAGAAGAGGCGTAGCTCATAAGGTAAAGTGAAAGATTTCAAACCTAGCAATCATCTATGAAGCAAAAATTTTTTTCCTAAATTTT
Source organism: Crocuta crocuta (assembly GCF_008692635.1). Classification (NCBI taxonomy): domain Eukaryota; kingdom Metazoa; phylum Chordata; class Mammalia; order Carnivora; family Hyaenidae; genus Crocuta; species Crocuta crocuta. Next base: position 6,555,148 of record NW_027532585.1, on the reverse strand, counting down.
TATTTTTATTAGTATTTTTTAACGTTTTCTTTAAAAATTTATTTCTTAAAGAGAGAGACAGCATGAGCAGAAGAGGGTCAGAGAGAGAGGGAGACACAGAGTCTGAAACAGGCTCCAGGCTCTGAGCTCGCTGTCAGCACAGAGCCCGACATGGGGCTCGAACCCACGAACTGTGAGATCATGAGCCAAAGTCGGACACTTAACCGACTGAGCCACCCAGGCACCCCTGAAGCAGAAATTAAAAAAAAAAATTTTTTTTTTAACTGTCTTCTCTCATGTGGCTTCTCTAGGCCGATCTGATGTTTAGGGCCAGGGATTTAGGAAGCTTTTGGAATGCGTGCCCTCACTCTGCTTTTCTCTTTGTAGAGGAATATAAATATTTTATCTGAATTTCACTGGTGGCAATCAAGCATGAACACAGACCCAGTATTTGAGGACCTGTCATGTCTGACTTTTTCCAGAGTGCACAACTAGGCCAACAAATGGCAGCTGGAGTGAGGCTGATTCCAGCTCAGTGTAAAGATGGACCCTGTAACCACTGGGGCAGTATGACAATGAAGCAGAGGCTGAATGGTGGACACATTTGGTTGAGTTTATTCCATGACCAGACATCTTTTCTGCAGCCCAGAGTCACTGTCTTAGCTGGAGCCCTTATCATCTCTTCCCGGAGCTATTGAAATAGCGATTATTGGGTTTCCTCACGTCCAGTCGCTTCTGCCTTTATCCTCCACCTTCCCTCCAGAGTGGCGGTTCTGAAACACAGCTGATTGTGTGTCATTCCTCTGTTTAAACTCTTAGCACTCACAGAATAAAGTATGACAAGGACTTTATCTTATTTTTTTTTTACTATTTCCCAGGTGCTGCATACTTTGCCTGGCATGTAGGCATTCTTCGATGAAGGTCTAATTAAATGCCCACAGCTTCAATGGCCCTCCCCCAGTTGCCTGTGACTTTGTACTTAATTTCTGCCCAGAAGGTGGTGGTTTCTCTTGTCCACCTAGCAGTGTTTTTAAGACTCAAGTTAGAGTTTATAGTAATGAAGTCTTTTTTGATGATCCAGTCAGAATTAATCAGTCCCCATCTCGGTTGCCATGGCACCTCATGTATATGTTCATTACTGTACTTAGCACCCCATTTTAATCATACATTTACCTGTCCCCACCCCCACCCGGGCTATTTGAGAGCACACACTATATTTTCATCACTATTTCCCCAGTGCCTGGTACCTTCTAGGCACTCATTATCATCCGATAAACCGTGAGAGCTATGTTCCACATTGGAGAAGATGGTGGACACTTAACAAATGTGAGTGAATAAAGAGGCATTTATTTATTCAGCACATATTTACTGAACTGTTTCCTTTTTAACCAGGCTGCTTCCCTGTCTGTAGTTCAAGGATAGCATAATACACAGAGCCAGAGATCTAGCTGACCTCTAAGTTAACCTTGAGCCCATTGCTGGTCCTTAAAGTCCGCACCCCACGCCCCATTTCTGTCTCATAGGGACAGGACGATGGGTAATGCAGTGATACATGCTAGAGGTATTTATTCCACTACCCTAAGCTGCCTCTCGGCTTTAAGAATCTATGAAACAAGATGATACGTAACTTATTCTAATTTGTGGTAGCATTGTTTGTTTCCTCTTTAAGGAGGAGGCGGGATTGGATTGTTTGTTTGGTTTCTTCTTCAATAAGAAGCATCTTAATAAAACTAATCTGGACATCTGTCCCATTTTCAAAAATTACAAGTTTTGATCATTGCTAAATTGTACAGATCCCCGTCTGTCTGCTCTGCATACATTTGCATTTATAAAAGCAGAGAGACTAAAAGACTTTCTAATGCAATCCCCTAAATGCATGAAGTATTAGATTGCTTGCCCCCATTGGCTCATGCATTGCTAAGGGCTTAAAAGGATCATTGATTTGAATTATTTAATGTGTACAGCAAGTTGAGTTTCTTTTTTTTTTTTTTAAAGAAGCTTTGGGGACATTGCTTTAGTTTTTTTTAATGTTAAATCTCATTTTTCTTTGAAAATAAGAAGTTAAATCTGTATTCACATAAGCTCCCAAAGTGCCAGATATTCATTGTGTTCCTAAACCATCTAGGAAATGTTTGATTCTAATGAACATTACTGCTGGAAATTGGACTGAAATTGCTGGGCTGAAAATATAGTTATAACTACATGTTATTCTAATTTGTCATTTTTCCTTTTTTGGAGCTGATGCCAATGAACGAAAAGAGAGAGAGATCTTGTCTAATAAGAAACCATCATGGAGCTTTGTTGTTTTTAAAGTTTAAGCTGGTTTTGACTTAATTCAGTAAGCAGAGTCCTGGACTTTAAATGTTGAACCTTTTTACTATGTGATTTAAGTTTTAGTTCCTATTGTTTTCGATGGTTTACTCTTTCCCTGTGGAAAGGCAGCTGTGTTATCTGCACAACTTGGGATGGTAACAGCTGGGTGAATGGATTTATTTTAGTTTGTGTTATGTTCACAAAGCTTGTCAAAAACCAAGCCTTGTTTGTGAGGTCTGGTATGGCTCTCTATAACAAAGGAAAGGATTTTATTTAATCCATTTGTCAGGAAATTGCACAAGTGAAAAAAAAAAAGAAGGAAGTCCATCCACATGAGGCAGTCAGGTGATGTGAAAAGTTTAGGTGGGGAGACTAAGTCTGGGGTCACCATATACCTTATCATCTAAACCCAGAGAGTGAGAAGGGAACGCTAGATAATTAAGAGGTATTACTTGATCTACAACAGGTATAGACTGGGACCATCCAGGACAAACCAGATGCCATTGTTACCCTAACTGCGAAGCTTGCCACTGCCATTAAAGGTCTCATTTACTATGATATATAGCAAATTCTTCTAGGAATTCTAGGAGTTTTGGGAAGTCATTGATGTAGCTGTGTTTCAAGGACAGATGTGGTAGGAACTCTCTATTTTTTTATTTAAAAATTTTTAATTAAAAAAACTTTTTAATGTTTATTTTTGAGAGAGAGAGTGAGCGAGTGCAGGGGAGGGGCAGAGAGAGGGAGACACAGAATCCCAAACAGGCTCCATGCTCTGAGCTATCAGCACAAAGCCTGATGTGGGGCTTGAACTCACAAGCCATGAGATCACGACCTGAGCCAAAATCAGATGCTTCACTGACTGAGTTGCCCAGGTGCCCCGGATATGGTAGGAATTCTAACTCATCAGGCAATCCAATACTTTCTGGATTCACAGCAGGTAAGGGGCATCTTAGGGCAGAAGACAAAGCAACTGGGACTTAACAAAAGGTGTAAACATTGTCTAATAAACCTGCTACAGCTGATGGTAGATTATTATTGGCTAAACATCCTTTTTTTTTAAATATTTTTTTATTTATTTCTAGGAGAGAGAGAGACAGCGTGAGCAGGGGAGGGTCAGAGAGAGAGGGAGACACAGACTGAAACAGGCTCCAGGCTCTGAGCTGGCAGTCAGCACAGAGCCCGATGCGGGGCTCGAACCCACGAACCGCGAGATCACGACCTAAGCGAAAGTCGGACGCTTAACCGACTAAGCTACCCAGGCACCCCTAAACATCCTTCTTAATAAATCAAATGCACTTAGTACGTAGGAGGGCACAGAAATGGACTGCCTGCTGAGAGAGCTAGGATTTGGGTTGCCCAGGGCTTTGATTCCAGAATCAGAAACATTAGCCAAGGATATCAGCAAACGAAATATGTTCTCACCATTCTATGCCACGAGACGCAGCCCCTGTCCCATTTCCACTTACAGTCATCCCTTCTGAATTAATATACCTTAAAATAGCTGCAACTCCTCAAATCTGTAAGAACGGTGTATCCTGCTTGCCACACGTTTCTTTTTCCTGAAGGTTTCTGAGATATTTCAAGAATACATTGAATCTTTCAATTCAGCAAATATCAAGGGGACCTACTGTGTATAAGTGCTGTGTAAGGTGCTTCTAAGACACAAAGGGGAGAATGACCCCTGCCCTCACAGCATTTTTCTATAATACAACGAAATAAAGTGAATAAAAACATGATTATGACATAGCACATACCATGAACAAAGGACATACATTAAAGCTGGGTGTAGCAGTAAACATATTTGTAACATTAGTCTATAATAATTTTCTGCATGTTTGAAATATCTTATAATTGAAAAACATTTTGGGGCCCCTGACTGACTCATTTGGAAGAGCATATGCCTCTTGATCTCTTGAGTTTAAGCCCCATGTTGGGTATAGATAGAGATTACGGAGAGGTGAGGGGAAGGGAGGGGAGGGGAAGGGAGGGGAGATGAGACATCTTCAAAGGGATCTATATGCATGTCGTACCATGGAGATTTAGAGAACAGGGAAATCACATCTGGCTCTAAGGATCTGAGAGGACTTCCCTTTTCCTGCTTTACTCTATTCACTTTAACTGTAACTTGGCTTCTCTAAAACCTCTTTTATAAGAAGAGACTTCTTTCTCACACACCTATTCAATGGTAGGCAACCAAACACATGTTCTTTTGGATGCCCGGGACACGTTCCCTGTTGTTTGCTTAGCAGTCTTTGATGCCCTCTGCCTTTCTCTCTTAACCTTATCTGTGTCACCAGCATTCTGTTTTGGCACCTGGCTCGGGGGCAACCTTCCTGCTTGCTCCATGGCTTGCTAGGAGGATCTGGGAACCTTCTTGTTGCTCATCTTTCCATTGCACAACTCAGTCTGAGCTCCACACAGGTCTTGACTGCACTCCTGCCAGGAGTTTCCTTCTCTCTCTTGCACAAGTCTGTTCTCTGCACAACTGGCGGAGGGGAGACTGGGGGAGAAACAGGTGTGGAAATGCAGAGGAGAGTACGACTGTGTTGTGCACACACTTGAGAAGTGTTAGATATTCACGAGTTGGTGGCCAGCTGAGTCTCAAGAGAGAGATGGGGTGGAAGAGCTGAGATTCTTGTGTATGATGGGTATTTAAAACAATGGGCTAGGATCAGGCCATCATTTAGGGAGCACATAGATGGAGAAGCTAAACAGTTTCAGAGTCTTCAGTCATTCCACGTCAGTCCAATGTAGTAGGAAGAACGCCCAGGGATAATGGAATCCCAAGAATCGAGGGGTAAAGTACTTCAAGGAGGGGCTGGTCAGTGCTGCTGAGGGAACTAGCAAGAGCAGCAGAGAGGCAGCCATTGGACTTGGAGAACTTGAGTTTATTAGTAATGTTGAAACTCCTCTAAAGTTATTTGCAATATTTGTTGGGTGTGTGCAAAAGAGACCAGAAAACCAACAAATTTGGGGCGCCTGGGTGGCTCAGTCAGTTGAGCATCCAACTTTTGATTTTGGGTGCAGGTTGTGATCCTAGGGTTGTGGGATCGAGCCTTGCAACCAGCTCCACACTGAGTGTGCAGCCTGCTTGAGATTCTCTTTCTGTCTCTCTTGGCCCCTCTCCCCACCCCCCCCGCATGCTCTCTCTCTAAAATAAAAAAGAAAAGAAAAACAGAAAAAAGAAAAACCAACAAATCCCTAGTGGGCAGTTCCTCCATGCCCAGCACTGTGTTACACCTATTTAAGTTCCACAGAAACCCTGGAAATTTAATACCATCGTCCCCATCTTACAGAAGAAGACACTGAGACTCAGAAACGAAGTCGTTGGCCTAAGGTTACAGCTAATTAGTGCAGAGCTAGGATTCAAACCCAGGCAGCCTGACTGTAGAGCCTGTGCTCTTAATTATGAAACCGATGCTCACAGAAGACCATGGCATCTGATGACAGAGAGTGTGTGCACACTTCTCGACTAGAAAATCTGGATTTGTTCACACGGGAGTAAAAATGAAAGCAGTCAGAGCAGGTGAAATCAGAAAGGAAGAGTGCAGGAGGCATGGAGAGACATGCCCATAGCAGAGGCAGTGAGCTCATCCCTGGCTGGGGGCTAAGCCCTTACAAGTATTATGTACAGATTAGAGACAGGTTTCTTAGACTCTCTTAAAAACTCGCATCCCCTCTAATGAGCACAAGACTTTATGTCCTCCCTTGAATGTTCTAATTTAAGACATATTAAATATTGTGACTGAAATCAAGGCTGTGGGACAAAGTGCTGCTTTGGTTTCAAGTTCTACGCCCTCTCCCAGATTCTGACATGTGTGTTTACACAGACTGACGACACACACACACACACACACGGTATCTGTGATGCGGCCGGTGGGAGGAGAAAGTTGAACAGAATGAGCTGTTAAAGGCAGCGGCTGGCAGAGATGGAGAGAGATGAATGGGGACAGGACTTTGTAGGCAAAGCACCAGAGGGGAGCTGTCCAGTAAGGGGAGCGTGGCCCTCACTGTCAGATGCGGCAGAACAGGGTCCCCCCGGGCGCTGCCAAGTCCATGCCCAGCTCAGTACTAACACGACAGGGTCTGCTGCAGCTCCAGGAAAGGAGTGTTACAAGCAGAAAACTTGGTGGGGGGAACACATCTTCAGTGAACAACAACAGACTAAACCCCCATATCCATTTTCTTGCTTTCCCGAGAGAGCTGATCATTAGAAATGCAGGTAACCTTGAGGAAGGAAGGAAAAAAGCTGCCCTGAAGCCGGGCTCGTTTTCAGCTGTCAGCGGAAAAATACAGTTCTGCACTTGTCTCCACCAAACCTCTCAGGCTTGGCCAGTGGTTGTTTTCCAGCTTCTTTCTGTTACCTTTGAAATCCAAACAGTTTTCGATCCATCGTCTTCTGCTGCGTCAGCACTGAGCAAGCTAAGTGCAAGTTTGCACGGCCAAGATGCCACAGTCACTCACGCTGCCTGTGCAGATGGGCTATGTGCAACGGCCCCCGCAGACCCTGGACCAGAGTGGGGTCTTGAAGGGATGTGAGAATAGCCACGTTAAGTTGGTCTTGCCTTAAACTAATGGGCAAAAAGAGGCACGTGCCCCTCTGCTTGTGAGGGATAGGAACAATAATACATCGTTTTTTTTCTGTCAGTTTCTCACCTTGCCCTCATTTCATAGATGAAATCACATGTGCAGAACCGACTTTGCAATTTAGCTCTGAAGTCCAGAATGGCTACACAGGAGAGCACCGTGCCTTTTTATATACTGGTTCCCTGATGTGTTAAATCACCCAGAAAGCTGGAGGAAAATGCCCCCCTGCCTGGGCAGGTTCAAGAACAGTGTCTTCTGAAGGGTATTCCAACATTTTACAGTTGAAAGGATGTGGAAGATCTAGGAGTATTAATAATAACTATCATTATCTTTTTATTTTTAACCTCAGATGCAGGAAGTTGAGTTAATTACACTCCTCAGTTCATGGCACATTTTACGTTGTTAAGGTTTTCCAGCCCCTGGTCTGGTTTCATGCATTTATTCCTCATGCTGTTCTCTCACTGACTGCTCGCCTGGCCATCTTGTCCCCGGTAATTGGTCTAATGCATGTGTATTTGTTTATTTGCATGTATTCTTGCAAATTGTGTAAACCTGTGATATCTACATAATACAGCTATGTCATATATCTTAGTCTTTATTCACTCAACTAGGTTTTTAAGATTATGCTTGTTGTTGTGTGTATTTCTAATCTATTGATTCTAATGGCTGCAGAATGCTCCATGACTTCTCTTTCTTCGTTGGGTGCTCACCACATGCAGGTTCAGTATTCAGCACTTCAGACGCATTATCTCGTTTGATCTTCCGAACAACCCAGGAGCAACGACTGAAATTTTGGCAGTAATCCCAAATTGAGTGAAACAAGTCAGAATAACAATAGGGGATTCAGTATCGAGTGATATACTGGTGTACAAATAGCCAGGTGGTATTTGCTCAGCATACTCTGGGCCGTCTGTTCTAGTGGCTTCTTCCTACTCCATTGCGTGCAGGTCTTTAAATAAATACTGCTGCTTTCAGCTCAACTGTCATTCATTCCTCCCTTTCCAGTCATGTTCCTTCGGGTCAAAGAGCAAATGATTCTTTGGAATCACCTAGTACCCAAAGACAAAGGAGTTACACGGCATTGGGCATCTAGGTCCCTTCTCTTAAAAGAGACATTTTATGGGAGATCAAGGGTGGCCTTCGCGCCTTTTGAACTTTGTGTGCCCCACCCAGGCCCCAGCTTCCTGGTTCCAACAGGAATTTAGAGAACCTGAGTTTCAGAGCAGGAGCCACATCTCCAGCGGCCCAGGTGGGATGGAGATGCTGAGATGTGTCAGGGAGCGCTGCCTAACCAAACCAGTGCGAGAGGCTGGAAGCTCTAGGAATCACAAAAATGCAAACACCGATTCCTCTTCACGTACAATATAAACCCCTGTAAGGATATAGCTGAAGTGCTGGCCTCTGTGTTTCTATTCCTGCAGGAATCTGGTAGAGTAAGTCTGCTCTTGCTCTTTTTAGAACTTTGTCAACAATTGCACTCATTGTACCACATCCAGTGAAACTCCCAAATCACACTCCGTGAATGTGCTCCAAAACCCATTATAGGGAGGTTTTATATTATTTATTTTCGCCATATGTGACAAAAGAGCTTGCTTTGGTGTTGACCTTCTTTGGAAAAGTATTGGGTTACGCTTTCTCAGATCTTCTATTTTGTTTCTCAAGCCTCCATTTCTACGTATTCATTTTGGAAGCAGCACAGTTAAGTAAGATTTTCAACAATTGCGGACCTTTGGAATAGTCCTTGGTTCCTTTCTTACTCCTGCAAAAAATATAGTTGGTCCAGCTGATATGGGGTTTCTTTGAAATTATTCCTTTTTCTAACTCAGGATTTAGAGCACATGTCTAATTTGTATTGAGTAGTCTTCACTTCTTGTCATCAAGCTTCTGATGCCTTATTACCTTGCAGGTCTAATTGGCTAGTCTAATAAAGAGCTTCTAACAGATTCTTTTTCTAATAGGTCTTCTCTTTTGACTGCATGTCAGTATCAACTGTTAACTGGTTTGATCTTTTATAATACTCTGCACTGCACGCTGACTACTCCTCTCTTGCTGAAGGCAATGCACGGTGTATAGTGCAGGAAGATAGTGTGTGCACAACCAGCAAAAATTAGAAAGAAAGAGGCCCCTGTCTATGTCCATACCACCCTGAGGGCGCCCAACATTGTCTGATCTTGGAAGCTAAGCAGGGTCAGGAGTGGCTAGTACTTGGATGGGAGAAGGAAAGAGTCCCCTGTGGACTTGAGAAATGGATGAGAGGGTCACTGGACCTAGGTTCCAACAGGTCCTGAGGTGAAACAGCTGTAGTTGTGCCCGGGAAGCACAGAGGAGAGCTGGAAAAGAGGCCTGCTGAAGCTGGATGCCCATTGGGATGGAGGCGGCTTCCTGTAGAAAGCGGCCTTTGAGCTACCAGCTGATGGAAAAACCCTAGGTGAGCCCCTCTAGTTCTCTAAGGCAGCTTTCCGCATCCATTCATTGGCATTGCAGCCTGACCCCCTTTAGGGACCCACAGTTGTCAGTTCTTCTCTGCAGAGCGGTTACACCAACATGGAACAGGGCTCCTAGGAAAGGACTGTCACCATCAGCTACTCAGAGACTGGATCATTGGAAGGAATGGGCTACAACAAAGCAGTTTTCTTGAGAGGGGCTTCCAACTCCAGGGGCCCATGGATGTTTCCATTTTTGCCGGGCCTACTTTTCTCCTTCTCTTTCTTACAATCACAGTTTGGAGCACGACATGTACTGGAAAATTGTCCTTAAGACATAGAGATCTTTCCTAGCAAGAGGGAGACAGCAGATGGAAAGCTCATCTTCCTGTGGCAGATAGACTCTGACATCTGGAAAGATGTGAAACTTCTCCTGGCAACCAGCTTAACAGGAAAGACATATTTCCTTATTTCCTTCCTTCCTCCCTTCCTTCCTTTCCTCTTTCTGGGCTCTGTACCTTCAGAGCCTATTTTGACTATGCAGTGATTGCTGTCTCTCCCTCTTTATCAGAAATGGAAAGTCATGGAAACCACTTACCTTTTACTGTATGAAGTAAAAAGCTAAAAATTGATCATAAAAGTGAATGAAAATTAGGTAGATACTAAGAGCAGTGGAAAGATACCTAGGTTCTCTTTTTTTAAAGTTTNGGGGGGAGGGGGAAGGAGAGGGAGAGGGGGAGGGAGAGGGAATCTCAAGCAGGCTGTATGCAGTCAGCACAGAGCCCAACACAGGGCTTGATCTTCCAAACGGTGAGATCATGACCTAAGCTAAAATCAAGAGTTGGATGCTTAACTGACTGACCGACCCAGGTGCCCCCAAATACCTAATTCTTAATTAAAAACTGACAGGGATAAAAAAAAAAAGGGGAGAAAAGAGGGAAACAAAACAGTAATGTAGAGGACATATTTTTTGAAAAGCAACATCAGAGAAAATAGGTATTATTTGTACTCATGTATATTTCTATGGAATAAAATTTATAGACCGATCTTTTCTGATCCTTTCTGACTAATCAGAGCTGGGAGTACAGTTAAGGGAAAATTCAAAGATACATAAAACCAGGGCAGGTGCTGAACCCTCCTGGAGTGGTTGCTCATCTCCTCCAAACAATTAAGAATTTTAGGCTCAACATTAATACTGTCAAGATACTATGAAGACAGAATTAGAGAAAGAGCAAGCAGGCAGATCACTGGCAGAACATTCAGGATTTCTTACCATTCATTCTCCAAAATCACAACGGTCTTATTTAAAGAGAAACTTTGTGCTGTTAGAAGTTTAAAATGGCAGCACCTGGGTGGCTCATTTGGTTAAACCTCCGACTTCAACTCAGGTCATGATCTCTTGGTTTGTGAGTTCGAGCCCCACATCAGGGTCTGTGCTCCCAGTTCAGAGCCTGGGGCCTGCTACAGTTTCAGTGTCTCCCTCTCTCTTTGCCCCTCCTCTGCTCATGTTCTGTCTCTCTCTCAAAAATAAACATTTAAAAAATTTTTTTAAAGTTTAAAATGTATTCCTGAACCCATCTCCACCCTTCTAAATCCTTGCCAGTGTTGTGCACCAAAGGACCCCAATCCTAAGAAATGTTCAATCAAATTTCTGTAATGGAAGATACAAAATATTAAAACATGTTACAAAGCTACAATAATTAAATCAGAACTGGTACAGAAATATGCCAGCAGACCAGTGAGGCAGACATCAAGTCCAGGAACAGACTCAAATAAAGTAATTGAAAGTAAAATAAAAGTAACATGGAGAACCAGTGGGAGAAAATTGATCATGCAATAATTGGTATTGAGATAATTGGCTGGTCACTGGGAAAGAAATAAATAAGCTTATTTCCTACCTCAGCCAGTTCTTATACTAAATAAATTAGAGATGTCTAAAAGATTTCTGCATATACTAAATATATTGAAAACAACTTTTTAGAGTATCTGCTGTAACCAACCGTGCCACTAATCAAATAAAGATGCAGAACTGTCAGGGCTCTCAGGTGGCTCAGTGGTTAAGCATCTGACTCTTAATTTTGGCTCAGGTTATTGTCTCATGGTTCATGGGTTCAAATCCTGACTGGGGCTCTGCACTGACAACACGAGCCTGCTCGGTATTCTCACTCTCCCTCTTTGCCCCTCCCTTGCATGCACTCTGTCTCTCAAAATAAATAAATAAGCTAAAAAAAAAAGATGCAGAACCGTCAAGCAGACCCGCTTTTCCACAGCATATTTTAAAAATAATTTTATTTTTAATAAATTCTGCATTGACTCCCTGAGAGAACATTAGTTACTATGGGACTTGGTTTATCAAATGATGAACTCAACCCTTCCATTCAATGTAGGAGCCCTTCATATTTAAAAAAAGAAGTGGACTAGTCCTTTTGGCCCCATGAAAACTAAACCTTACACCTAAAGCATCAAGAGGTTAGTAGTACTTTGCATAGGGGTCACAGTTAACGTTGAGCCAATTCCGACATCCATCAGCACAAAGTAAAATTAGTAGAGTATACCTTCTTGGAGGCTTTCATGATTAAACTTATTTATTGAATGAAAAGATGTGGTTTATATTGGGAATTTTGATTTTGATTGAATGAACTATTTTATTCAACGGGTTGATTTTAGTTTCTTAGAAAAAAATATGTACATACAAACACATATTCAAATTATATTAAAATTCAGTCCTAAATGTCAAGGCGCAAAACTGTATCCTAACACCAGCCATATATAAAACATTTGTACTTTTGTGGTTCAGAAATTACTAATTAGAGGCATCTGACTGGCTCAGTCACTGGAGCATGCAACTCGATCTTGGGGTTGTGAGTTCGAGACCCATGTTGGGTGTGGAGATTAATTAAAAATAAAATTTTTAAAAATTACTAGTGATTTGACAATGATTTCTTGGATATGACAACAAAGGCAGAGGCAGCAAAAGAAAAAAAAACAGACCAGACTTAATGAGAATTTAAAAGTTTTGTGCCCCCAAAATCACTGTCAACAGATTAAAAAGTCAACCCCAGAATGAGAGAAAATATTTGCAAATCAGGTATTTAATAAGGGATTAACATCTAGAATATATAGAGAACTCCTAAAAGTCAGCAACAAAAAACCAAATAACACAATTCATAAATAAGGGAAGGAACAGGCATTTCTCTGAAGAAGACATACAAATGGCCAGTAGGCATAGGAATAGGTGTTCCCAGGGCTCATCCTTAGGGAAAAGTGAATCATAACTGCAACGAGGTATTAATTGCATACGAATTAGGATGGATACAATAAGAAAAAGCAAAAGCAGAAAATAAGTGTTGGTGAGGATGTACAGAAACTGGATCCCTTGTCAGTCAGAAAGACAGATATCATATTTTCACTCATATGTGGAACTTGAGAAACTTAACAGAAGACCGTGGGGGGAAGGGAAGGGGAAAAAGTAGTTACAAACAGAGAGGGAGGGAGGCAAACCATAAGAGACTCTTCAATACAGAGAACAAACTGAGGGTTGATGGGTGGAGGGGAGGGGAAAATGGGTGATGGGTACTAAGGAGGGCACTTGTTGGGATGAGCACTGGGTGTTGTATGTAAGGAAGGAATCACAGGAATCTACCCCCAAAACCAAGAGCACATTGTAGGTTAGCCAGTTTGACAATAAATAATATTTTTAAAATTAAGAAAGTTTTAAATAAGAAAAAGAAAAGAAATTGGATCTCTTGTTCACTATTGATGGGAATGTAAAATGGTAGAGATGCTATGGAAAACAGTATAGCAGTTCCCTCCAAAAGTGAAAATAGAACTATATAGGTATGCATCTGCATACCCACATTCATGGCACCATTATTCACAATAGCTAAAACATGGAAGCAATCCAAGGATCCACTGACAGATGAAGAGATGAACGAAATGTGGTTATACAGAAATGGAACACTATTCAACCTTAAAGAATAAGACAACTCTGACATTTGCTACCATGTGACTGAAACTTGACGACATAAGCCAGTGAAATAAACCGGTCACAAAAGAAATACTGTAGTATTCTACTTTCTTGAAGAAGTTAGAATAGCCAAGATCAGACAGAGAAAGTAGAATGGTTGCCAGGGGCTGAGGGGAGAGGAAAGTAGGGTGTTATTATTTATCAGGTACTGGGTTGCAACTTTACAGCTGAACGCCTTCTAAAGATGGGTGATGATTGTGCAACACTGTGAATGTACTCATGACCACTGAGCTGTACACTTGGAAGCGATTAAGCACATTTTATATGTAATATGTTAACATTATATATAATGTTACATATATTATATATGTTATAATGTTATATATAACATATAAAATAATAAATACTGGAAAAAATACTGGAAAAATTTACTAATGAGAATGAGAAAAGTATCAATAGTTCCACAATCAATGATCCATTACCTGAGGGAAGATTAACATGGTTCAAGACTCAAAGGGACCTCATGAAATATATACAAAAGGACACAATAAGGGAATGTAGAGTAAATAAATGAGGACATTGGGGCACAGGCAAAATGAGGGCTGAGAAATGCATAAAGCAAAGGATAAGACTAATCACAAAATATCACAAGTAAATAGTTAACATTTGTTGAGCTCTGACCAAGCACCAGTCCTAAGCACTTTACCTATATTACCGGTTTTACTCCTCACAGCAACCTCGGAGGCAGAAAGTATTTTTTATATTTCCTGAGTACAAATTAATTCAGTAGATTAAAAAGAGAATACTATATGCAGAGAGAGAAGATCAAGTACGAAAGTAAAAAAGTTAGAGCAGAATGGGACATCGGAAGAGCTGGGTCTTGTTTGCCCTCCTGCGCTGGGCACAGGATGAAGGAAGGGCTCAAGTTGGACTTATTTCTATTTTGTTTTAATTTTCTCTTTTTTTAATCACTATCTATCATCTATTTGCTTATTTGCTCAATCCCAGTACGCAGGTAAGTGGTGGCAGAATGCTCACCTGTACTCTCCTGGGAAACAACTTTATTAACTACAGTCCAGTAGTACCTACTCATCATCTAAGGTACATGGGCCAATTTTCCCTCTTCCTTTCAATGAAATTGTGTCATATACCTGTAACACAGTTGGATTCTTTAAAAATTTTTTAAAATAAATTTGTACCCCCCTCCCATTTCTCCCACCCCTCCTGACTCTATTATCATCCCATTTTACAGATGAGGAACGGACCCAGAGAGGCTGAGCAAGTGGCCTGATTTCCTAGCTAAAAATGTGGTGGAGGTGGCATTTGAACCTAAGCATTGACCCAGGGTCCGTGTTCTCAGTCGCTGCACTAAGTGCATGCATGTGCCATCAGCGTTAGCAGAGGTGGGCCACAAACCCGATTCTGTGCTCTCCAGTAGCCAAGCCAGAAAGGGTGATCAGTTCTCCCTTTAATAAGAAAGCCTCAACGCAGAGAAATTGGGGGTCAGGTCGAACATTCTTCGGTCACATGTATTTACGTGTGAGAATTACGTATAAGAAAACTTCACTCCTTTTCCAGGTGGCTTGTGCATTTATGCTCATGTCTTACAGAATAAAAGAAGCTAGAGTTAAGGTGGGGCTTCTAGGCTCTGCAGTTAGGACTGAGTTTCTGTGCTTTTTTTCAGTAGCTTCTCTTTCTTTAGAACAGTTTTAGATTTACAGAAAAATTGAGGAAAACAGTACAGAGAGTTCCCACGTACTGCACACCCAAAGTCCACCATTATTAGCTTCTTACATCAGTGTGGCACATTTGTTACAATTAATGAACCAATTCCGATACATGATTATTAACTAAAGCATATTACTCAGATTCTTAGTTTTTAATCTAACCTTTCTCTGCTCCAGGAAGCCACGAGCCCCTATATTACGTTTGATGTTCATGTCTGTTAGGCTCCTCTTGGCTAGGATGGAGTTTTAATCTGCTCTATGCAGAGTCTGAGGACGTTAGCATAGTTTCCTTGAAGCATTACAGCTCAATATTGTCAAGCGCCTGTACAGACAGCCTAATGTTATGATGGCTCATAACAGTGTTTCAAGGTAGTAAACATCTCTGTTTTCTGTGCCAACCGAAAGATTTGCTGCTCACTCTGCTGCCAGATGACTAATTGGGTGCGCAGGAGCGTTTTTCCAGGTAAAGCATATTTCATGGGATTTCTTAAGCTGCAGCCTCATATGCAATAATTGTCCAATTATAAGACTTGGGTTCACATTTCAGCCACTCTGTTTTCACTAACTGTATCTCCAACTTTGAAAAGTACGGCTTTTTCAATCCCTCAGAAAATTTAACAGGACTGTAATGTTCTTCACCATCAGTTTTCCCCTCCATCAACTCTTTCCTCTTCAACTATTTGCCTATAAACATACTCAGGCTTCTCTCAGGCTATAAAATGCAAAGAAAATAGCATCTTACAATCTGGTTACAGTCTGATTCCCTTATTCCGTTCATTGCTGGAATTCTCGAAGGCCTGGCCTCTATCGTTATTTCCACTTCTTCCCCAGTCTTTTATTCCTTAATCCAGGATGATCAGACCCCGTTCAGGACTATTTAAAACTCCTCTCTGAGGCTGACCAAGTGCAGTGACCTTTCTTCGGTTCATCTTATGCTCTTGGAGCGTTTGACCGTGTTAGTCATTCCCTCCTTTAAAGCCTCTTTCAGTTGGGTTCTATGATAGAATGATCCTTTCCTCTTCAACCATTGCATTATAATTTATACCTCTTTCTTCCCCTCCCCTAAATGTCATCATTTCCCAGAATCTGCCTCACCTCTGTCTTCTCTCTGGTCTCCGCTAATCAGCAAATACTATCAATTATTCCTTAACGGTATCTTTCTATAGGTCTTTCCTTGCTATTATCACTCATTCATTCAGCATGTGTTTATTGAGTGCTTACTATATGCCATTCTGCTGACACATTTGTTTTGTTTTCCTGTGTGACCCTGCCAATTAATTCAAAAGTGGGCCAGTTATATATTCAGAATATGCTGTTCTAATTGTGTCATCTCCATGCTTGCAAACATTTAATGACTTCCCTTGGCCCACTATCAAATACTGGGTACTCTGTAGAGTCCATGGATTCCACGAAGCTCCTTAAAGGCACCAAAGTAGGGGAGTGTAGTGGAAGAAAGCCCTTAGGCCAGAGTAGCTTGGCTACCATTTTCATAATTGTTAAGGTAAAAAATAATTTTTAAGAGTACAGTTTCGAGCTTAGCTCTACATTTAATGCCCTTTTCTACCAACCTTAAATGACTTTCCAGCCTACTATGCTACTAGCCAACTACAGGCAACCCACTTTTTTAACCAGATAGTGGTCACCAGCAGAAATCAAGTCCCCTCCAAGTCTTTGCGCATACGAGTATGTTTTTCTACAAAAGGTAGAATCTTCCCATGGACTCACCTTTTTATGTCGATTTCTATAATCAACTTTTAAAAGCTAGCTCAAATTTCAAGAGCTTTCCTTTTCCTGAAAGTCTATGAAATTGGTTGCACAAATCTTCTGGGCTCTTATTACAATACTTGCTTGATTTCATTATTTGTATTCATGCATATATGCCCGGAAGGAGTTTTGGCTCTTGAAGGCAAAGAGTATGTTCTAAAATTTTTTTTAATGTTTATATATTTTTGAGAGAGAGACAGACAGAGTGTGAGCAGTCGAGGAGTAGAGAGAGAGAGGGAGACACAGTATCCGAAGCAGGCTTTAGGCTCTGAGCTGTCATCACATAGCCCAATGCAAGGCTTGAACTCACGAGTTGTGAGATCATGACCTGAGCCGAAGGTGGATGCTTAACGGACTGAGCCACCCAGGCGCCCCCAATTTTTTTGAAGTTTTTTTTCTAACTTCTTGAGGATGTTCTAAACAACTTTCTATCTGCCATAGTTGCTACTTAGAACCTTATGTATAGAAAGCAATTTGTAGCCATTTGTTGAAGAGGAAAACAAATCTGTTTTCCTACAGTCTTACCCTAAAAGGATCTATAGGAGTTCTTATCGAAAAGGAGAAAAAAAATATAGTTTTTTGTGAGTATCCATGTAAAAGACATCAGGAGAAAAGAACCCTGAAAAGGGCAAATAAGAATAACATGTAGGAAAAGCATTCTTTCTTACTTCAGTACTATCCATCAAGGTAAAAAGAGTAAGTAATAATCCTTCACTTTGTATTCAGTTCACTTTTTTTGCCTCTTAGTTTTGATAAATTCACATAGGAGACATGAACTTTTAACCGTTCCAGTGCCCCTGGATATAGAAAGGCTGCTCTGTGCTCATTGTCTGGATGGGGAAACTCAGTTCATCAATGACGGAAACAGGATACATGGCATAGAAATACAGCAGAAGCTGTGAGGTGCTCGTTACAGGATTCTGACTCCCAGCTTGTGACTCTTCGAGTTTTGTCACTCTCCCCAAAGTTATAATCTTCTTTTGTGCATAGGACAATCATCTTTGTTTCCTACCATCCTTCATATTATAATAACTGCTTTCAAGCCCCCTTTGTACACTCAGTAACATCAACAGTGTTCTTTGAGCACTTACTGAGTGTATATCATTATGTACACACACAGCTCCCGCTTTAATACAGAAAATCCACAGTGCCAATATTCTCAGCAGATGCCACCAGCAACCCAGCTGAAGCAGGTGGCACGAATAGCTAAGTACTGTCATGCCAATCTTGAGTACACGGGGGATTCAAATGATTCTTTCAACCACTTTTTGCTGGCTTGTCTCTTTCACTTGTGGAGGAGTGGCTACCGCATCCATTTTATATCCATGTTGTGTGGCGCTGTTAGCATCACTTGACTTTTTCCAAGCAGAACTTACAGCTAATGACAAGCTATTGCTGAGAAAATGAATATTTTTCTGAATTCAGTTCTGCATGGAAACAGCTGACCAATTTCCATTTCTGTAATGTGGCTCTTTTGCTCTTGGTTGATTTTGAGTAATAGCTTCACTTCTGTAGAAAAGAGATTTTATTTGAAGTCCATTCAGAGATTTGGTTCAACAAACCGGACTACAGGTCTCAGGGAAAAGAAAAAATCTCTTTTAAACCTTCCAATAATAGACCCTCTCTTCTGTTATGCCTGGAACACTTTATCCTTCACAGCCAAGCGTGTAGATAGTTTTGTTGTTCACGATGTTCTGTGTTTGCCATTATGACCCACTTTTTCAACTCGGAGAACAGATAGAAATATAAAAGGGATCTTATTCTAATTAATTCCACTTCCCCTCATCAGTAGGAAGTACAGTATCTTCTTTGGACCTCAATCCGAATCCAGAAGATTGATTACTTGGTTGGTCTGGTGTCAATTGTATTTTTTTTTTAATTTTTTAATATTTCTGAGAGAGAGAGAGACAGCATGAACAGGGGAGGGTCAGAGAGAGAGGGAGACACAGAATCCAAAACCGGCTCCAGGCTCTGAGCTAGATGTCAGCACAGAGCCTGATGCGGGGCTTGAACCCACAAACCAGGAGATCATGGCCTGAGCCAAAGTCTGACGCTCAACCGACTGAACCACCCAGGCGCCCCAGGTGTCAATTGTATTTCTAAATATCTGGGAGAGAACGATTGGAATCCTTGTCATCTGCAGGATGTCACTTTCAAAAACTTGTTGGGTTGATCTGTGGACCTTTAATGCACTCTACAGTGACACCCTGGCCAAGCCAGGCTCTTGCTCAGACTACATTTGTGTCCCATGTTGAACTTACTAGTTACAGCAAGTAGGGTATCAAAGTATTTAAATACTGGTAAAGCATGGGCGTCGAACAATTGGAATGAATTCTAGCCGTAAATATCTGGTAGAGTTACAGAGTACTAGCTAATTGTTAGTCCTGGAAAGCAGTCCTTTTTAGTTCCCATTCCCATGCTCTCCCCCCCTCCCCCTAAAAGTACCCACACTGTGCAGAAGTGTCTGGAGCTACAGGAGTTTCCAGCCCAGACCACATGTGGCACCAGAGGCAGCCCGCCCCCGGAGCAGTGGAACGGTGGACCACATTTCTTGACACCTTCTTCCTTCAATGGATTTTATTTCTGGGATATTTTTACTTTTATTAACTACAGGGAATCTTGGGGAGCAGAGGTGAAGTTCCTTTACTGACAGAAGGTCCCTGTATTCATTTCCCAGGTTTGCGATAACACTGGGTGGCTTCAAACAACTGACCTTGATTCTCCCATGGTTCTAGAGGCTGGGAGTGCAAAAGCCAGGTGTTGGCTGGGCCATGCTCTCTCTGAAATGCAGAGAGAGGAATCCTTCCTTGCCTCGTCCTAGCTTCTGGTGGTTGCTGGAAATCCTTGGAACTCCTTGGACTGCAATACTTCCGTCTCTGCCTCCACCATCTTCTGATGGTCTCCCCTTGTATGTCTGTCTCTTAGAAGGACACCAGTCATATCTGATTGAGGGTCCACTGTATTCCAGGAGGACCCCCTTTTAACTAATTACATCTGCAATGACCCAATTTCCAAATAAAATCTCAGTCTGAGGTTCTGGGAGTTAGGACTTGAACACACTTTGGAGGGACATGTGTGCCCCCACAGCACATCCTACACTTGTTTGCAAATAAGGACACCTCCCCTTCCCAAAGTCCTGCATAGCTGGATGCAACTCTTATAACAAGAGTCAAAATACCACATTATGTAACCTTAGCCTAATAGGTCCCTACTTGGCCTGCATTTTTTTGTAAGCTGTAGAACCACCCAGGAAACTCATTAACAAGACAAATCTTCTGAGGAGACTTTCTGCTACTACCTATACAGAATTTCTCTTGGGAGAAAAAAAATCTGAACAAAGTATATCATACTAGATTTTGTTGACCACATACATTAGCTACACAAAGGCAAGGACTTTGTGCTCTCAGATCACGTGCGAGCTTTTCTCTGCTTTTCTGTTCCAAAGAATCTAGGAAAATTTTCAGAACTCTTGTTTTTAATTAAGATAATTAAGATTTAGAGAAGTGAAGTGGCTGTCCAGGTTACTCAAATGGTAAGTGACAGAAAAGTGGTTAAGAATCTTCACATCTAGGGGCACTTGGGTGGCTCAGTCAGGCATCCGACTTCAGCTCAGGTCATGATCTTATAATTTGTGGGTTCGAGCCCTGATTTGGGCTCTATGCTGACAGCTTGGAGCCTGCTTTGGATTCTGTGTCTCCCTCTCTCTCTGCCCCTTCCTTGTTTGCTTGCTCTCTCAAAAATAAATATTAAAGAAAAAGAAAAAAGAATATTCACATCTACATTGTAGTTCTGACCACCAGACCAAGCTGAATTCTAACCATCTGTTAAGAGTCAGCTGAAGATTCACAACTTTGGAGATAGTATTTTTTTTTTTCCTTCCACTGATGGACCATTGATCTAACAAAGGGAGATTAGAATGAGACCCAGATGAGTTTAAAGCTTATGTATCAGGCAGCAAAGGCCTTTTTTTTTTTTTTTAAAGAAAAATGACACGATCAGGATTGAATTTTTGGAAGATTAACCTGTAAGGTATATTCAGGTGTGATAGAGGAGAATCAGGGACCCAGTGGAAAACTAGTAGGAAAGTCCAGGAGGGAGGACACAAGACAAAGACATTGGCAGAAGGCAAAGATGGTTCCCAGGTTTGAGCCTTAATATTTCATTAAAAGTAGGGGTCACAAAAGGGGCTCATCTGGGAGGGAGGGTGAATTCAACACTAGAAATAGAGAGCATGAACCGCCGGATAGATGTTCTAAAGGAGTATGTGCCATTGACGGCATAGGCCTTTCATAATGAGGGGATTGAAATGGGGTGTCCGAGTGGCTCACTCAGTTAAACATCCGACTCTTGATTTCGACTCCAGTCACGGTCTTGTGGTTTGTGAATTCAAGTCCCACATGCAGCTCCGCACTGACAGCACAAAGCCTGCTTGGTATTCTCTGTCCCACTCTTTCTGCCCTTCCTGTGCTCTTGCTCGCTTTCTCAAAGTAAACAAACTTTAAATAAAAGTGAGGGGACTGAGATTCTAAGTTTGATCTTTCTTTAGAATGCAACCCTGGCAGCACGTGTCCTAATGGCACAGGTACACATGTCCTAGCTCTCTTGTGCTGGGATCTCTTCGGTCACTGAAGAGCCATTCACCAAATTCCAACTGCTGGGGATTCAGACTGGACTATAGCATCCTAGGTTTCAAAGTTATTATAGACTATCTCCCAGCATGAGGGCCATGATGGAGCTAAAACAGAGGAAGTGATAGAGATGGCAAGGTGGCAGTGGGACGAGGGTGTCCAGAGCAGCTTCCAGTGAGGCACTCCCGAGCCAGATGGTCAAGGGGCACTCAGAGCGGTGTTGGAGGAGAAACGGCTGAGGGTTCCCCCAGTAAGGTCATTAACGAGAACAAAAGCAGCTGGGGAAAGGGTATGGCTGCCTGGAAAATTGTAAGCGGGCTAACAAGGGTTCAGCACAGGGAATAGAGAGGACGTGGAAAGCCCAAAGGTGAAGACTATGGGGCATGATGGGGGGCGAGGGGAGGGAACCGAAAAAAATCAAAACTGCTCCAGTCAGAGGGAGGAAGTAGGAGACCAGGAAGGAGAAGGAATCAAAAATAGAATTTCAATCTTAGAGAACATAAAGTTTTCATGGTTGTAGGAACCATCAGAGACCATTCTCCTCCAGCCACTTCAATTTACAGATAAATAAATAAAGCCCAGAAAGCTTAGATGGTTTGCTCAAGGTCCCACAGAGGAACTAGGACTTAAGCTCCCAGATCAATGTCCTGGCTCCTGTGTGTTCAGGGAAGACTCAGAAAGGGCAAGTAACTCGCTCAAGTCCATAGGCAACAATGCCGGGGCTTTGGGTTCTTATGCCACTCTTCCTCCCTCCGCCCCAGAGATCATTGCTTTAGATGGCGTCCCTCCCAAATTCAGACATTGAAATCTAATCCCCAGAGCGATGGTCTCTGGAGGTGGGGGACTTGGGAGGTGGTTAGGATAGGAGGGCAAAGCTCTCATGAATGGATTAGCACCTTACACAGCACTAATAGAGCACCCCCCGACCTTCTACCACATGAGGACACAGCAAGAAGACCACCTTCCATGAACCAGAAAGTGGGCTCTCACCCGGCACTGAATTTGCAGGCACCTTGATCTTAGACTCTTTGGCCTCCAGAACGGGGAGAAATACATTTCTTTTGTGTATAAGTCATCCAGCTTGCGTGTTATTTTAGCAGCTGGAACAGACTAACAGGATCACAGAGATGAAGCAGCTCTGAGAAACTATGACAGCGATGTTGTCATCAGGGCTGTGATGTGACTGATGGGACGCCAATATAAAAGTACTGACAAGTGGAGAGTTTGACTCACTGTGAGCCAGGGTGTGAGGAACACAATTAGCAGCGATGTCGGTAAAGCCTCTGGACTACCCCCAGGGGAAAAGGCCATGAACCAGGGCCTAGAACCATCCAGGAAGATTAGAAAAGGTTCCAGAGGCAGAAGGCAGTGGGGAATGGGTGGAACACGCAGATGAGGAGAACCACCCAAGAGCAGTTGTTACTACAAAGCAGAGGCAGAAGCAGAACGGAGAAAGGGTAGTGGAAAGCGAATTCCCCTAAGGTCTTCTTCCCCTACAGGGGTTTTGGTAGAGTGGTAGTAGAGAGGAGTTAAAAATCACAAGGAGAGAAAAAGTAGAATTCCTTAGGACATATTTCACAGACTACGAGCCTGGAGTTCTCACTTGCCCAGAAAGAGAGCAAACCCAGAACCGAATACGAGAGAGACTAGTGCCCGAGAAGAGACAGAAGCCCCAAACAGCCATTTTGTCTCCTTATTTATTGAGCTCACAAGATATTCCCCCACGTGGTGAACGTGAAGAAAACAAGATCTTAACACACGTGAACGTGGAGAAAACAATCAGATAGGAATCATTAACTTGTGTGTAAGAAGCAAAGGGTCTGGGGGCAAGTGGAGTTTGTGATATTGGTGTCAGATGGAAAGTAATTCCCTGCAGGTGGTATAACCAGTTACTCGTGATCCCATTACACTATCTCACTAGCTCACCTCGGGCGTTTTCCCCATCTGGTGACGGCTTTCCACCCTAAGCTTTCTTCGAACCCATTTACGTAAGTAGAACCTATTTCCCCACAGACATAAGAACATGGGATTAGAAGATCTACCAAACACAGTGTGAGGGAAGGTGCTGTTGAACCAATAAGGAAGGAGAATGTGGGTAGTGGGGGGCAGGAGATGGGGATTTGAGAGCAGGCTGGCGATTTTCTAAAGTAGAGTTGAGGGAGGCAGAATTTGGGGAGCCTCTAGATGCCCATGCTTATGGACAGTGGGACATGATTAAGTGCTTTTTATGCCAGGCACTGGGCACAGTGCCTGGGATGCTTATCTGCTAACCCTTGCCAGATCTCTCCAGGTGGGTCCTCATTTTATTTAAGTTTTTATTTAAATTCCAGTTTGTTAACATACAGTGAGTCATCCTCACTTTATAGATGGGGGAATTGAGGCACAGAAAGCTGCGATGTACCCCACATCACACAGCTGACAAGTGGTAAAGGCAGAATTAGAACCCCACCCAGCTCCAGAGTCCAAGTTCATAACTACTATGCTTTACGTCCTGCACTAAAAAAGGCAGAAGCATCAGAACGGGAGAAGTGGCACCTTCCTGCCCTCAAGTTACTGTAGGGTGTTTTGTAAAACTCATCCCCCAGAAAAAGGTATCTTGAAAAAGACAATGTGAGTTTGCATCCCATCTCTGCCACCAGTAGCTTAGTGACTTAGGATAAATTACTTAACCTTACTGAGATGACCTTAGCTTTTTATAGAGATGCTGTAATGAAAGTAATAATCAAGGTACCAATTTTAGCAGAGCATCCAGGGTGTTTCTATTAAGACATAAATCATATCGTGTCATTGCTTTCCTCAAAACCACCCAATAGCTTCTGCACTTACAGTAAAAACTGGTCTTTACAATGGCCTGCAAGACCCTAGACCATCTGGTTTCTGAACTTGACTGATGGTTCTGCTCCTCCCCTTACTTCTCCAGTGACAATCAGGTCTCTTGCTGTTCCTTGAAGATACCAGGTGCACATACACACCCAAATATCTTAGGTCATCACCTCACTCCCCTAATTCATTGGTCAAACATCTCAGTGAGGTCTTCTCTCTCCTTTGTGTAAAACTGTTCTGTTCTGCTTCTCCACTGCTCCTTTGATCTGTTGCTGTGTGACAAATCTCCCCCAAAACTCAGTGGGTGAAGACCTCAACTAACACTTTATTTCTCATGGTCTCTGAGGTTCAGGAATTCTGCGAGGGCTCAGCTGGGAGATTCTGGCTTCTGGATCTCTCTCTTCTGGTCGTAGTCAGATGGTGGCTAGACCTGGGGCAATGCAGGGTTCAAGCAGC
The DNA here is from genome assembly GCF_008692635.1 of Crocuta crocuta. Taxonomy (NCBI): domain Eukaryota; kingdom Metazoa; phylum Chordata; class Mammalia; order Carnivora; family Hyaenidae; genus Crocuta; species Crocuta crocuta. Next base: position 6,530,481 of record NW_027532585.1, on the reverse strand, counting down.
TGGGGCTGGCCACGTCTCTCTCTCTCTATCTCTCTCTCTCTAGTCTCCGGTCCCTGGTATGAACTCTCCATGGGCTCATTTGAACCTCACAGCTTGGTGGCCTCAGGGGAGTGGGTTGTTTATATGGTGGCTGAGGCTTCACGGGTGAGCATTCCAGCAAGTGAGGCGGGGCTGCGTCTCCTAAGATCTAGCCTTGGAATTCACACAGTGTCACTGCCACGTGTTCTATTGGTTGAAATCACAAAACTATCCAGTTTCAAGGGAAAGAAGCAAAGAACCCATCTCTAAATTGGATAAGGGTCAAAGTCACACTGTAATGAGCCTATGGGATGGGAGAGACTGTGAGGCCTGCGTGAACAATTCAACCGGCTGCCCCTCCTTTCCTTACTCCTCACCTTACATGCCACTTACCTGACATTTATTTGTTTTCTATGTTGTCTCTCTTCCTGCACTAAAATGTCACCCTGGCTAGTTCACTGCTGTGTTCCCGGAGCCTAGAACAGAGCCTGACAAATGGCATTCAGTAAGTACTTATTATGTCTTTTAATCCTAACTATAGATCTCAAAAATTTTTTTAATGTTTTATTTATTTCTGAGAGAGAGAGAGAGGGGCAGTGTGAGCAGGGGAGGGTCAGAGAGAGAGGGAGACACAGAATCCAAAGCAGGCTCCAGGCTCTGAGCTAGCTGTCAGCACAGAGCCCAATGCGGGGCTGGAACTCACGAACCAGGAGATCATGACCTGAGCTGGAGTCGGACGCTTTACCGACTGAGCCACGCAGGTGCCCCTAGATCTCAAAGTTAGATATTAATACAACCATTTTACAGATGTAGAAAGTGAGGCTCAGGAAGGTTTGGTATCTTATGCAGGACATCAGCTGCAGACTGGAAGAGATGGGTTTTCTGTGCGTGTCTTGCTTTGTCCACAATTCCAGGCTGCTCACCACTCAGCTGTCCCTCTCTGGACTCCCCTGCACTCTGTACCCCCACCCCTGCACAGAGACACACTAACCCTCGCAGACCACAGTTCACTTTTTGCCTAGTAGGTTGCATCCGGGCTGAGACCAAAGCAATTACACTTTAAATCCCCTTACAGCAGGTATATCTGAGCGTGTTCGGGGGTAACTGGCACATTCTGCATTCAGATTTTATTTCTGGTTTGCTGCGAAGAGGCAATTAAATGAAAGGTTATGCAGCTTTTATAAATGGCCAACTCAAACTTCTGGCTTATTTTTGCCCTGCTGTCTTTATAGGCATTTTACCAATATTTATCACTACTTCCCTTAGGGAGCCCTCAGATCTGTGATATTTGAAATAACAAAACCTCTCCGTTGTTGGCCCTTTAAAAGGTTCATGGTAAAACTGCACCCTTAACATTCACAGTTTATCATTTATGAGGCTGGATTGCGCTTATTTCCATATTCCTCCCTGTTTTTCCAATGAGGATTTCACATAATAGTGTTTGAAGGCTAAAGACTTCAAAGCAAATTCTTTACCATTTTATCTCAAAAATATTCAATATTTGTATAATTAAAGTGAAGTCTTCCTAGAGAAAATGACAACTCAAATAATCTTAAGAATACCTCCAAGAAAGAAGTTGTCAAAATGACATTTAGCTGTACAGTCTCACATTCTCCAAGGCCCTTGCTTCTCCTCCTGGTTCCTTGTAATCTTTGAAGGCTATGTCATGGCTGACTTCAGATCACTTTTTAAATTACTATGGTCTCCCTTCAGTGTGAGTTCTGAGGGTAAGGGCTTCTATTTTCACTTTGCTCCAGATTTTGTCTACTGCATTGTTACCAAACGTTTAAAACAAAAGCCAAGGGGCCCCTGGGTGGCTCAGTTGGTTAAGCATCAGACTTCAGCTCAGGTCACGATCTCACGATTCCCTGAGTTCAAGCCCCATGTCAGGCTCTCTGCTGTCAGCACAGGGCCCGCTTCAGATCCTCTGTCTCTCTACCCATCCCCTTCCCCCCTCAAAAATAAGTAAACACTAAAAACAAAAGCCAAAACAACAAAAGCTTCCTTGACCCAGGTTTTGCCACTAGTTACTATCCTATTTTACACTTTTCCTTTGTATCCAAGTTTTTTTTTTTTTTTTAGTAAATCTGTGTGCCCTTTGGTCTCCATTTTCTCATCTCCTAAATTATATGGCCTCCGAGCTTAGCAAATCACAGGGAACTTGTCAAGTTCTTTTTTTAATTGACTGCCCCATCTACCTCTCCAGTTTCCCTTCATGCTTCTCACTTTGCTCCCTATTCAGCGTCCGAGCATCCCTTCAATGACAATGTCTTCAGAGTAGCTGAAGAGTTGGTGTCATAATCCATACCTCTTGTACCTGGGACTTGCTAGAACATTTTGGGGAGAGAAGGAAGCTGGAAGTGGGTGGGCCAGGGCTAGGGAAATTGACCCATCAGCTTTACACTTGGCTGGGGAACCTTGCAGCTTTACACTGGTATTCAGAGGGCTTGGAAAGCTTGTGCTGGACTGGGCCAAAACTAGTTCCTGGGATCCAATCCAGTGGTCTGCAGGGATTTCCAGGCAATGCCTATATTTATTCAATGAGAATTTACTAAGTGTTAACTCTGGGTTAGGCATTGTGGCAGAAGCAGGAGATGGGGAGATAAGTAAACACAGTAGCTTTCCTTAAGTTGCTCACTGGGGAAGGAGAGACAAAAATAACGTACAAAATACAAAAAGAATGCACAGAAAAAGTACAATTCAGCAATAGCATTCATATCAATGGCTGTGGAAATAAAGATCATTGACTTTATTTAATCAAGTGTTCTTTCAAGAGTTTGATATGGGACTTCTTAGTTGTTAGTTACTGGAGAAGCATGATATTAATTGCTTTTCACAATTAGGCACATGAATATATAAATATGATATATATTTATCTTATTTATAAATATTTTTTATAAACATTTGTATTTTTATAAACAGCTGTTAAGAGCTACGAGAAAGCCTGGAAACTCTTAAAAGCGTTGCCTTGCTACTAAAACCATTTATTTTATTTTGTACATTCTTTACCCTCACAAACACCTGTTCTCCTCATTGCTTAGTCTGTTTAAACCTCACACCCTTTCACCATCTCTTAATTATTTAGTCCCATCCATTAATTCTCCGGTCCCAAATGAAACAAAAATGACAGAATGTCTAACCAAGGAGGGTAGATTTTTGACAGGCAGTATTCACAAGTAGGAAGAAATCATCAAGACAAATATGGTAAACAAAATAAGCTAATAATGTTACAGTGTAGCAACTTTTAGCCATACATTTAAGAAAAAGTTAAGTAAGACCTTAAGACATATATCTGAAAAGGAAGAAGTAAAAACTTTAACAATTTAGAAAGTAACAAGAACAGTGAAGTTTGAAATTTGTGGGATGTGGTCAAAGCTGTGCTCCTTTGCCTAAATTCATCTCAATAAATGCTTTCTATTATTTAAAGCATAGGTTTTAGGATTAATTAGGCCTGATCCGAATCCCAGTGCTACCACTTGCTGAATGACCTTTAATGACTGCCTCTTTTAGCATCTGTTTTCCATGTGTAAGGTGGAATACTGATGGCTTGCAGCGAGGAATAGACTTACAAAAAATGTCAAGAATAGCATCTGGTATGGAACAGGTACTTGACAAGTAGTAGCTGCAAGTGAAGATTTATTTAAGAATTATCGTTTTCTATTACAACTATTTCATGCATTAAAAAAAAACCATACACAGATTTTTCTTTGTGATTCAAGAGCTTTGAAATGTGTCATACCTGTCATCATCTAAGAAAGTCTTCTTTGTTCACTTATTTTGACTTGATATGTTTCTGACAATTTTAATTAAGCCCTCACAGATTTTATATTTATGGTAATATGATAAATTATTTGTGAAAATAATATTCTTGCTTCCTTTTGGAGGGCAATTCCTCCGTAGAAACACAGAGCATCAAATTTGATATGCAGCGATATCAGACGTTTAAAAAGGATTTTCATTTGAGAAGGGGGTCCATTTGGGTTATTTAGATTCTACAAACTGAAACTGCTTTGTTCTGTTTCTCTGGCTTCTGGGAGAGAAGGAGATATGAATTCAATTAACACCTTGGTGTTTTCTTTATCCTGCACTTCAATATGGGAGATGCTTCCTATGCACAGTGGTGTCAGGTTACATCAAAAGAGAGGGAAACAGTTTCTTGGTTTTTAATATCCTACCAAGAAGGAAAGGCACCCATTTTGTTCAGCTCCAATTACAGCGAGAGCTAGTGCTTGACTTTGAGGGCAGACGGGTGCTTCAGACACGATGGAAAAGAGGTCTTCGTTAATTCCGTGTGGGAGTTTTTTGTTTGTTTGTTTTTGTTTTTGTTTTTCTGCTTCCACCACGTCTAGGCTGCGGGGGGAGCCAGGAAGATGAGCAGTCACTGAGTGCAGAGAAACCCAGGCCAGGGGTTGTTATCAAACACAAGAGAGTAAGAAAACATCAGGTTCACAGTCTTCTGCTTCTTCCCCCGCCAGAGACGCAAAGTTGAATATCTTCATTGGAATTTAGAGATTTAAAAAATTATTTTAAAGTCTGTAACAAGTCTAATTATAAAGACATTGGCTGTGAAGGTGTTGGGGTGAACTCTACTTTGCCGCCATCTCTTCTGGAGGAAGCCAGAATGGAATCATGTAGAATGTTCGCTCTACCACCAAGTCCTGCTTCCATAACGAGGAAACAGAGGCCCACGTGGAGACCTAAGTGCTCCTTTTATTAAGCACCAAAAGCTTGATCCAATGATATGTTTGTCCAATAAAAGGAGCTTCCCTAACTGGTTCTAACTCATGTTCTTCCACAGGCATGCGCATCCTCTGCAAGCACCTGGAGGGGACTTCACTGCCTAGAGACCAAAGCCTAAACTGTTACCAGTGACATTGTGCAGCTCATGCCCCAGCGGCACTAGTCTGCCTGAGCTCCAGCAAGGCTATCTAGATGTTCAATCCATTTAATTCAGTGAGCACTTCATTCTAGTTAACTGAGCATCTACTTTGTATAAGGCACCATGGAGGTTCAGAGATGAGTAAAATACTAAGATTCTACCATAGCCTATAAAACATCACTTTGGGAAAATTTTAAAATGTAGGTAGGGAAGCTCCAGGGCTTTCTCTAGGCTAGAAACCACAAACTCGAGTGCCTGCAGAGGCCCAGCTGACCACAGAAATGAGTGATTTTGGCTGGANTGGCGAGTGCATGCCTGTCTTAAACGGGCAGCTGCTACTCATTTCCAGCCAATTGTGTCCCCGTGCAGAAATGCAGGACCGATAGAGACAGCACTGAAGATTTCTTAGGAGAAGCCAGCAATGTCAGTTTTTGTATAAAACCCTTCAAAAGGACCGTGCGGGCCAAACGGACCCAGCTCAGTTTGCTTTCTTACTTAGCCATGTGTGGAGCAGTCACAGAGAGCAGGGTGCAATGCCCTTCATAATAATTCTTTCTCATGTCCTATCTTACTTCCTCCCACCTCTCTGTAACCTTTCTTCTCCCCACCCCCACTTCTGGCCCAGGCCCCGGGTTCGGTGAGTGTTCTGGAGGAACACTGAGCGTCCGTTGTGGGCTCAGTATAAACAACCTTGGGCAACGCTACTCTGGGGGTAAGCACCGCACTGTAGATTTGTAGTTTTTAAAAAAGGCAATGTTTATGCTTTTCTTCTTTCAGGGAAGAGCTATATCCATTTTGGTAAACACTTCAAGGCTGACACACATTCGGGATGTGTGATGATGCAAAGTAAAGGACTCCATTCTGAAGTGAGTGAAAAAAAGCATCAAATGCCACGTGACAGTCACTGCCTGAAGGGTTACATTAGCCTGGGTTAAAAAATTCTTGAGGGACCAATGGGCTAGCCGTTAAAGCACCTGCGGGTGACCCCTCTCGGTCTTTCTCTGTCTTTCTCTCCTCTCTTAAAGAGATAAGGTGACTGTCAGAACAATCAATACAGACAGTGTCTACCATATTTAAAACACTGCCTGTTGTACAGGCATCAGGAGCTGAAGGTTAAGAATGTCAGCTGAGGGGCGCCTGGGTGGCTCAGTCGGTTAAGCGTCCGACTTCGGCTCAGGTCATGATCTCGCGGTTCGTGGGTTCGAGCCCCGNAAAAAAAAAAAAAAAAAAAAAAAAGAATGTCAGCTGAGGGGAGCGCATTTGGAGTTAATGAGAGATGGGTAACGAGGAATGAATGGGAGAATGTGTGAGCTGCCCACAAGTAGAGTCTAGAAAAGGGAATGAGCAGACCAGCAGAGGACTCGGCACAGAAGGGCAGTATTATGTATATTGGAAGAAATGACTGGAGTACAAATAAGAAGGGAAACCATAGGGGATGATGGACAATAGTGAGGGAGGAGGGATTACATATAGATATATATAATCATATGCAATGTTATACTGTAAAATGGTTAATCACTGGCTCTCTTGGGGTGACGGGAAGCCTTGATTTGTAGCATTTACTTATTATGTGGTATAAATATTCTCACAGCAACTAGTTTCAAGCTATCAACATGAAGGCACAGAAAACAGAGCTGGGAAGAGACGTGCACACTTGGGCCCCGAAAGGTAGAAGGTAAGGAAGGTGAAATCAACAAGGTCAAAGAAAACTCAAGATCTTGGGGTGCGTCAGGTCTAAGGGATAATGAAGTCTAAAAAGTGTCTAATGTGAAGTGACAGCAGAGGTCATGAAGCTGAAGAGGTGAACACAGAGATTGGAAGGACCGATCAGTCTAGAAGGGTGACTGTGGAGAAGGGGGCAGAGGATAGAGTTTATGATCTAGGTCCTGAAGCCTCAGATGGCAGTGTGACATTGTGCTCAAGGTCAGTGGAGGTCAGAGTGAGATGTTATGGGCCATCATCCATTGCTAATTATTGAGCATCTACCATGGGCATGATGCTGTGTGGATTAGAAAGGTGTAGGACACCTGGGTGGCTCAGTCAGTTAAGCGTCCAACTCTTGATTTCAGCTCAGGTCATGATCTCACAGTTTGTGAAATCGAGCCCCATGCTGGGCTGTGTGCTGAGAATGAGGAGCCTGCTTACAATTCTCCCTCTCTCTCTCCCTCTCTCCCTCCCTCTCTCTGCCCCTCTCCTGCTCACACATGTGCTCTCTCTCTCTCTTTCTCTAAAAATAAAGATTTAAAGAATAAAATTTTAAAAAGTGTATAAGACAACATTCCTATCCATTTAGCAGGGAGATAAGGCCTGTACACAGGAAATATAGTGTCATGTTACTGGTACAGATAAGAGATGTTATAAAGTTTAAAGTTTTTTTGATGTTTTTATTTATTTTTGAGAGAGAGAGACAGTGTGGGCAGGGGAGGGTCAGACAGAGAGGGAGACACAGAATCCAAAGACAGGCTCCAGGCTCTGAGCTAGCTGTCAACACAGAGCCTTATGCGGGGCTCGAACCCGCGAACCGCAAGATCATGACCTGAGCCGAAGCTGGATGCTCAACCGACTGAGCCACCCAGGTGCCCCAAGAGATGTTATAGATTAAAAGACAAGGCTCTTAATATTCATAGTAGATGGCACTTATGTGAGTCCTTACAGTGTCCCCAGCATTGTGTTAAGTACTTTACCTGCATTCCCTTTAATATTCAGAACAACCTATTTTACAGATGAGGACATGGAGTCAAAAATTTATTTAAATAATTTATCCACTTGCCACATATCCAGCAAGTGGCAGAGCCAAGCTTGGAATCCATGCTAATGCCAAAAAGCCTGCCCCCCACCACAGTGCATACTAGACCCCTCCCCCTTAAGATACCACTCCGATGGAGATGAAGGATATACCGTAATAGGAGATTCGGAGTTTCTTTTTAAAAAATTCCTCAGCTTGCATATTCCTAAAGAGTCAATTCATGTTAAGAAATAATTTCCCTTGTGCTCGCATGTGACATGTATTTTTAGGATCTGCTGTTAGCAAGTGTATTTTTGTGTGATTGAGTGGGAGAGTGGGAAAGTTTTGCAGAGCCTGTTTAAACCAGAATGCAGGGGGCACAGCAGAGACTTTAAAATCTCTGTCATCTAACGTCTTAGAAAAACCACAAAGAGACGTGTTCTCAATTTATTATTCTATGTACATCCCTAGATGAATGACGAGTTAAAGGTATTGTTAAAGCATTTTAAATGACCCACTTCCAGCAGCGAACAAAATCACTTACTGTGCCAAGCCAACTGGCGTTTCTGAGATGATAAAACCACAAAGTGAGGAAAACATTAAAACTGCTAAAGCAAAAATGATGCACAGTAATGGAGAAGGATAAAAACTGAGCTTTATCGTCTGAGCAGGCAGATGGCTGACCACTAGGTGGGCCTCAGCATAATGTCCAGGGTAATTGGCTGCTGGGGTTTTTCTGGCAAGGAAGCTTCAGACTTCAGCCTGGTACACAAAATCCTGGCTTATTCTTTCCGATGCCCTGCTCTCTGCCTCCTCTTCACAACTAGATCTGACAGTTGATCCAAGCAGGCAATTGAAAACAAAGTTACCTTTATCTTCAAATGCTTTTCTGGAAATAACGACATGAAAAGTAATTAAGGACCGGATTTCCTATCTGCCATTCTCTTCGGCATGTACAATTATCCACAGATATAAAATTGCCTGCTTTGATAATTATACCCTCCAAATGAGGGGCAAGTGGCTAATTATGCCCACATGTGGCCGATTGCACTCTCCATTAGCCAATTATGTGCACGATTATTTGTGCACATAAATAATTGTACTCATGGAAAATAGCGGCCCTCCTTTCAAACGGTCCTGCTTTGAGTGGCTGATGGAGTGATTGTCACGCTGGAAATGTACTTGTTGGGAGCGAGAGGGTAGCAGATACCAGGAAACGCACAAGTGACCAGAGCTTGCAGGTGTTTATGAAGCAAACAACAGTAGGAATCAAACAGAGCAGGAAGGTCCACGGGATGGAAGGGCGAGCCTGGGGGTTAGGAAGGTGCTTCTGGGGTTGGCTGAACGGCTCATGGGTGGTGACCCTGGCCAAGTCATTAAGCTTCCCTCAGCTCTCTTGCTTCTGCGTGCACAATGAAGATGATAATACCCAAGTCCCAGCTCTATGCAGGATGGATCAGACAATTCCAAAGGATTTGCAGTCTACTTCAGGTTAAAGCACTAGGTAATATGATGCATTATTATGTGGGTCAGCACATTTCTAATTGCCAAGGAAAGGTAATGACCCTCCATAGCAAAGCAGGACCTCGGGTTTGGAGGGAAAGGAGGTGTGATAAGGACCGGAAGCTTGTTCCCACAAGGCACTGATGAGATACCAGAAGATGATAGGTCGTCATACAGAATTCATTCATTCATTCATTCAACAAACAAGAGTCAGCCTTTCACACCGAGCTGCTCTGATCAGTAAATGAAGGGGACTTTCACTTCATGCCTAGGAAATCTGGGATGGATTTTTACCGTTTCATAGACAGGCAAACTCCATGCCAGTGAATGTAAGGCAGGGTCACTTTTAACACCCTAAGAACTGTGGCTTTAACACCAATGCTAACAAGTAGTATATGTCCCATTGTCAGGGGTAAGGCCAAGAGGCGAGGTTGTCACTTTGCTTCTTGCCTGTGTTCCCACCTTTCCTTTCACACACAGTAGAAGGAAGAACTCTGCCTCAGGGGAATAAGGAGATTTACAGAGGCAAAAATGCTAAGTTAGTTTTGAAAGAAGAGGTGTTTGCCAGATGGATGGGACCGGGGTGGGGGGGTTGGGGTGTCTGTGTGTGGTCATATTATAGGAAACCAAGGTATAAAATAGCCTGGTCTAGAGTTAAGAGTGTGGACTCTGGGGGTGCCTGGGTGGCTTAGTCGGTTAGGCGTCCGACTTTCACTTAGGTCATGATCTCGCGGTTCGTGGGTTCGAGCCCCGCGTCGGGCTCTGTGCTGACTGCCAGCTCAGAGCCTGGAGCCTATTTCAGAGTCTGTGTCTCCCTCTCTCTCTGACCCTCCCCTGCTCACGCTGTCTCTCTCTCTCTCCTAGAAATAAATAAAAAAAATATTAAAAAAAAAAAAGAGTGTGGACTCTGAAACCAGACTCTGCCTGGGCTTGAATCCTAGCTGTGTGATATTGGACAAGTTACTTAACCTCTCTGTGTTTCTGCCCATTCTTATAAAATGGGGATTATAATAGACTTGGGTCACAAAGCTTTGTAAGGGTCAAATTAATACACATATAAATAGAAGTATTTAGAACAATGATGAACACAGAGTAAGCACTGCCTGCCATTATTTTAATTAGTTGACTAAAAATAGACTAAAAGCTCATCCAAGAAAAGCAGCACCAGTGTTTCTCAATCTTGAGTATATCTAAAAGTCACATGCATAACTTATCAAATAAAGCAAATTCTTGGGTTGCATCCTCAGAGAGTGTCTCTTTCTACAATGGGCTAGAGTCCAGGAATCTTCACTTCAAATAAGCATCTCCCCAACTCCCTCCCATAAGATTCTGATGCAGGTGATCTGTGGATCAGGCTTTGAACATCACGGAGAAGTGACTCTGACCACATCCCATTTCTTACCTGGCATTTCTAACATGAGAGAAGGAGAATCTAAGGCCTTGTGTTTGAAAGATCTTTTTCTGGGATTTCTGCCTCTAAAGAGCCTTTTCTGGAATAGGCAACGAGAACCCGGAATGACGAGAACAGCCTCCAAAGCCACACCGTGTCTATGCTGTATGGTCCGATGGGGCCGCTAGCGGCTTCCTCCTCTAACTCTTCTGTATTTTTAGGAGACGGGATTTAAACAAATAACATTAATATTTTTATTATGAGATGAATCTCATTTCTTTAATTCTATAAATAAGGACACAAAATCATAAACATCTGTCCCTAGGGGAACAAGTTACCAAAGCAGGGGCTCCCAGCTCCGGTGACTCACAGCGGTGGGGATGAAGATGGACTTGCCCACAAACATTGACCTGTGGCTGGATGTGCTCCGTTTGCCAAAAAAGAATTCTATGGTGCGCCAATGCTTAAGGTAAGTAAGTGGTTCTTCAAAATGCTCGTTCTGAAAGGCTAGCTTTCCTAGATAGGAATTGTAATGGGAGCAAAAGTGAAAACTTTCTGGGTTGAAAAGGGACCCACGGTATAGTGGTTATCACACATCCTCTCTTTGGAAGATGAATGGATGGATGGCCTCATATATTTCATAACAGCTTGCAGCTTCCAAATGCTGAAGCAATTGTTGAAAAGATCCTAGGCCAGGCTGCCTGGGTGGCTCTGTCAGTTAAGCGTCTGACTCTTGGTTTTGGCTCAGGTCATGATCTCCTGGTTCGTGAGTTCAAATCCTACATGGGGCTCTGCACTGATAGTGTGGAGCCTGCTTGGGATTCTCTCCGTCTCCTTCTCTCTCTGCCCCTCTCCTGCTCAACGTTGCTCTCTCTCTCTCTCAAAATAAATAAATAAACTTTAAAAAAGATACAAGGCATACTGAACACTTTAAGAAATATTTTGTTGGCATAAAAAGAAATATAGATAAATTATAATAATGTCTTGCTGAAACACTACCAGGAAAAAATAAATAAATTTGCTTTCCCTGTAGCCACACACTGAATCTTCATGAAGACAAGTTCCCCTGAGTAGCCACTAGTGCCAGAACGTGTGTTATACTTTGTAGTGTATTCACACAGCTCTCATAAACTCTTCAGGAGCAGCAGAGATAGTAAGGTCATCTCCCTGTCCAAAGCCGGGAGCCTCTACATTACATCCCCAGGAACAGCCTCTCCCCTCTCTGCAGGCCAGGCTTAGCGGCCAGCTGGGGATGGCTCTGTCTGCAGCGCTGCTCTAGCCAACATTTCCATCCATGGCTTCCAGATGAGAACATCGGAGGCGTGCTTATCCGCAAAGAGCCACTCAGGCTGGAGGGAGGGATGAATCTGACGAGACGATAAGTGATGAGTGTGAAGCCAAACTGAGCACCACAGTTTGAGAACAGCAGACATGAACCTTGGTGGCCGGGCACTTCTCTGCCAGAGCAGCCCCATGCCATCTGGATGGTTCCAACTGTTGGAAAGCTCTTCTCTACATGGTGCTTGTGTACCTTCAATCCACTCTTGCCGTGGTTAGGGGCTCGCTTGCCCGGGCTTGCCCTGTCCGTCCCTTATGTCTCTGCTGTGTCCCCCTTCTGTCTTACCCCCCTTCTCCTGTTTACCATGTGCCAGCCACCTGGGAGACTTTTCTCTGGTCCTTAACGAACCAAATCCTTTTCTGTCTCCAAGTCCTTACACCTGTCATCCCGCCTCTGGGCAAAGCTGCTTCCCTCTCGTCCCTCATTGCCTCCTCACCTGCTGTTAGTGAGCCTCCCAGGTCCTCTCAGCCTCTGTAGCCTGCTAGCCACGCCTTCCAGCACTCACCGTAATTTAAATCTGTTTTTAAGTTATGTTACTTAGTTATTTGTACACTAGCTCGCCAGTCCCCGTTGTTTGCCGCAAGTCTTCATAAGCCAGTAATTTAGACCCAGTTAGTAGAGAAGCCCACCTGGGCCTCAGATGTATCATCTTTGGTCCATTCTGAGTTGATACATTTATTTGAACTGTGTCACCTTACGAAGAGAGCAAGAGTATTTGTTCACCTATTCTTCCCTATTGCTGCATCTAAGAAAGATGCAAAGTAGACATTTGGGGGGCCCAGTATGTGCGTCAACCAGGCGATCTTCTATTCCGAAGTATCCAGTTCTTCCGTCCCACTCTCCCAGTGTGGGCACGTCAGGCCCCGGGTCCCCTCCACACTGGGTGGTCTCTGAAGCTGTTGCTCTCCAGGGGTGGCAGTGTGACACATGACACACCCGGCCATCTAGAATGCCTGTTGCCCAGTCCCGGGTCCATGCCGACTTGGTCAGCGGGCCGGAGCTGTGGAGAGCAGAGGAGGTGTGGGTGGCTCCTCCTCTGAACAGCTTTCACCAAGCCTGCCAAAGGGACTTCAGACAGTGTTAATGACTTTTGATTTAGCTTTGAACACAGCAGTCCCTTGGGCCGTTTACTGTGCTGCCTCATCCTCTTTGGAAAGTGCTCTCTAAGTAACTGCCCAGCAGACTAAGGGAATAAAATGCTCACACGGGGAAAGAAAAACCAAAACAACAACACAGGAAGTCTGACTTCTCATCGCACGATGAAGTCCAGAACTGGACTGTGGAAGTGTGCTTAAGTTTTCTGTATTCATCGCAGGGAACACTCATTTATTCCACCCCTCCCCCTCACACCTGCCTGCCTGGGTCTCTCCATCACAGGCGCACGCGCACACAAGCACGCACACGGTCGTTGGCAACGATAACACAGTTGCTTCTTTACCTCTTGGAAAGAAACTTCATTCTGATAAAAACCGTGCTGACTGACCTTGCTCTTAACTGTGGAGACAGTGCTTTATGCCTTTATCTTTGCAGAGCTGAGGGGCCTGGTGGAAACGACGCTCCAAATGAACTAAAATAGAAAGATCGCTGCCAAGGGCTGGCAGAGTGCAGGCGTCTCTCCTCTCTCCCTCACGCACGGCTTCTGAGGGAGAGAGGAAGTGGGGTGATGAGCACCCATGGGCAGGGCCACCTGAAGGGAAGACGGGGTCGGGGGGACTGTGGAGGTCAGGCTAGCTGACCTGCCAGAAAGGATCTATCCCTTAGTAACTGCTTGACCCTTTTGGTAGCTTCTCTGAAATAACTTGGCAAAAGTTCACAGGGGCCTATTGCAGGGAATAGAAGAACCCTTAAGGCTGAGATGTTTATTTATTTCTTTTTATTAAAATTTTTGTTAATATTTCATTTATTTTTGAAAGACAGAGACAGAGTATGAGCTGCAGAGGGGCAAAGAGAGAGGGAGACACAGAATCCGAAACAGGCTCCAGGCTCTGAGCTGTCAGTACAGAGCCTGACATGGGGCTTGAACTCGTGAACCACAAGATCACAACCTGAGCCAAAAGTGGACACTCAACTGACTGAGCCACCCAGGTGCCTTGAGACGTTTATTTTTGCACAGACGCTTGAGAAGGTCCCCTGCACAGTGGTCAGTGTTCTTGCTCCGACAACGGTGAAGAGAGGGAGTGTAGGTCATGGCCATACTCCCAGGACTGTGATGGAAGGGGACATCTCTGAGTGTTCACCATGTGCCAAAAGGCTGATCAAAGTGCTTTACTATATAATCCCATCTAGTCCTCACAGTTATCAGAAGGGAGTGGGTAGGAAGCAAAAAACAGTAAAAGCGTACAGAAATAGCTAATCTCTTTGGGCCCCTGTAAACACAGTCATGGTGTTTTCTTCTCCAAATCCTATGCATTGCTTCTATTGCTGAGGTATGCATTTATAATGATATAAAAGGATGCTGGTGACGACAGGCTCCAGCCACAGTGCTCATTGAAGCCTGAACCAAAAATCCCAGCTTCTCCACCATCCCAGAAAGGTGTAAAGAGATGTATTTTCTGGGCTTCCAAAAGCTGCCTCACTCTTCGGGTAAAGGGTGCCAGGTAAGGGTCATCCAAGTAGAGGGAACCCAGTACATCTGGTTCTGGCAGGTGGCAGACCCTAAAATGACATCCGCACTTGGAGCCCAGACGCCCCTGACTCTGTGCATGAACCGCAAGAGCTAATCACTAAGAGCTGTAACTTTGGAACAAATGCAACAAAGCCTTGGCTCAAGGTTGGCCCCAGCAGAAAGGGATCTCCTCCGGTGGAAAGCCATTGCACTTGTGCTTTCCTTTAGGCTAGAAAAGGCATGAGTAGATCAATAAAAAGGCATCAAGAGAGGGTCTGTGACATCTTGTGGCAATGGTGGCCCAAATAGCTTTCCTTTCCATTTGTGTTGGAAGAAAATGGATCCATCTTCATGCTCAGCAAAACCCAAAACCTCTTAGGAGAAGGAAACCTTACAGAGGAATATACACTCTCTGGGGTGTTGATGGGGGAAAGAGGAAGGGCTAGTGCTGCTTCAGGTGGTCGTTCAGGAACCTGGCTGACAGCACATGTGCCATTTTTAACACGTGGTTTCCAAGATTATTCTAGTCCTTGATGTCTCGACTGCAGCCCACAAGAAAGAGGATGGCTTGGAGGCGCACATGTGGGAATTTTTGTGGGCCACACTTGATGTGTTACATACACTATATCTGATAACTAGAACAGGGACTGAGAAATAAAGTTCCAGGAAGCAGATTTGGTGGACAGCTAGCAGCTTCTGCCACCTAAGACAAGGCAGATCTAAAGCAATTAATTAGAAAAATAGAATAAAAAATGGTGTTAGCTAGCATTTGTTCAAAACTGACAATATATCAGGTATACATAGCATTTTCATGGATCAACTCATTTAATCCTGACAACGGCCCATGAAGTCAGTGCTGTTATTCTCCCCACTTCTTAGAGAAAGAAACTGAAGTCCAGAGGGGTTGAGTAGAGAAGTGGTCGTGATTGTGCCCTTGGTCTTTGAGCAGTTTCTACAAGTATCACCTGGAATCTGATGTGAGACATGCTCTGACAAGGTGGGAACAAGGAGATGAAGCACACAGAGACTCATTTGCCGGTTGGAGATGGATGAATGAATGGGTTGGGCTGAAAGTTTGATAGAGAAATTGATGCTGAACAACTTTTGTGGAACCTTGAAAGGTGAGAAGGACTTCACTGGAGATACTCATGGGTAGGGGGGAAAAGGGGTAGGGGAGGTATGGAGGCAGAGGAAATCATACCATCACAGAGACACTGGAGATACTATAGCATGTTTAGGATGCTAAAGGATAATTCTTTTCAAGGGAAAACCATGACCTTGTGCAAATATGAAATAAATGCATGTCAAAGATTTTTATTTATTAATGATAAGAGAAACAGAGATGTGACAACTGGCTCAAAGGAAGATCAAAGAGCCGTGCCAGTAGGCAATGAGCAATGTTGAAACAAGCTTACAGATAGATTCAAAACTGGTTTATCCATAGAGTGATCATCAGCTATATTCCAGCAGACACAATTCAGTTGCATTTCTATGGGCAGGAATTATTCGCATCATTATCAATTTCACACAACAGATTTGCAAAATAGCTCAAAGACAATGAGAGGTACAGCGAACCAAAGACTAGGCTAGACAAGACACCCCCAATTTTTTTCTCACTTCAAAGTCTTTCACAGTTTTCTTCTCTGATAAAGGAGTATCGGTGACTCTGTGTGGCAGGAAATGAGACTGGAAAGACAGTTGAGCCAAGTCTTCATGGGCTCAATAAAAGTCACGCTAAGGTATATGGACCTTGTCCTATAGAGAAATCTCAAATTGTTAATACAGTGGATGAGCTTGTCCTGCTCATTCAAATGCTCAGGCCCAGCTCCTTAAAGGTCTGATAACACTAGGTTTCAGGTGGAGTGTGGTAATCTGCAATTGTATGAAAAGCAACCCAGGTGATTCTAACACACTTTAAGAAACATCCATGGAGGGGTGCCTGGGTGGCTCAGTCGGTTAAACGTCCAACTGCAGCTTAGGTCATGATCTCACGGTTCGTGGGTTCGAGCCCTGCGTCAAGGTCTGTGCTGACAGCTCAGAGCCTGGAGCTTGTCTTTGGATTTTGTGTCTCCCTCTCTCTTTGACCCTCCCCTGCTCACGCTTGCTCGCTCTCTCTCTCTCTCTCTCAGAAATAAACAAAGCATTAAAAAAATATTAAAAAAAAAAAAAGAAACATCCATGGAACTAGTAGAGAGTCATCGAAGGCTTTTGAGCAGGGTAGAACCCCAAAGACATCTGTGTTGGGGTAGAGGGAACTTGGTTAGAAGGGAAAGAAGCTCAACGGTTTTAAAAGACTGCAAAGCAGTAACAGGAACAATTCACATTTGAGTGAAGATGATGCCCCAGAATGTACGAGGCACATGGCATTTTTTAAATATGACAAGTAAATAAACTAGTTTATTTTAGTTTATTTATTTAAGTAAACTAATTCAGTGTCAAGGGGATGAGAGGAAAGGGACGAAATAAGGGCGATTTTTCACTCTGCCTCCTCCCAAATTCAGACCCAATGTCACACCTGTGGACGTGGCTCCAGCTTCTTCCTGAACCTACAGGGACCGGCCTGGGATCCTGATAAATAGGGAAGATTTCCCCCAAGTAAAGTCTGGACTTTGGAACGCTCTGGATGTTATTCATGCTTTCTAATAACAACAGAGATCTGAACCATAAAAAGAATCCAAGTTCCTCAGTCATAAAGCCGCTCATCATTTGGAAGGGGTAAAGCACTGTCACTATTTTCAGTCATCCGTGAAATGAACATTCTGGGGAGATACAGTAAGTTGCTGCACCACCCCTGAGCAGGGCAAAATGAATGCTCCCCAGGAAAATTTGGTATTTTAAGAGGACGGCAAAGGGAAGAGTAAAGTGGGGGTGGGGTAGAAACTTAAATAGATTTCTCCCACTCATCCATTGCAATAGCAGATAATTAAATTATAATCTTAATTGAGTAACCACTCATGGGTCCCTTATTATTTGAAAATGAATTGCCTCCTAACTGTTCATGTACAAATATGATACATTGAACTGAAGCTATTTTAATAAAACATCAATTTTCAGAAGCTATAATAGGTTCTCCCAGGTCAGATTTGATAAGCTATAAAGAATAAATGCCAACTCATATATTTCTGTGGTAATGGGAAATAAAGAGAACTGAGTGATTCAAACCAATAGTTTAATTTTAGACAATATTTTGACTCCTTCTCTCCTGTCCTTTTACCTAGGCTGTTACCAAGTAACCAGGCTGGATGGCTTGAGTCTCACTGTTGGGTGCTTACCCTTTCCCTGACCCTCTGTGCAGACCCTTTTCATCTATTAAATGAAAAAATGGTTGTATGACTGGGGCTATCCTGAGCTAGGATTCCCGGGGCCTAGGTTCTGATTGTCTCTTTACTGCTAAGTCTGTGAATGACCTTCAGCAAGACATCTAAGGTCTGTGTAGAACTGCTGGCTTGTCATCTCAAAGATGGAGTTGATAATCCCGTCTCTATCTTGAGCCCACACTGAGAAAAAGATTACATGACTGCAGTTATTTGAGAGCCTCATGGAAAGATGTCTTATAAGTATTATAATTAATGTTATCATTAAGCATTGCTTTACTGCGGATCTTCCAAGTATAAATATCAGCGGAGCAAGAAGTCAGTTTTCCCTGATGCAAAATGGATATTTGAAAATGCAAGGTGGAGGAGTTTATTTTGCCATATAGGATCCCAGAGGTTCTGCAATACGGATGTCATTCTTTTCTTACATGGACTATTGACAAATTTTGACTTAAGATTTTTTATTTCTAGGTTTGTCCAGAATCTTAGTAATAAACCCCTGTGGAAGGTTTCTAAACTATTTTCATACAACCAGTTTTTGTAACCATTAAAATCTCTATACAATCAATCTATACTAAAACTCAAATATTTTCATACAACAGTTTTTGTGACCCTTAAGTTTTCTAGGGGTGTCTGAGTGGCCCCATTGGTTAAGCATCTAACTTCAGCTCAGGTCATGATCTCATGATTCGTGGGTTTGAGCCCTGCATTGGGCTCTGTGCTCAGAGCCTGGAACCTGCTTCAGATTCTGTGTCTCCCATTCTCTCTGCCTTCCCCAACTCAGCCACTCTCTTTCTCTCTCTCTCAAAAATAAACATGTAAGAACTTTTTTAAAATTTTCTATATAATCAGTCTATACAAAAGCTCAGAACCACTACATGTTTCTCTATTGATTAGGAGAAAATATATGTTATTATAAATGAGAACACTAATTGATTATATGTAATAAAGATTTACAAATATATACACAGTATCATCCTTTGGGTAGTTTAGAGGTTAGAAGAAACTATTGCCATGTGTAGCAGTGGACAGAGGCAAGACACCTGAGTTCCTTGCAAGCAGGTAATCAGCTTCATGGTACAGCTTCGGGCTATTCCAAAAACAGTCCAGCCTGCTCTTGTGGGAACCTCCCCAGGGAGCTTGCTAGAAATACGGATTCTTGGGTCTGACCCTAAACCTACTAAATCAGAATTCCTGAGGGTGGGCCATGAAGTCTGTATTTTAGCAGGCTCTCATGGGACTCTGATGCACAGTAGGGTTTAAGAAGTACTGTGTAGTTGGTCCTAACTTAGACTTACCAGGGATGTGACCTTGAATAAGTTCTATAATCTCACTGAATTCAATTTTCTTATATTTAAAATCTGCCCCATAATGTCTCCATTATAGGTTTGCTTGGAGGATTACATAAGATGTTGATGTCCGGTCTGAGGCTGACATTTAATAAAATGGTAGTTTCCTTGCTTCTCTGCTCTTCCATTACTAGCTGGTTAAGTGTGAGCAAGTAATTAAGCAGTTCTCCATGTAGTTTCTTTGTTTGTAAAATGTGGGAAATATCCGTTACACTCTGTTCACGAGGTGGTAACAGAAATCAGCTGAAATTATGTGTGTGACAGCTCTTTGAACACTATAAAAGGATTAGACACATCTAAGAGATTAATGGGCCTGGTTGGTGATTTTAAGTTCAAGTGGGGAGTAAGGTTGACCCTGTTCTGCATCCACATGGAGATTCTAAAGAATACTCATATTTGAAATAGAGTTGCCATCCAGGGAAGGTGATCTGTTCACCCAAACTAGTTCATACAGGTTGGTCTTCCAGGGCTTTACGGGAGCCAGCCTGTACCAGCTTGTGAGGGCCAATTGTTAAACCTTCAGGAATTTTGTGAATTGGTTGTTAAAAACAGCTATTAGTTAAAGGTAATATATAGAAATAAACTTATAACAATATTAAATGAATTAAAAACAAAGATAATAATGATTCCACACTCTTCCCTTCATAATTATATTGCTGTCTATCCCTTGAGATTATTCACATTTCTTTTGTACAGATAGCAATTATACTTTAAAATGGTGCGCTGCCTCCTCAGTGCCACAGAGACTGACATTGGGCCAGAAGCTTGAAATCGGCCGAGGTGGAAGTGTATTTGCATCATGGAGACAGGCCAATGCTACAAATCCAGGCTTTCTTCCCCTTCCCCCCCCCGCCCCCTTTTTTTCTGGAGAGCTGTTAAAAATTTACCAACACACCACTGGTCTTACCTTTGTTAACTTACAAGTTCAAGTTCTGACTCCAACCTTAGAAACAGATTTGTCAGCATGCTAAGAATAGAACCATTTCTTTGGCAAGGACTCTTATTACCCAGGCTTACAGACTTACAGACTGTGTGTGTGTATATATGTATCTAAACACACACACACACACACACACACACACACACACCCACCCATCAGAATATCCATTAATTACTTTATAGCAAGGAGAATTGCCATAGGACATACCCCAGGGAGGGCGAGAGGAGCTCGTTATGCATTTTGAATGTTTAATGACATTAGGCCAAGATGACACAGAACAATCTTTCTCCACAACTGGGACACTGGCTGCCTTAAGGGAGGGACAAGCTGAGTCCTTGGGCAGGGTCATCCTCTCCTTCGGACACTGTCCACTTTGCCCAGGGACTCTCCTCTCTTGGCATGATGAACTTACTGATGAACGTACCCTTTCTTAACACATGGTAATGCCTCCACTCAGGTTATAGTGGCAGCTATTCATCTTCAAGTCATGGTCTTTCAAAGAGAAGGTCGTGGACCATATGCATCAGGATCATTTGGATGTGTCTTATAAATGCAGATACTTATCCATTCCCTACATCTGCTATTTCAGACTCTCTGAAGCTACTAGGCGATTTCCGTACACACTGCAAGTGTGATAACCACTCCTTCATGTTTCTTTGCCATCTCCACTCAATACATAAAAATACAAATTTCTGAATTTAACTCCCAAGATACCTGTAGCTTTACGTTGCTGGGGGCCCCACACTGCAGCCCCCTAACCACTCATGCCACATTAGTCGTGGGAGACACTGCACCAGACAGTGTGGCTATATTGGTACAAATTCACTCCCATTTAGGAAAACTAAGTTCTAATCCTGACTTTCAGGCCAGTAGCCACCCTTAGTTCCTTTCATGCCCTTTCGTTAAGGGCCCACCTATTATTATTCTCTTTGGTGACAGAATTAGAGGAACAGGAATGGAATTTGCCTTATGTGAAATCTAAATATACATAGATGGACGTGAGTGGATTTTGCTAATATCTCTAAGAAGTAAAAGGGATAAACTTTTGTGAGTAGCACATTATCAGAGAGCATCATTCTAGCTCTGTGGTCCTTCACCACTGATTGGCTCCAGGCCACAGTGGCAATGTTTGGAGACATTTTTGATTGTCACAACTAGGGATGGAGGTGTGGGGGTGGGGGGTGCTACCTGCCTCTAGTGGGTAGAGACCAGGGATGCTGTTAAACATCTTACAAAGTGCAGGACAGTCCCCAGCCACAAAGAATTCTCTAGTCTTGGATGTCAGTAGTTCCAAAGTTGAAAAATCCTGCTCATGTTTCCTTTTCTCTTTTACATTCTGGTCATTTGTTGTCCCTTCAGTTTTAGGATTCATCCAACAGCCTCTTGCTCCAGCAGTTTCTGGAGAATTTTTAAAGGACTGAATCATTTTAATGTCACAAGAAAAGAATAAATGCACACGAAAGGATGGGTCACTTTGTTTAATGATGTTTTGCCTTCACCTAGCAGAAGCTCAATAAATATTTTTTTAATTAAGTGGATGAATAAATTAAAAGATTACTTTCACATGTGTTTTAATAAATAACAGGAAGATGGCTTCATATACATATATAACTTGTTCTTATATTTGTCTTGAGTGGATCATCAAATGCAGGCTACATTCTTTTTTTCCCCTTTGAATGGATCCAATAATAATGCTCTTTAAAAAAGAAAGCAAAGTGGCTGTTATTTGCTGAGAGTGTAATACTCATAAAAGCCAGCCCTGAATCCAACCCCCCAGATCTATTTAAGGAATTCAAAGAATGTCAGAAAAGCATGTGGCTTCAAGGTTAATGTGTAAAATTCACAGAAACTTGAAAAATCACTATGACTAAAAAGAAAAGTATGGGCACTCTGCATGCCTTTAAATTAGAATGATAGCCAAAGCCAGTTAATTATAAAAACAGCCAATTTAACAAGTTTGTACAATTGCCTCATGCCCCATCTAATACTTAATCAATAATTCTTAAAGAGAAATAATGAGGAAGGGGGAGCTATGTTCCAGATTTACTTGATTGTACACACCCAAGACAAACACTGCATGTTCTGTCTGCAACTCAGTGCTTCCATAGTTTAGTAGGCACGAAGCAATGTGAAGAGAGAAAGAGGTATAACCCCAGACTGGATTTAGTTACAGAGCATGACAACAGCAGTGAGTGATCAGGGAAAGAGAAAAAGAAGGTGAAAGAAGCAGTAGATGAAGGATCCTCATCATTGTCANTATTTAAAAAACTTTTTTTTTTTTTTTTTTTTTTTTTTTTTTTTTTAGTTTTCATCTTGGAAAACAGATGGCCAGAGAGACTGAATCATTTGTTCAAGAACACAGAGCACAGACCACCCTAGAATGTAAACTCCTTACCAGGTCATACAAAGCCTTTCATCTCCTCAGTCAGAATTCACTAGTATTTTCCAGGGTCTCATTTCTGTCTCTGTTTAGCATATTTGCCAGTGTGACTAGTTTGAGAGTTGTTTAAATATCTATCCCTTCTACTGTACCATCATCTTCTCATTCCTCTTCATTTTACAATGCCTTGGACTCCATAAGTGTTGGTTGAATCAAACTGAGTGGAGCCCAGTTTTGTTCATCACAGGCTGGTGCACCAGGAACCAGGATAGCATGTGACTTGTCTTCCTTTTTTTGTTTGTTTGTTTGGTTTTTGCTCATGTGCCTTTTCCATGTATAGAAATTCCACAAATGTTATTAAAGTCTGATACAATGCTGTATCTGGACTCTTGTGATTACATTTCTTTTTTTTTTTAATTTATTTTTATGTTTATTTAATTTCGAGAGAGAGAGACAGAGGCGAGCAGGGGAGGGGCAGAGCGAGGGAGACACAAAATCTGAAGCAGCCTCCAGGCTCTGAGCTGTCAGCACAGAGCCTGACATGGGGCTCAAGTTCAGACTGTGAGATCATGACCTGAGCCGACTGGGCCCACCCAGGCGCCCCTTGTGATTACATTTCTTAAATCAATCTTTTTAATCTTTACTCATTGAGTTGTTTTGAATTTTATTTTATTATTTTTAATTAATATTTTATTTTTAAAATAATCTCTGCACCCAACTTGGGGCTTGAACTCATGACCCCAAAATCTAGAGTTGGATGCTCCACTGACTGAGCCAGCCAAGAGCCCCTTNCTAGAATGTAAACTCCTTACCAGGTCATACAAAGCCTTTCATCTCCTCAGTCAGAATTCACTAGTATTTTCCAGGGTCTCATTTCTGTCTCTGTTTAGCATATTTGCCAGTGTGACTAGTTTGAGAGTTGTTTAAATATCTATCCCTTCTACTGTACCATCATCTTCTCATTCCTCTTCATTTTACAATGCCTTGGACTCCATAAGTGTTGGTTGAATCAAACTGAGTGGAGCCCAGTTTTGTTCATCACAGGCTGGTGCACCAGGAACCAGGATAGCATGTGACTTGTCTTCCTTTTTTTGTTTGTTTGTTTGGTTTTTGCTCATGTGCCTTTTCCATGTATAGAAATTCCACAAATGTTATTAAAGTCTGATACAATGCTGTATCTGGACTCTTGTGATTACATTTCTTTTTTTTTTTAATTTATTTTTATGTTTATTTAATTTCGAGAGAGAGAGACAGAGGCGAGCAGGGGAGGGGCAGAGCGAGGGAGACACAAAATCTGAAGCAGCCTCCAGGCTCTGAGCTGTCAGCACAGAGCCTGACATGGGGCTCAAGTTCAGACTGTGAGATCATGACCTGAGCCGACTGGGCCCACCCAGGCGCCCCTTGTGATTACATTTCTTAAATCAATCTTTTTAATCTTTACTCATTGAGTTGTTTTGAATTTTATTTTATTATTTTTAATTAATATTTTATTTTTAAAATAATCTCTGCACCCAACTTGGGGCTTGAACTTATGACCCCCAAATCTAGAGTTGGATGCTCCATTGACTGAGCCAGCCAAGAGCCCCTTTTTTGAATTTTAAAATACAATTGAGTGAGGTTTACGGGTTTATAAGACCCCCAAATGTTTGTTAATTTTTAATTTTTCTTTTGTTCATTTTTAATAACTTTTTTCTTATTACAATTATAATTCCTGTTCATTACAGAAACCTTAGAAAATAGTAGGTAAATAAAGAAACAAAATAAAAATTACCCATAATTGTACCATACATTTTTTTAAGCCCTAGGTGAATACTAGGAATACAATGTAGCATTAAAGGTTAAAGTCTGGAGAGGCATAATTGACTTAAGAAATTATCTAGCTGGACATTTCTTGCTGGGGTAATTTTGCAGATGACATTATTGAGAGAATAAGTGAGTAGCCAATCTCACACAGCTAGGAAGGGGCTTTGGAGGATATTGGAAACAAGATTTCTAGTTTCCAAGGATAGTCAAGGGGGAGGTGCTAGAAATTTAACAATGTCCCTCTCTGGACAGACATTTATTCTATTACTACGATAAGCCACATGGTAAATCATAAGGGGGCATTTCCTACTTCTAATCTGTCTCTACTGTATTTAGAATCCGATAATGCCACTATGAGAATTCATCTCTTTAAGAATAAAAGGAACCAAGAAACTAAAGAGAGGGTTGCAATAATCCATTAATTATATCCGTTAAGCTTCAGTTACAGCTAATAAGGAATATCACATGACCACGCATGGGTGCTTGTTCTGAACAATAAAGAACATGAAGAAAGATACGATTCAGGACTGAAACTGTCCTTCAGCACTATGTAAGTAGTGGTGATGAAAGTCATTAAAAGAAAAATTGATTGAGGTATTTTAGTAAACAAAAGAACTCACTGCTTACCCATCAGGAAGTGTATTGTTAAGACAGTGCTGTTCAGCCTCTTGGAAGAAAATGTTTCTTCGTGCTTCTCTCTTTAGCCTAATTCTTATCCTGTCACATTTCAGGAAAAAAAAAAAGAAAAGACAAGACTGAAAATGATGGCCCTATTTTATTTGCTTCAAAAGAAACAGGCTGTTGCATTGTGCTTGGAACAGTTTACTCTTGGCCTTGATGTAACTGTGAAAGGAAGACCATGTAATTGACTAGCTGTCTCTGGGGAGGTAGCAAATATAGTGTTAAGAAGATGAACAGGTATGAAAACAATGGCTATTTGATAAAAGTAAATAATTTCTGCAGCTAACAGTTTCTTGGCATATATTCTTTGATACTGATTTGCTTAATAGGACAATAACAGAAACATAAGTACCTTGTGGGCATTGCCTTTCTGATATGTTTCTTTCCGTTCTTGAATTTATAATCACTCACATTTATATTACCTTTGGGTTACACTGAGGATCTGTAACTTTTATTAAAATCTGGAGCCTCTAATATCTGACATATATCTTCATTCTCTGAAATCTTAGGGTTGAACTAGAACATTCTTGTGAACATCGCTAGAAGATATTAAAATAGGAGTTTTTGTTGATTGAAGACAATAAATATACCTGATTCCAAAATGAATGCCAGGCCACCATACAGGATTAAAAAAAGAGGTGTGGGGGAGGGTTTGGAGAGTGGTAGGGAATAATCAGTTTTACACCTCTGAAGTAATTCACCCTTGAGAAGAGTATACGAGGACGGAAGTTGGAAATCAGGAAGAGCATTTTTGGAGAGCGGTGCTGGTTTGCTATGAATCAATCCTGCCCCTCCCCTGATGGAGATGGATTAGGGGAGGACTGTCTTTCCCTTTATGCACAACTGGTCAGGGTCCTCAAGAAAACCACAGAGCACAGACAGGGTTGGAAAACTGTTCCCTGGGGGGCATCGTCTTCTGGACTCTGACTCTCAGCAAATGGGAGGGTGACAGTTTGGCTGGCCGCTTTGATGGCGGACTCAGGTTGCCTACACAGTGTTGCTTTTGGTCTTGTCTGAGAGTTGCCCCTGGAAGAAAGCAATGAAGATGGAGGTTGCTTCAGTGCTGAAGGAAGTGTCAGCAACCAATTGGGAACCTGGATTCATTCACCCTGTGAGGAGAATGACACAGGAAAGTCCCCAGTGGGGATGGGGAGTGGGGGAGTCTCAGTCAGTGACGACTGTCTGCCCCATATACACATGAGAGCAGTTAGCTTTAAACACATGAGAGTCTGGGGCACCTGGGTGGCTCGNAGTGTCAGCAACCAATTGGGAACCTGGATTCATTCACCCTGTGAGGAGAATGACACAGGAAAGTCCCCAGTGGGGATGGGGAGTGGGGGAGTCTCAGTCAGTGACGACTGTCTGCCCCATATACACATGAGAGCAGTTAGCTTTAAACACATGCGAGTCTGGGGCACCTGGGTGGCTCGGTCAGTTAAGTGCCTGAGTTTGGCTCAGGTCATGATCTCACAGTTCTCGTGGGTTCGAGCCCTGCGTGGGGCTCCGTGCTGACTGCCAGCTCAGAGCCTACTTCAGATTCTGTGTCTCCCTCTCTCTCTGACCCTCCCCTGCTCAAGCTGTCTCTCTCTCTCTCAGAAATTAAAAAAATAGATAAATACATGCGAGTCTTAGAAAACTCAGATGCTAAATCACCACCAGGATATCTGGCAGGTAAGAACTTTCCTGCTTCCCCTTATGTCTTCCTTCTTGTCCTCTAGCCCTGGGGACAGCAAGATGGGCTAGAGAGGAGCAGAAACCATGGTGGGAAACAAGCTCCCCTCCTGGAACGCAGGTTCTCCCTTGCCACAGCCCTGAGCTGGGGGAGGAAAGGCAGTGTTCCTTTTAAATTGAGAATATAGTGTTATTTCATTTGAAAGCACTTATATATTGGGACTGGATACTTTAATTATTAAATTAAGACCATGTTTTGTAGCTTGAGGTGATAAGAGAATTCTTTCCTTTTTTTTTATTAAACATTTTTAAATGTTTATTTATTTTTGAGAGAGAGAGAAAATGTGAGCAGGGGAGGGGCAGAGAGAGAGACACAGAATCCCAAGCAGCCTCCAGGCTCCGAGCTGTCAGCCCAGAACCCCACAAGGGGCTTGAACTCACAAACCACGAGATCATGACCAGAGCGAAGTCTGGTGCTTAACCAATTGAGCCACCCAGGTTCCCTGAGAACTCTTTTCATTACTAAGAGTGTCCAGAAAAGTTGGGGGCTTGCCTGAGTGTTCATGCAGTGACAGGAGAAGAATGAGGTCCTAGAGCAGATTTGAAAAGGGTAACCAGAGCCTTCGTGAACGTGTTTAATGCAGTGGTCCATAAGCAGGCTTGTGCACCATAGCTTGTGCGGAGGGGAGAAAAAAGGGCTGTCTTATATTTTTTCTATTCCTTTTTAGAGAGGAGAGCTCAGCAAGCATAAAAGCCCAATTCAAAACCCAATGGATATATTTGCATATTCAAGTCTAAGACACATCATGTAAGCACTGAATTATGGCATTCATTATTTCAAATGACAAGCTGTGTTTTTTTTTTTCCTTTCTAATTTAACAAATTAATTTTCCTTGGAACCTTTTGGTTTGGATTTTAAGATTTTAAGCTTTCATCATGAAAAGATGACAGCATTGAAGATTAAAGTGTGTGGTTCTTCTCAAGATGTTCTCAGCTCTGCATAAGATTCTGGGCATATTCAGACTTCCTTCAATCCTATAACCTGTATTTCTTGATATTCTCCTTACATTCTGAGAGGTTTTTTTTGAAAAGAAAAAAAAATCTTCTGTGGCTGAAGGACATTTCAAAGAATAGAGGATACAGTTTTAAATCAAAGGAAGTTTCATGATATGACTTCAGTAGCTCATTTGACTTACGGTGAATCCTTTCCTCACGAAAGTGTTAAATAGCTCCGTATGATAAGGCTGGCAATCTTTCTGCAGAATACAGGGCTCTTTTCTCCTGCTCTACAGAATGTGTATTTCAAAATATGAACATCAGCAGTCAGAAAATAGTATATTATATATATGTATATAATATGTATGTGTATTTATTTTTTAACTTCTTTTTCAAGGTCCTCAAAAACCTGTACCTAATTATGAATATTTTCTCTCCTCAGTATTTTTTCCCCTCTCAGAAAATTTGAAGTTTCTTTGCATGACGCCAGGGTCAAAGTCTTATTGTTATTATTATTATTACTAGATAGAGGTGAAAGAGGGTTGCCATATCTCCAACCAGACCAGGCATATGAAATTCTGAAGCCCCCTATTTTTTACTTTGTTTTGCAAAGAAGCCCTTCTCTTTAAGAAAAGCAATTTGTTATTCACGGTTTCCTTGTCCTCATATTATCAAGGGAAAAGTTGTAGAAATTTTAAAGAAAGCTCTAGGCAATGTTTTCATCCCTGAATCTTTGGGGAGTTATAAAGACAAACATATTACCAAACTTACAAGAGAAACAATTGTGAAGTCATTATATTTAAGTATAAGCAAAATTTCTTCTTGGACCATTAAGTTATAGAAGAATAGAGAGATTACATTTTGAGATTCTGATAAAGCTAGGTAACTCATAAGTCAAACAAGTAAAATTTTACAATTCAGGAATATTGACAACAGTTGAGTATAATAGACTTTGCACATTCCAAATTTAAGGTTTCCTTCACTGGGCTAATAGAGGTATTGCCACATTAGGTATTTAAGAAGAGAATAAATAGAATGAGGCAACAATTTAAAGCTAAAATGTCTTTTTTATTCATTCTCATTCACATGAAATTTTTATTATTTTTTTAATGTTTATTTATTTATTGTTGAGAAAGAGACAGAGACAGAGCACCAGCAGGCAAGGGGCCGAGAAAGAGGGAGACATGAAATCAGAGGCAGGCTCAGCACAGAGCCCAATGTGGGGCTCAAACCCACAAACCATGAGATCATAACCTGAGCCAAAGTTGGATGCTCAACCAACTGAGCCACCCAGGTGCCCCTCACATAAAAATTTTAAATCATCATAAGACGTTTGAAAGAAGGAAGAGGGCAGAAAATCACCCACTTTCCTTCTCCCTAACTATTTTTTCATATCTGTGTCTTTTCCTCACATCAAGACACTCCACAAAAGGGAAATCCAGGCAGCTTAGTACTAATCAGACCCAAACCACTGGCTTTCCTGCTTCCTCAGCTTCAGCTTGTTCTCAGCCCTTGACTTTTGGCTTTGTTTCCGGTTCAAGTACCATGAACTGATTTGGCTTATCAGGGTGAAGGGCTAATGTTCCTCCTTCCCTCTCAGATGGTCTAGCCCTATGGTGGGCCTAGATCAGACAGAAAAAACAGCCATTCACAAGGACCTTGGTAAGTTTCCTTCTGGTCTTTTTCCAATATTTGTTTCCCGTCATAGTTACCATAGTACATCTACTCATGCATTTAAATGTCCTGTCTATTTCTTTCAAATTACATTGTAAACACTTTATATCATCTCTGTAGTGGTCATTTTTAAGGTAATTAAACACTCTCCAAATTGATATATAAATGTATTTGGTTATTCTGCCACAGTAGTAGACATCTGTTGTTCTTCCTGCTCAGCATCACTCTTTCCTTTCAGGAAATGCCACTCCCCCTGAGTCAGGGATCTGGTTGAGACTGCTGATCACAGTGCTTGTACTTTGCATTTTGTCTCACTAAGGGGCAAGCAGATGACTCAAGCCAGGCCAGTCACGTATGACCTCCATATCCTCTGCTTAAGAGAGAGTCGTAAGCATGGCATCACCCCATTCAAAGTTTGGATGATAAGTAGAAGGTGACTAAAGCTGGGTCATTCAAATACAGTACCCCAAAAAAGACTGTCCATGAGACCATTCCACTAAGATTCCTGGAGTTACCCTGGTTCCCATCTTTCCTGATGCTGTTGATTTGAGGAACTATCCAATCTTTCCAATGTCCTCTTTTGCTGGAGACAGAATTGCTGTCTGTTCTTTGCAACTCTAAATGATAGACTTGCTGCTAGACATTTTGGCCATTTTTATCATTTTGGATATTTCTGTGATAAACATCTTTGCGTGTGTGCTCATGTGTGTACAATGGGTTTTTGTATATTTTAAATAATTTCCCAGAAGTGTAGTTACTTAGTCAAAGATATGAACACTTTTCTGATCTTAATATAAATTGCTCAAATGTTTTTAAGAGGATTATGTGAATTTACATTTTATATATTACAGAAAGTACTACTAAAAAATACTACAAAAACCTGTTTCTCTGTTCACAAGGACCTTGTAATAGATAATATGTTGCAAGTACTTGATATGGAAATAGAGTGCTTTAACTTTAAAATAACTTCACTTTAACTTTAAAATAATTTCACTGGGTTGTTCATAAGATCTTATGGAGTTATGGACAAATAGGCATTTAGAGGTTAATTTGCACCAAACCAAGGCTACTCAATAGATTGTGTATTAAATTTATTTTGTGATTTAAATTTAAGTCACAATCTTAAATTGGTAATAAAAAGCTGACACTCACTGAATATTTAATATACACTTTGCTAGTGGCTTTGCATTGTTCCATGAAGTTTTCAAAATGACCCTACTGTTATCCCTATCTTGTAGATAAGGAAAAGAAGACTTTGAGAACTTGATTAACTTTCCCAGAGGCTGTTCTGTGACTAGAACCCAAATCCATGTGTCCCTTAACCCTCTGTTATAAAACTGTGTCCTAGCCATCTGTTCCTATAGAACATGGGGTCAGAAAGCCAAGTTGGACTCCTGACTCCACCACATAGTAAGAAGATAGCCTTGGAAAATCCACTCAACTTCCCTGAAAATTAGTTTTCTAATCTACAAAACTAAAATAACAGTACCTACTCTACCTACCTCACAGGACTTTGGAAACACATTGAAATAATATGTGAAAGTGCTATACAAATGTAAGGTATTAGCATGATGACTTAGAGTAGTGAACCCCATGGATAAATATCTCTAATCTCTGTTAAAAGGTCATAAAGATTACTGGGGTCTTGGGATACCTATTCCTCTCTCTCTGCCTTGAGTTCTAGAGATACATACCCAAGCCCAACAGATGAGGATGAAATATCAGGTGGATTGGGAGTGTGGTTTAAGTGTGTGGCCACAATGGGCATCCTAATAGTTCATGACTGAATCAGGAGGTAGAGTTACTCACTCCTCGCTGACTGAGCTGGACCCTTCATGTCTCTCCTATAGGGCAACCTCTTAGAGGCTGGTAGTGGAGGAGAAAGTTGGCTGAAGACAGGCTACTCCAAAATGCAAGCATGAATGGCACTGAGCCCACATGGTCAGGTCCTCCTTCCTAAGTAAATAATCACGTCATTTGTCCTGGAAAAGTAGTGAGGTGGTGTGAAGGCAAAAGGGCAAGACTCCCAAGGTTTACCCTCCTGGGAATCTTTATGTGGATATGGAAATACGAGGTTTGGGAAAATAAGGTTTCCCCAGCAGCAGTGAAGAATCTCTATTGGTAAAAAAAGCAAGGACCATGGGGAGTCGTTCCTCAATTTTATCTGCCTCCCACTTGGCTGAACTGAAGAGAGCCATCTGTGGCTGCTACATACAATTTTGTCAACTTTGTAATTCCACACCCACTCCTTAATTTATCACCATGTGGCCATAAGACTCCCTTCGTATTATTCATTTAAGACATAAAATGTGTTTCCTCTTCTATAAAATACAGTTCATTGTCAACACTCGTGCACTGTTTGCTGTCTGATGTAACTCTTTCCCACTACTTGGGCCACTTGCTCACTGTGTCTCCATGGTGTTCCCTCCAGGTCCAAGTGTGTGCCAGCCTCATTTGGGCAGAAGCCCCATAGAAGGGCATTAGGAGAAAAGGGCTAATTGGAATTTTATGATTAGCTGTCATGGATGCCTGGTCCTGTCAATAGTGCTCAATAAAGCTACAAGGCCAAACATTTCCTTCTGCATACTGATTACTGAGTTGGATTTCTCTGTGCAGAAGCACTTTCCTGACAGTCGATTTTAGAAAATTAGTCTTGGTTCTTAAGTGGTTAAAATCCAAGTCTGGAGAATCATTAGTTATGGCTGAGATTCTGCTATGGTATTTTTGTTCTATATGTACACAGATCTTTCCCCAGCTTCTTAGGTCTCTGAACTTTATATCTGATCAACTGTCTCTTTCTAGTCTCCAAGAGTGATAAGTACATATTCTATCAGGTTTAGATAGAGGACAGGTCTTTTAAATATCTTTCTCCTTGTCCCCCTTTCCTTCTTACTGCCTCCCTGCTGGTCCAGGCCTTTATTACTCATCTATGCCATTATGATGACCATGAAGGATGTTTTCTGGGGCTATTCTAGCTCCTGTCTCTCCAGAGGTCTGTGGGTCAGCTCTTTCTTCAGTCCTGTCATCTGCCCTTTCACTATATTCCTGTTTTGGCCCCAGCTGGCCAAAGTTTCCTTGCACCCGGAGGACTCGTAAAACACCAGCTTGCAATGATATGTGTTCCTTCTTTTTTTTTTTTTTAATTTTTTTTTAATGTTTTTATTTATTTCTAGGAGAGAGAGAGAGACAGCGTGAGCAGGGGAGGGTCAGAGAGAGAGGGAGACACAGAATCTGAAGCAGGCTCCAGGCTCTGAGCTGGCAGTCAGCACAAAGCCCGACGCGGGGCTCGAACCCACAAACCGTGAGATCATGACCTAAGCGAAAGCCAGACGCTTAACCGACTAAGCCACCCAGGTGCCCCTGATATGTGTTCCTTCTGAACTTCTCCAGTTTTTCCTGTCTAATCCACCTACTGATTTTCAGTAGTTGTTTTCCTTTTATTGAGTACTTATCTATTTGTGTGTATATCTTGTCTCCCCAAATGGAATGTGGTCTTCTTAAGGGTATTGGACCATGTTCCCTCCATTTGTAGGTACCATATAGTACCTAGTAGTGCCTTTCACAAAGGAAGTCCACAATAGATATTAATTAGGTGATTACTCCATTGTCTTCTTTATCTCCAACTACTTCCCAGTCACATCAAACTTCTTCATGGGGGTACCAAAGAAAGAACTTTGCTTTACCTGCAACTATGGTTCTATCCCTACAGTATCTATAAGAGGACCCAGGGAAGCAAATATAATCCTGTCCTGGTGTCACATCTTCAGCCTTCTGAGGGTCATGGCAAAGAGCAGAGTGGGGGCTGGGGGGTTACTGCTAGATCAGCTCCTTTCCCTGAGTACCGGCTCCGCACTTTCCATGGGGATTAAGTCCCTATAGTAAAGGAGTAAAGGGACCAGATTAGAGAAAAAATCATTATTTTATTAAATAATTCCAGTATAAATACTGAGTATTCTGGTGTGTGTTTATGATAAGTGCATATTTCTTTGTAGGAGAGAAAATGAAGAAGTGTAAAAACTAGATTATCATGTATATTACTCAGAACTCTTTGACTGCAAATGGCAGACACTCAATTTAAACCAATCTGAGTCAAAAAGCAAAACACATTGGCTTATGTAACCTTATCACAAACATGTCAGGGTAGGTGGACCCTTAGGAACAAGGGAGTGGGATACTAGGATTAATCCAGTATGAGTCAACTGCCTGCCCCAGAGGTGGTAGTGGTGATATGAAGTCTTATTAGAGGAAGGGGTGTGTGTAAGGGTCGGGGGAGGGCAGAACAGGTAAAGATAAGACCACCAGTCATTTAAAAAATGGTTTCCTTTGATGTGTTTCTAAATTTTGCAAATGCTTTCAAGCAACAGAGGAAAAGAACATGAAGACTATACTAGTGGTGCTAAGCTTGTATCATGAGCCTGGCACTTGCCTTGAATAGCTCACTCACTGCCTGTACCTGAGGCTACAGATGCCCTGTGAAAAGCCTCTATAAGGTTGCTCTCAAGCTAGGCTCCTCACACGGTTCTCTTCCTTCCGTGTTCCTTCATACCCGTGATCTCCCTCCTCTCCCGACCCCTGTGATTGATAGCTTTCTTGCATGGATGACCTAACTTTGCTTTTGTTTTCATCTTGCAGGACAAAGTCTTCAGATTATCCTAAACCTAATATACTGTAGCCACTGGGCCAGTATCCCCGTCCTCCAAATGGGCAATTTTCCCAGTGCCTTTTCACCCTAGCTTAGGTCAAACACTCCTAGAAAAGAAAAGGCATGGTCCACAACAGACATTCCAGAAATAGATTGTTTTTGACATATTGTAAAATTTATTCACACTTTGGAACTGAAGCATTTTCCCACTGAAACCAACACCAACCAGGCTGCCCCTGGAATGTAAGGAGGCCCAAATATGGGATGTTCTAGAGAGCTGTATTTGGGGCACTTAATGTGTTCTCCAGAAGGTTTGCTTAGGGCACGGCACTGAAATTACCACCACTAGGTCTATCAGGTCCATGGAGTTGGTCTCTTGGAATGCAGCAGCCTCAGAAGTAAAGCCAGCTCTTCTGTGTGGCGGGCCTTCCTTCCCTCAGAAGTCAGCTGTGTTTTCTGCTGGTTCTCCCCAGGAAAGACTGTGTCTGACAGTTCCAGAAAGCAGCCACTGTTGGAGCCCCAACGCTTGTGATAGACGATGAGAGAGAAATGAGAAAGCTGAACTCTTCAGATAAAACTTGCTTTTTACAAGGCCCCTAATTTTACTGCATAATTATTTTGAATCCGCTGATAATTTGTACAATTTTCCTATAAGTCATTCACACACAATTCCCTCTCATGCAACGCTTGGCTTTGTTAATACCTATCTGTTAATGAGAGCTGTGCTTCTCAAGTGCAAGTGCTTTGTATGTGTTATGGCTCTTGGCTTGCATTTGAAGGGATATTGAGTACTCTGATACCAAGATCTTTTATCTCCATAGGTAAAGAATTCACTGGATTGGCTGAAATAAACTCATCTGTCAGTTTCTATACACACTTAAAACAGAGAAGTCATTAGCTAAGGAACAAAAAAAAAAAATACAATCCGTGCAACTAAAAAAACAGACTGACTTTGCCCAATACAAAAATAAGACAAAAGAAATTGTGTGAAAGATAGTATTTCTTTAATCAGGTCATCGAGAGTCTATTACAAAACATTTTTTTCTCCATGGTGAGTACTGTCTTGACTCCAGTGGATAGTGATGACTTCCTTGGCCTTTGGTGTCTACATAGAGGGTGACATGCCCATAAAAATCTCACCTGGCACAGGTACTGAGAGAAATGCACAGGCTTACTCTTAAAAGCAATTTAGACTGTTTTAGTCTTCCAGTGAACCAAAGGGAATAAAAAAAATCCCTCTGTTGGAACACCTCTTCATTTTGGGCGAAGTCATTCTGCCAGGGTTCGATCTAGTAGTTACCTTTTCCAATTCATTTAAAGCTGTCCAAGGCCCCAACACTGCTAATTTTTCTCTCATTTGTGATCAGTTTAAGCCTGAGCAATTACATATTCAACTTCTTGCCCTTCGGGCAATGCTCAGCTTTATTGCAAAGATGTTCTAGGGAAGGAACTTAGATTTTTGCAGAATCTATATCCTTCCTGACATTACTCAAGTCCATTCAATTGTTAATTCTGTCCACAGACTCTGGGAAAGAGGCATGAGGAAGGTGCTGTATCCTCCCCCATTCTCTGTGTAGGAGAAAAAGCATGTGTGGCAAGACTGACCTGAGAAAGGCACATTAACACTCTGACAGTCAGGATCAGCCCTAGGTCATTCCTTTTAAGAACAACTACACACACGTGCACACACTCACACAACATTACTACAAAACAACTGTGATTGCACTTTACATACTGAAGCGCCTATTTCCCTAGACTGTTTTATCCAACATCCTCTCCAGACGGTGAATGCAGAAGACTTAGGTTGGAAAAGTGCATTAGCTTTTGATTAAAGGTTGGATGAGGGCCAGTTAAATTTTTAAATCTGAATGAGCTTGCTGACTCAGGCTCCTTAGCAGCATAATGGACAGACAGTCCTCAAAGCTTTCATTAAAAGGGTTTCTGGTAACTGATGTCTAGAGAAATGAGTTGAAATATAATTCACTGAACTACTCAGCTTTCATCTAAAACAGAATATGTAATCTCTGAGAATTCAACTGGTCTCTTGAAATTTTCAGGTAAAATTAAATTTAAGGAAGCTAGAGCTTAAATATTTTGAAGAAAGGAAACCTCCAGTAGCTTTGTGACTAAATCATTTTATCCTTTTGAATCCTGTATTTAGGTCTGTTTATTGCATTTAAGTGCAGCTGGAGTCACCAATCTGCTGATAATAAAGTCTGGAATGGTTTGTGGGAGGTTCTCAGGATGTATCAGAGACTGATTTGATTTGAATTTTATTTTTAATTTTGGGTCGTCTCTGAACTCCGCCTTCTTATTTTTGTCATTTTCTCCTCAGTGTTAAGAACATATTGTGTCTTTGCAGAAATCTCCCGAGGAAGCCTGACTACAAAAAGGCCAAGGTAACTACTCTGACCTTGGACGCAGTCTTATCAGTACTGATAACTCTCAACACGTAGTCTGTAGCTTGAAATGTGTCCACCCTCCTTTTGCAATGACCCCAGAGATGAAGGAGCTCTCTCTCCTGGTTCTTATGAAAGGATGTAAATGATATATTTTAGCTTCCTTTCCCAGTCCAGTAATATCTTGTTCAATGTATGAGATTATATCAGTACTTCTGGAAGGGGTAGCAACAATGGCTACTTTAAAAAATTGGTGACTGTTTTGCAGTCAACTCTGGACTGAATGTTTCTTATATAACTTATCTTCCCAATAAAGTTGTGAGCTCCTTAATGCAGCAACTCTCTCCTCCCCAATCTCCCCAGCCACTCCCATGCCATAAAATTCCAACAATCAGTTGCCAAACCATTAAAATTTTTTTTTCACATGAGTAATAGACACATTTTAGAGTGTCTGCCCAATTCCCAAGGACCACTGTCCTCTCTCGAAATCAGCCCTAGTAGCCATCTTTGTGTGATACAATTCTTTCAGAGGTAGTAGCTGATTGGAACGGTGATAGACAATTGCTACTAGCTGGGCCAATCAAATTTTTTCTCGTTATCTCCGTCTCTCCCTGTCTCTCTGGAATTTCAAATTGAGATTCAGAAACAGCCATTTTAGTCTCTGCATGTGGCTAGAACTGTAACATATGAATTCAGGTTGTAGGGAGGCGAGATGCAGAGGCAGCCAGCCTGCACAGGGAGAATGGAATAGCAGAGGGAAGCAGACATGAATTTAGAGAAGCCTGACACCTTTCTGGTTAGACTCCAGTCAGTTCAGAGACCCAGATGCATTCGTGTCCAGGAGCATCATGATCTTCTTTTATAAGTGTATAATAAATCCTTTCCTACCTGTTTGCATGTTAGCTTAAGTTTGTTTCCTCTTGAAACCAAAAGGGTTCTAAGTGATATAAATGGCTGTCATACAGAAAGTAAAATGGTGGTTGCCAGGAGTTGTGGGGAGGGGGCAATGGGGAGTTGTTTAATGGCTATAGTTTCTGTTTTTCAAGTTGAAGAAGTTCTGGAGATTGGCTGTACACCAACGTGAATGTTCTTAACACTACTGAACTATATGTTTAAAAATGCTTAGGATGGTAAATTTATGTGGTATGTGTTTTACCACAATTTTAAAAAGAAACAGAAAAGTGTCTGTTACAGTCAACTTCCTATAGAATCCATTGCCTTATTCAGAATCCATTGCCCCAAGTATAGACCATTGTGGTTACCAAATTGGTCTTCCTACTTCCAACACCTTGGAAATTGGTCCCCAGCAATCTACTCAGCATACATGGAGCCATTCATATTCCTAAAACAGTTCTCAACTTGTACCTTTCTCCAGCATAAAAAACTTCATGTTACTGATTTCAGGATCAAGTTCCACTCCTCAGCCTGGCATACAGAACCTCATAAACCTTTCCAACCTTCTGATTTACTGGTCCCCAAAAGGAAGAAGGCCCTAGCCAGGTTGTTCCACCTCCTCAGAACAGTACTTACTCATGCTATTTCTCCCACCTTAGATACCTTCATTCTGTTCACCATATGTCACCCTTCTCTCAAAGCTCAGTTCTAGGTCCACCTCTCCCATGAGATAATTTTCTGACCACTCTTGTTCTTTAGGCATATTTATTATTTGAATCACACATGTTGACATTTAAATATACACAGTTTCCTATGCATCTATTTGTTATTTTGCTAGCTTACAAACTGCTTGATAACAGGGACTGGGTCTTATATTCTTTCTTTTTTTCTTTACCTAAACTGCCTACCAAGATAGTGTATTCTGAGTAGGGTCTTAATAATGCTTGTTGAATGAAATCAGAAATAAGTAGGGGTTACCTCATCAGCTTGTGTTTTCAGGACAAGCACTTGCAGAGAAGTAGCAGAAACATATATTGAACACAGTATTTGCCAGGTACCATGTCAAGTGTTTTACATGGACTATATAATGAACTTTACTCAATCATCTCAACACCCATATTAAATAGATATGATTATTTAAAAAATATTTTTAAGTTTATTTTCAGAGACAGAGAAAGCAAGTGGGGGAGGGGCAGAGAGTGAGGGAGAAAGAGGTCCCAAGCAGGCTGTGCACTGTCAGCAAGGTGCCTGATGTGGGGCTCAAACTCCCAGGCTGTGAGATCATGACCTGAGCTGAAACCAAGAGCTGGATGCTTAACCGACTGAGCCACCCAGGTGTCCCTAAATAGATATGAATCTTACCCTCACTTCACAGATGAGGAAATGTAGGCACATACAGTGAAATAACTGGCCCCAAGATCATACCAACAGTTGGAGGCAGAGTACTAATTCTGAGCTTAATCTATGTTCTTTCTACTATATCACCACACATTTCATACTCTTTTGTTACTGTTAGTTTTCTTGTCTGGTTTTCCTGTGAATTATAATTTCCCCAAAAGGCCATAATATGGGTAGAGGCTCACTACATATCTATTACAGAAAGGGAAGACAAGCTGGCTTTCTGTCTCACAAAGGAAGGAAAGGAAAAAAAGGGAGGAAGGGGGGAATGTGGGTAGAAGAAACTTTGGGGTAGAGCTTGTCCTTCTCCTAGGCTTGGCCAGGTTCAATCTTGCAAGGGGCTTAGCTAGAAATCACTGTCTTAACTTTCTGAACCACATTCCCGATGTCATTGATCCCTTTCCTCTGGGGAATTATTCAGCCATGTGTTCACTGTGTGGATGATAGTTGATGATGAATATTCTCTTGCTCTGGTCTCTTCTGGCCAGGGTTCCTTGGCTTCCAGCCTGCTCCTTGGTTGTTTTGAACAGATAGTACATACTCTTTTTTTTCTGTCCAGTAAATGCTGAACCCTGGCCTCTCTTAGGCATTAGGTCTCTAGATAAAAAGAAAATATGGGGCTCCCTGCCCAGCTCTGCCTATTCTGTACCCCTGACTGGTTATGCTACAGAATATTGGGTGGTCACATAGGTTTAAGGATGGATAGGCAGATAATCCCTAACTACAGTTCCTGAAATTATACTATTGGGGATTATTTCTTTTTGTTAAGAGTCTCTTCCTTCTCCTTTCCTGCTGCCCTCTCAACATTCCAGTTTCCTTACCTATAAAATCAATATACTAGGGTTGTTGTAAGTATTAAATGAGTTAACGCACCTATGTGCTTAGTACAGTATCCAACACAATGAATAGTAGCTGTTGTTGTAATTATTAGCAGTAGTAGTAAGAGTATTAAGATGCACAATAATGTGGGAAAATTAGCACATTAAGCCAGGATTAGTCATGAACTTCCTCGAGGGAATTAGTTTACTAGCATTTTTGTGCTACTTCCCAAAAGAATGGTTCATAGAGATGAGAAACATGTAGAAATAACTCCCTACAGATTTGGAGTCTGGAAATGAGGAATGCTGTGTATTCAGGTGCTGTGTGAGAAGATAGGAGGGAGCTGGGGCAGGACACAGTAGTGTCTGGTGAAAACTCTCTGGTTTGCAAGGAACAGAAAGCTAACTCAGACTAGTTGAAGCCATTAGAGAATTTTTCAGAAGGGTACCAAGGAACTGCAGAGACTAGGAAGCAGGGTTGACCCCTTCACTCCCAATTTGCCTGAATTCTACAGACTTTCTCTTCATGGTAGTGAAAATAACCAACATTATCTCTCAAGTCTCCTCTTTGCAGCTCTGTGGCCAAATATGCAAAGCTTCTTCCCCTCAAGCATCCAATTTTAAACAGAATCCCAGGGCAGAACTTGTATTGGCTATACCTGGATTACATGTCTACTCCTGGTCTTCTTGTTGAGAAATTCAGAACTAGGATTGGTGTGTCTCTGCACAAGGCTCACAGGAATGGAGCAAAGTAGAAACTAGTCAAACAGAAAACAACAGATGTCCACTGATTTTATAGTATATGGATCTGGAAAGCAGACATCCTGAGACTAGATGGCCTGAACATTTTCTTTCACGCAGATGAAACCCCACATTCTTCCAGCTAAAATTTTTCCATTCTCTTTGTGAGCAGTTTCCATGGAGAGGCTGGCTTCATGGGACAGAGTAGGAAGAAAACAACTCATGCTGTTTCTCACTGGGACACATCCTTACTGCCACTTCCGTGGGGTCCTTCCCACAACTCACACTTTAGTCCATACTCCTGTGGCTTAACGGCTTTTTCTTTTTCCTTTACATGCTGCTCATATTCTTTTCCCTAAAAGCTACTCTATTAAGAGGGAGATTAGCCAAGTGGGCTGGTTTGATTATGTGCTGATTTAACTCATAATCACAGACCTGGAAAAGAAAATGTCAGACACACTCTAATAGCTCAGGATATAAAACATGGAGCACAAAGCAAACTGCAGGCTTTCTCGTAACTGGAACTGTAATCTACCAGAGCGGGCAAGGAAAGAACAGAGTGAATGGTATTAGACATCAGTTGTGGCAATCTCCAATTTTTGTTTGAGAAGACCATGACAGTAGGGGACAGAAGTGGATGACATGAAGTCTTCAGAACAGTGTCTATGTGTTTAGGGCTATGGTTAAATAATGAGAACAAACAAATGGAGTACAATTTCATTGGCTATCTGATTAGACCAAGCACATAGTGTATCTGTAATGGTGCTATTAATTTGGAAACATTGGACATTGTTCTTCCTTATTTGGCAAGGGCCTGACTGAGATGAAGAGAAACAATCATGCTTTTGCAGTTTATAAAGCACTTTCCTATAAAATATGCTATTTTAATTCTCCCAACCAGTTTGGGGGGAAATAATGTCATTCTCATTTCACAGAGTAGGCAATGTGGGTTAGAGCCCAGAAACTTGGGTGATGAGTTTGAAAAGTTAAGCATTAGTGGTTTTAAACTTTAGTGCACAGATGCACCAAGTGAGCTTCTAAAATGCATGTTCTTTTTTTTTTTTTTAATAGTTTATTGTCAAATTAGTTTCCACATAACACTCAGTGCTCATCCCCACAAGTGTCCTCCTCCATGCCCATCCCCCCCTCCCCCCACATCCATCAGTCCTCAGTTTTTGTCAGCATTCAAGAGTCTCTCATGGTTTGCCTCTCTCCCTTTCCCCCACCATTTCCGCCCTTCTTCTCCCCCTTGTTCCTCCGTCAAGTTCCTCCTAATCCTCCTATACGTGCAAACATATGATATTTGTCCTTCTCTGCCTGACTTATTTCGCTCAGCATAACACCCTCAAGGTCCATCCATGTTGCTACACATGGCCAGATTTCATTCTTTCTCATTGCCATGTAGTATTCCATGGTATAGATAAACCACATCTTCTTGATCCATTCATCTGCTAATGGACACTTAGGCTCTTTCCATGTTTTAGCTATTGTGGAGAGTGCTGCTATGAACATTGGGGTACATGTGCTCCTATGCCTCAGCATAAAATGCATGTTCTTGTTCTCTACAGCCAGCATCTAGTTTAGTCAGTTTGGGGAAAAGTCCCAGGAANTGTTAGTTTCCTGAGGAACCTCCACCCTGTTTTCCAGATGGGCTGTACCAGTTTACATTCCCACCAACAGTGTAGGAGGGTGCCCGTTTCTCCACATCCTCGCCAGCATCTAGAGTTCTCTGATTTGCTCATTTTAGCCACTCTGGCTGGCATGAGGTGGTATCTCAGTGTGGTTTTGATTTGTATTTCCCTGATGAGGAGGGATGCTGAGCATCGGGAA
Source organism: Crocuta crocuta (assembly GCF_008692635.1). Classification (NCBI taxonomy): domain Eukaryota; kingdom Metazoa; phylum Chordata; class Mammalia; order Carnivora; family Hyaenidae; genus Crocuta; species Crocuta crocuta. Next base: position 6,488,492 of record NW_027532585.1, on the reverse strand, counting down.
ACTGAATTTCTATCATGCATGGTAGGTGATTTTGATGTATAGTTATGAAACACTTCCTTGGTGCTACTCAGTGGCTGTGTGAGAAGCTAAAGCACACAAAATGTGTGACCAAGTCATTTAGCTTTTCTGAGACTTGGTTTCTTCATCTGAAAAATAGATGATGATAATGAAAATAGCTAGGTGCTGTGCCACGTGATTTACATATGCTCTCTCAATTAATCCTTTCCATAACCCTAGGAGCTTGGTGCTTGTTCAAGGGAACATTTCAATGGTTCAATGGTTCAAGGGAACCATTGTTCCCTTGTTACAGGACTTAAACACAAACATTTCTACCCTCTCCTTCTTTGCATGATTGTCAGGAAGAACAGAAGCAATAGGATGTACCTAACATATATTCTTGATGTCGAATGAACGGCAGCACCTGTTATAACTATTAAGACTGCAAATACCCACAGTATAGCCACTGCTAAGGTGTGGGGGCTGAGCCAAATCATCTCCAAGGCTCCTTCCAAGTCCACCATGTTGTGACTTCAGCATATTGAGTTTTCTCTATTTAAAGGGGTTCTTACAAAGAATGTAACTTAACTGAACTATAATGAGAGATCCAATTCTTCCTTTAAATCAAAATTTGTTGAAAATTTTTAAAGAGCGAGGCTATACAAAGACTAGATAGACAGAAATAGATTAAAATGAGAAGAACTATGGTGCTTTAATAGTATGATTATGGATGGTTTTTAAAAATTTTTATTTAAATCCAAGTTAGTTAACATGCAGTGTAATAATGAGTTCAGGAGTAGAATTTAGTGATTTATCGATTACATATAACACCCAGTGCTCATCCCAACAAGTACCTTCCTTAATGCCCATCACCCATTTAGCCCATCCTCCCACTCAACACCCCTCCAACAACCTTGAGTTTGTTCTCTGTATTTAAGAGTCTTTTGTGGTTCGCCTCCTCTTCTGTTTTTATCTTATTTCTCCCTCCCTTCCCCTATGTTCATCTGTTTTGTTTCTTAAATCCCAAATATGAGTGAAATCATATGACATTTGTCTTTCTTTGACCTATTTCCCTTGGCATTATACATTCTAGTTCCATCTATGTTGTTGCAAATGGTAAGATTTCATTCTTTTTGATCACTGAGTAAAAGATACAAAAATGCTGAGTTGAAGGGACACATGCACCCCAATGTTTATAGCATTATTATCAATAGTCAAATTAGGCAAAGAGTCCAACTGTCCACTGACTGATGAATGGAAAAAGGAAACAAATATATATATCTTATGGAATATTACTTGGTGATGGATGATTTTTTAAAAAATTTAAACAGTTTCCTTTTACATATGTTAATATAGTTTCTATGACAAATGAAACTTTGGAAGGAAAGCAGTATATCAATTTGTCTTGTGCTGCCAATATATTGTATGTTTCTTAAATGTATTTTTATCACAGTCAGCAACTGAAAGTTCTCTATTAAAAAGAAAAGTATCTCGTATCAACAAAAAAAGATTTCACAGTTGATGAACCTAAACCTTGTTTATATGCTCATTAGCCTTGGCTTATCTTAAAATATTACAGGAAGTAAGATACGATCCAATATGTATCTCCTGAACAGTGTCATGTTATTTAAATAGAAAGTTCTCAGAACAATCTGTATCATCATTGAAATGTTTCATTCAGTTCTTGGGCATGAAATGTAATCTTCTGCTCTTGCCCCATATCACTGAACAGTGCTTCCTACTTCATCCCAAAGGCAATGCTGAAGCCCAATGCTGTACTTTTTAGGCTGGACATAAGGCATAAACACTTAAAGTTATGAACCTAAGTTTACTTTGCTTAAGAAATAAGAGTTGTTGATGAAAGAGGAAATCCCATCGACCCTGTAACCTTACCTGCAAGTATAAGAAAATAATCAGTATTTCATTTAATGCACTCTTCAGAGAAAGCTAAGGTGTTATGTATATTTTCATTTGCTCCTTAATTATCCTTTAGCTCTAACATAGGGAGTTGTAAACACATATTTTGAGTTCAGAGAACATGGTCACTGTAGCAATGAGAGGAATAGTCCATGTGTCGATGTCCTCGATGACACTGGGGTGCACTAGAGAGGGTCTGACGATGAGGCAGCATGGTGGAGTGGGTAACGGCATGGACCCTTACACCAGACCACTGAGATTCAAACTCTTATTCTGGCTCTTCTCTCTGTGTGACCTTAAGCAAGTTAAATTAAACTTTCTGGGCCACTGATTTTTCATCTTTAAAATAGAGATAGTAAATAACCTATTGGGCTGTTTTCAAAATAAACGCACCGTGAAGGAAATAATAATAAAAAAAAAAAACCTAAAAGGTGACATGCAGAATGAGGAAGATATTTGCAAATGACATATCTGGTAAAGGGTTAGTATCCAAAACATATAAAGAACTTACAAAACTCAACACTCAAAAAGCATATAGTCCAGTTAAAAAATGGGCAGAAGACATGAATAGACATTTTCCCAAAGAAGACATACAGATGGCCAACAGACATGAAAAGATGCTCAACATCACTTATTATCAGTGAAATACAAATCAAAACCACAATGAGATATCACCTCACACCTGTCAGAATGGTTAAAATTAACAACTTGAGAAACAACAAATATTGTCAAGGATATGGAGAAAGGGGAACTCTCTTGCACTGTTGGTGGGAATGCAAACTGGTGCAGCCAGTCTGGAAAACAGTATGGAGGTTCCTCAAAAACTTAAAAATAGAACTACTCTATGATTAAGCAATTGCATTACTAGATATTTACCCAATAAATACAAAAATACTAATTTGAAGGGGCATATGAACCCCTATGTTTATAGCAGCATAATTAGCAATAGTCAGATTATGGAAAAAGCCCAAATGTCCATCAACTGATGAATGGATAAAGAAGATGTTTGTATATATATACATACATATATATATACATACATATATATATATACATACATATATATATATAAATGCAATATTACTCAGCCATAAAAAAATAAAATTTTGCCATTTGCAATGAGGTGTGGACAGATGTAGAAAGTTTTAGAGTATTAGGCTAAGCGAAATAAGTCAGTCAGAGAAAAACAAATACAATGTGATTTCACTTATATGTGGAATCTAAGAAATGAAACATATGAGCAAAGGGAAAAGACAGAAACTGACTCTTAGCTAAAGAGAACAAACTGATATTGACCAGAGGGGAGGTGGATCAGGGTATGAATTAAATAGGTGATGGCCATTAAGTAGGGCATCAGTGTTGTGATGAGCACTGGGTGTTGTAGGTAAGTGCTGCATTACTAAATTGTACACCTGTAAACTAGTATTACACCGTATGTTAACTAACTGGAATTTAAATAAACACTTAAGGGTGCCTGGGTGGCTCTGTCAGTTGAGCATTTGACTTTGATTTTAGTTCAGGTCATGATCTCACAGTTTGTGAGTTCAAGTCCTGCATCAGGCTCTGTGCTGACAGTATAGAGCCTGCTTGGGATTCTCTCTCTCCCCCTCTCTCTCTGCCCCTCCCCTGCTTTTCTCTCTCTCTTCTCTCTTTCAAAAAAATTCTCTCTCCCTCTGCCCCTTCTCCTCTCTCCCTTGCTCACATGTGCACGTGCTCTCCTCAAATAAGTAAATAAATAAATAAATGAACACTTAAAAAAGAATCATATAGGGGGAAATAAAATAGAGATTGTAATACTGCCTACCTTATAGAGAATCATTGTGATTATTCAATGAACTGATATTTGTAGAAGGATATTAATGGACTGGCTTTGTTAGAACAGTGCCTGGTCTATATTAAACACTAAGTGTTTTTTAAATAAATGTTACAAAAAGCAGAATAGCCATTCTACATAGAGCAGTGATTGAAACAGGAAAAAAAATGCCTACTTTCATAAAACTTCTAAAGAGGAAAAAGAAACGGAATAAAATTATATGGTGTACATATAAGGTAAGTACAAAATGGAGAAGCATGGGGTAGAACAGGCATTGCGGTTATAAATATGTTCATCATTGAAGGTTCCATTGAAAAGGTGATATTTGAGCCAAGTCTTTAAGGGGGTGTGGAAGTGAGCCATGTGGGTGTGCAGGGTAAGGACATTCCAGGCTGAGGGAACTGGGAACTCAAAGGCCCTGGAAGCCCTGAGAAAGCAGCAGGGTAAGTAGAGCAGACCACATGGGGGAAAATTGGCAGAAGAGGTGATGGGAGGCACTGATCACACACAGTCTCACTGACCATGGCAAGGGCTTCCGTTTTTATTCTGAGTGACATGGACAGCCACCAGAGGTTTTGAGTGGGGGAATGACATAATCGCTGTGTTTAGAATGTCCTGCAGAGGGGGCGCCTGGGTGGCTTAGTCGGTTGAGCGTCCGACTTTCGCTTAGGTCATGATCTCGCGGTTCGTGGGTTCGAGCCCCGCGTCGGGCTCTGTGCTGACTGCCAGCTCGGAGCCTGGAGCCTGTTTCAGAGTCTGTATCTCCCTCTCTCTCTGACCCTCCCCTGCTCACGCTGTCTCTCTCTCTCTCTCCTAGAAATAAATTAAAAAAAAACAAACCCAAAAAACCCCACATTAGAATGTACTGCAGAGGAACAAGGGTACAAGTGGGCAGACTGTGAGGAGCTATTACAATCGAGGAGAGAGACCATGGTGGTTTATACCTGGATGGTAGCAGCAGAGGAGATAAGAGCTGCATATGGGTAAGTCTGGCTGATTCACTCCTATATCCCCTATGCGTAGGAATAGAGCTTGGTTGGCACCAAGTCGGGACTCAATAAATAGTTCTCTAGTTAATGAATGAGAGATGAATTTGTGTAAATTCTCTGAAACTTGGTTTTCTCATCTCTAAAATGTAGGTAGGGGGAGGGAGATACCTATAGTATCTACCTCTGAGGTGTGTTGTAGGGACTACATGAGATAATTCCCTTAAAGTGCTTAGCACAGTCACAGAAACATAAGATAAAGCCAAGATGTGTTTATGAAACACATAAATATAAAACATCTGGGGAGAAGTTTATCTTTGGAGAGATGGAGGAGGGTAGACCTCTTTATATGTGGAAAATGAAAAGAGTATCAGGAGTCAATTTTTACTTCCTTTTTGTGCTTTTCGCTATGGTTTGAAATTTTTCTCTAATGAACATGAAGGCAGAAATTAAAGGGTAAGATTGCTCAGAATTTCAGGATTTTATAAAGCACCAGAAACGTGAGACTTTTCCCCTACTCCTCCTGCATGACCCATTTCTCTGACTCTTTGAATGTGGGTATTATGCTTATTGGCCTCCCCTCGGGTCTCTTTTAGGTTCAGAGTAAAGTGAGCTTTTGAGGCTTTTACAAAACAAGAACAACAACCTAGTTCATCCCCAGGGTTTGGAGCCTCTTATTCCTTCAAAAGAATAAACACGTCTATTTACTGGTTGAGAGTCCCTTGAGCTGAAACCATTCATCGTAGTAACTACACTCCATCTGTCTGAGGTATAAGTTATCACTAAAGAAATGGGGCTCCTTGTTGGGATTTACAAATCGTATATCCAAAGAAGAGTTTTGAGGCTTTTTAAGTGGAGGCACCAAAAGGTGAAAGTCAGATGTGCAGTTGGAGGCAGAGGGAGGGGTAGAGGTCAGCAGGAGATTTGGTTGTTAAGGATAAAGTTAGGGTCCCCTCAAGAAATTGCTAGGCTAGAATGAGCTCTTAGATGCAAGCCCTTTAGCATGGCTGCTCCTGGGCAGCACTGAGAGGACTTCCTTCTTCGAATCTCTTGTTCTGTTGGTCCTCAGCCCTTCCTTCCTGTTTGCCTTTCTGATGCTGGGCTGCTTTTTTCTAAGGTTTGCTACCTGCTCACCTTTAGCTGTGCTTGCTAAGCTCAAGAAGTCAGTTATTCTCAACCTTGGTTATACATTAGGAAACTGTTGGGGAACATTAAAAAATGGTGCCTGGGCCATATTCAAGACCTATTGACTTTGAATCTCTTCCTGGTGAATCCTGGGCATTGCTTCACCATCCCCCCACCCCCCCTTAAGT
>NW_027532585.1:6474562-6482327 GCF_008692635.1 Crocuta crocuta | reverse complement strand
CCCCCTTAAGTTTCCAGGTGATTCTAACGTGTAGTCAGAGTTGCAAATCACACTGCGAATCAAAGCTCAAGGAGTGGCTTTCCCAAAAAGAGTTTACTTTTCTTGAAATCTAGGAGACCAGGAATCGGTTAATACCCAAAGGCATATAATAACACTATTCACAATAACCAACTATAATAGTAACAGTGTTAATATTAATAGCTATTATTCATTGAGGCTTAAATGCTAGTTAATTTAACTCTCAACAACTCTATGAGATAGCTACTACTATTATTAATATATCCATTTCACAGATGAGCAATCCAAGGCACCAATAATTTGCTAAGCAGGTGAGTGTTCAAGCTGGGAGTCAATCATAGGCCATCTAGCATATAGCCCACAATCTTCACTACCACACTGTATTGCCCATTTGCAATGTTGAAATCATAGAGGTGATGCTACTGCAGACACACTGCTGGCATTAACCTAACCATATTCCAGAGGACTACACTTTAAAAGCAGGATATGGTTAATATATGCAACTCCTCTGATATAATTTGAACTAACGAAGAGACTCCATCCTGTTTCTAAAGCAATATAAATTATTAACTAGCCTCTGTGATTCCTTTTGGAATCTAATTCATGAAATAAATCCATGCCATCAGTTAGTATCATAAGTTTTCTATAAATTGCTCATCAATCAGTACGTGATGTAAGATAAAGAAGTAAGAGTTTTTCTCCAAAGAATGGTCTTTCTGTTTGTGACAAATTATTCTTGGCAATATAATTAGCCGGTTGGGTTATTGAAACAGATGGGAAATGTTTCTTCCAAAATTTTAGAACTGAAATGATTCTTATTCTGTCTTGTGATAAATGCCAATTAAAATAGTTTTCCCTTCACAGGAAAAATTAAGAAAAAAATAGTTTAAGGAAATATCAGCCCTGATTGCCAGGGGAAATTTGTTTCTGCAGTAAAACAAGCAAAACAAATTAAATCCCTTAAAATTAGGAACAGACTGTCTTCTGAAGTGAAGCTCACATCTGGAGATTTTTATAAAATTCATTGGAAAAGTTCCGGTTATCTATTTTTAACATAACAAAAAGATTCTTGTTTGTTGGATTTGATCTAAAATGTTACCTTTAGGCAAGCTTCTACATGGCTGGAAGATGTTCTCTGTGTGGACAAAGAAGCAAAGATCTTAGATACAGAGGCCAAAGTGGACTATCAATCAGTTAGACACTCAAATATTCTTTCTAAATTATATCTAATGCCCTTCACTGGCGATGTGACCAACAGGCAAAAAGCTAATGGTAAGTAGCAAAATTAATGAATCATGGTAAGCACGCTGTGTTTATCAATACCCTAAAATGCATGGACTTAAGTTGAATTTAAAGAATGCTACTTATACTATGCATTTTCGACAAACATGAGTCTATATGGGATCAAAAATTAGAAATATTAGATAGAATGTATTGAAAAGGACCCTGGCATGATTAAATACTCACCTGTATAAAATTCAAAGCTCAAAAAATTGAAATATTCTTTATTTTTTAAATTATTTTAGAGAGAGAGTGTGTGTGTGCAAGTGAGGGAGAGTGGCAGAGGGGGAGAGAGAGAGAGAGAGAGAGAAAGAGAGGGGAAGAGAATGAGAATGAGAATCCTAAGCAGGTTCTGTGCTGTCAATTCAGAGCCCAATATGGGCTGGATCTCATGACCCTGGCTGGGATCATGACCTGAGCCAAAATCAAGAGTCAGATGCTCAACTGACTGAGCAACCCAGGCAACCCTTGAAAAAGTCTTTTTTTTTTTTTTAATTTTTAAATGGCTATTTATTTTTGAGGGAGGGAGGAGGGGCAGAGAGCGAGAGGGATACAGAAGATCCAAAGTGGGTTCTGCACTGACAGCAGAGAGCCCGATGCAGGGCTTGAACTCAGGAACCATGAAATCATGACCTAAGCCAATGTTGGAGGTTTAATGACCCAGGCACTCCTTGAAATATTCTTTCCAAGGTCACGATATCATTTGCTCATACAGGAGTTTCCATGCAAAATTTTGATTTTTTTTTTTTTTTACAAATAGTTTATTGTCAAATTAGTTTCCACATAACACTCAGTGCTCATCCCCACAAGTGTCCTCCTCCATGCCCATCCCCCCCTCCCCCCCACATCCATCAGTCCTCAGTTTTTGTCAGCATTCAAGAGTCTCTCATGGTTTGCCTAAAATTTTGATGTTTTTAAAATCCATGAAAATGAATCAAAGTCTGTTATTCCACAAGTAAACTGCCTTTTTTTCCTCTTCATCTTGTACTCTCATCATTTCCCTTTGTCACGGTTGCCATTTATGTGTTTTTCTTCCTCATAATTTCAACCTTCTCATAAATTGGATTCTACTGTTTTGGCCCCTTTGCTACTCAGTCATCTCACAATCTCAAATGTTCAACTTTAGTTCCTGCTCTTGATTGCCTAATTCTTTGTATATTTCCTAATTCAAATTCCCAAATGTGAGAATTTGATTGCCCCAGTTCATCCCTGTTTGATTAGAGCTTTTGTGACAAGTCACCTTGTATAACTGTGGTGAGCCTAAGGATTGGCTGTCCCCAGACTGGCATGTGCTTCTGTGCTAATTATCTGTGGCAAAGGGAAGCAGAATCATGTGCACAAAACATGGCTGCCTCAGTGGAGGATATAGAGAGGATAATTTTCCTCAGGAAAAGTTAAGAGCTTATCTCTCATAATTATCTAGTGTGGATGGAAAAGGGTAGTGGATTATTCAAAATCCACAATTATGGAAATGTGTAAGCACCTGGACATTTGACTTAACTATATAGATGAACATATCAAAGGGGGAAATTTACCTTGAGATTATATGATTCTAATGCATCACAGAAAGAAATAATTTAAACAATGTATTTATAAGTATTGAGTTAGGTCTTTGGACCTAACCCTTTGGAAAATATGTAGACACCATCACAATAGTTCAAAGAATACAGCTTAAAAAGCAGTGGCAATCAATAATAAGAAACTATCCTGGATAAGAAGATTTGTAGAAAATATTGTGATAAATTTATGTTCTTCTTCTTCTTCTTCTTCTTCTTTTTTTTTTTACAAAGTGCACATTCTAATTTTGAATGGCCTGTTCCATTTATCTTCTTCATCTAAAAAACGACTGAGCTAGATAAGATATAATTTAGACAAAGTCAGCTAAAATAATTATAGCCAGCATAGCAAGCTAAACCCAGGGGTGAATGACTTTGTAGTTGGGGAAAAATAATAGAAATCTGATGAGAGCTATAAAATAATAAAGGTTAAAGAGAAAGATAATTGAGCACTTATTTATATTTTCTAATAACTCAGGACTGAGAGGACACTTGATTAAATGAAAAAGCTGAAAAAATTTAAACTAATGAGTCTTTTTTTTTCACATAACAATTAACTTTAGAAACTTAATCATGGGATAATTGCTACATAGTTTCAGATGATTCAGAAAGAGTAGGTATTCATATGAATGAGGCTAGCAGTTACAGCAACAGAGTTAGAATAAAAATAATGAGCACTAGGAAGTCCTGAGGCTTTAGGGCATACACTGATCATAAGCCGGAAATGTTCCCACCTGATATAACACTGTAGACCCTCCGGGACTGTTGGACATCTACAAGCCTTGCGAGCATGTAAGGCATTGGCACTGTTTTCTTTTGTGGTTTCCTTGGAGTTACTGCACCCTCAAAGACCTCAATACTAACACAATATTGCTGCTTTGCTGTTTATTCATACATAATTTTGGAGTCTGGCTAGCTTAGAATCACCCATATTTTTTCCCCTTTTAATGAGGTTGATTTTTTTTTTCTTATTTTGAGTGATCATTTCCAGTTTCACCCTTTCCAGTCTTTCTCTAATAAGTATTTCATTTTGACTAGTCTGCATGTTTAAAAGAAGATCAGTTGAGCCAAGAATCTGTCAGTAATGATGTTACTTTTTATGCAGAAGAGACTTGGGGTAATCTCAGAGATAGACATTTCCTTAAGCATCCTCTTAAGCCATTAAAAATTGTCGGGACTGTTGCTGATGATTCCTGCCAGACTTGAGTTTCGGGAGGGTGCTTCTGAGTGAAGACCTGACTTTTCATTCTAATTCTACCCTTAAATTTATTCATTGTATAGTCAGAGAAGCTAAAATCCCACTGTAGTCCAATCTCCACTTAAAAGTACGTAGCTATCCGCCATGAATGACTTTAGGTACACGTCAAATCTTTCATCCTGCAGTACTCTGTCTAAAATCCCACCATCAGTATTTAATTCCTTTGTGTCTGTTCCCTTGTTGGCCTTTGAAAAATACAAACACTTTCTCCATGGACATTATACTCTACTATAATCACTAAAGGGCATTAGGACCTCTCAGATTCATTTTCCTTTGAACAGGCCAGGTGGCAGCCACAGAATGTTCATATTATCTGTGTGCTGTTTGTGTTCCGGGTGGCGGGAAGAGGTTGATGGGGATGGCAATGGAGGTGATATGTCTTTATTGTTTTTTATTAAAAAATTTTTTTGGTAATGTTATTCATTTTTGAGAGAGACAGAGAGCGCATGCGCACAAGCGGGGGTAGCGCAGAGAGAGAGAGAGAGAGAGAGAGAGAGAGAATCCAAAGCAGGCTCTAGGCTCTGATCTGTTCAGTCCAGAGCCAGATGTAGGGCCTGAACCCACAAACCGTGAGATCATGACCTGAGCCAAAGTCGGACGCTTAACCAATGGAGCCACCCAGGCGCCCCAAGGTGATATATCTTTATATTTTTCTTATATTCTTTATCTATCAAAACTATTCTCAGGAAATAGGTACAAAGTCATTCATGTTAGGATGTTAATGACTGGTACAGATTAAATATGTTAGCCCTTCTCAGGCATTTGCAATATAACAAGTGCCCCCAAATCCTTAAACTAAAGGACAAATCTGCAGAGCTGGAGTTCCAAGTTTTATTCAGAGTGTGAGGGTTGGGTGTTTCATTCTCTTTAGCTTCCAATGGTTGCTGCGTTCATCCCACACATTGGTCACTTACCTCATGGTGCATAAGGCAGTGGGCCGTGATATTGTTGCCACTTGGTACACAGGTGATGGGACATCAAGGTGCAGAGGAATTACTAAGCTTGCTCTGTGGCTCCACAGCATCACATGCCCCTACTTGGTTCTACAGCAATGTTCTTCAGGAACAGCTTCCATCAAATAGAAGCAGGTACCATCAAGTAGAGCTTCACAGTTTTAAAAATAACTTTAACATTTTACCTCATTTGAAATTGTAATTCCCCCCACAACATTTTGGGGGGGGGCATTATTGCTATTATACAAATGAAGGAACTGAGGGTAAATGAGGCATATATTGTTTAGTTGTGGAGACTGGGTCTCCGGGCTCTGTGTCCTGTACTCTTAGGACTCTCTTGTGCTACCTTTCTAAACAAAAAGACTGTGTCCAGTGAGAAAGACCATGGCCATAAAGTATTTAAAAAAATGTCTGCTATCAAGTGGTTTAGATAATTTAATAAACAAAACTCTTGCACATGCTTTCTAGCTGTGGATACAACATTTTCACTGTTTACTGAAGAACCAGTTTTCCTAAAAAAAGTATATCCTCTTATGTGGAGAAAGACTTTCAGACTACATTCTAATTTAAAAAATAGAAAACTTGAGGGTCTTGCTTAAAATCAGCAATGTTCATGTTGACTTTTCTTCACTTAATTTACAATTTCACATCAGCTTCACAGAGGAACATGGGCGAGGGACTTACAATAAGAAGAATTGTAAGGCTGGTTTTAATTTACTTGTGTACATTTTCAAAATTACTGTGCCTGGAGTCTTCCAAGACTGATGTTTTTAATAAGTAGAATGTCGTGTTATCGGGATTTGTGGGGCCTGGCTATCATTTGTCAGATATTTTTCTATTTTTTATATATGTGCTCTTTTGCAATTCTTTGTCTCTGAGCTCTATTCAGGGAACCCTCTCTGCATCCTGGTGGCCTCGACTCTCCTGATCAGATGGTTCATAATTCTCTTTCATGCCCCTTTCCTTGTAAACATAAACATATTTTCCTGTGTCAGGACCCCAAGCAGCTTTCTAAAAGCAAGTATGTTATTCTTACGAATTGTTTATTTTGCTTGGGAGCTTTTGTTTCTTAAGTACTTCCTGTTTTTCTTACTGTGACTTACTTTTTCTTCAAACAGAGAGAACATGAAACAAACCTTAACTTCACTAAAGGCTTAGAGAAATTCTACCTGGTTTTTCTATCTGTGGGTGATGCCTTAGGAGTGTGAGTATAGCGGTGGCTGGATTTTTCACAACTAAAAGAATCCTTTCTGCTACTCACAATCCCATGTACCTCTCTGTGTTCAATGACACTATTTTTCAGTATGTGACCCCATTTAAAGTTGGTTTGTTTGGATGTAAGATGGATGGTGCAGCATAGTACAGTGATTACTAATATTAGAGTCATCTTGAGACATTAGAATTCTCTATTGGGGGAAAATTATGACTTTTGGAAACAAGACTGTGATACTTTCTTGTTACCTGATTCAAATTGGACGTTTGTTCATTTTTATTGACAGAACTGTATTTTAAAAAGAGTTTTGTTCTCCCTTCTCAATGAAGGAAGGTGACAGCAAATGATTTCCTTAGTACAGAATAGAGAAGAGGTCCCTGATCCTTTATCTTCTGGATGCCCTCTCCTTTCAATGTTACCCCAGTGAGGAGAAGGATAGGGGGCCTAGTTGGTATCTTGTAACGAGCTGAAGAGTTCCAAAGGTAGGCATCCCTTCCTGACACAGTTTATCAGTCACTGTGCCATGCCTTTCTTTCCTTTTGTTTTCTTCTTTCTTACATCCTCTTCGTATTCAGTAAATCAAATTCTTACATCTCCCTTTTCAAGAGGAATTTTGCTGCTGGCTTGGCTTATCTAATTGCATTTTTTTTTTTTTTTAAAGTATGCCTGTTTCCTTTTCGGCTTTTCTCTCCAAACTTAGGCAGGAACTTTCTTCAGCCAGTTAACGGATATTAATTGATACTTTTTATGTTGGAGACTCTGAGCTGGGCTTTCAATGTATGCCATTAGCTCTGCTAGTAAACTTTCATTTGGTTCCAAATTTTGGGTCCAGGGTTCGTTCTTTGGCTGTCTGTTCTTTGTTCGGGTTAGATTTACTTCTGCTGTCACTACCTTGTGTGACGTTGGGCAAGTCACTTTACAGAGCTTTGAAAGGCCTTTCTGGAGCTAAGCATGGATGATAAATTAACCTGTACACGTCTCCTATTAGCCTGAACTATGAGATATAGTACAAAGAAAACTAGAAAACTGCACTGCATGTCAGAAGGACTAGGGTTTTAGACTCACCTCTACCATTGTGTAAGTTTGGATAAGACACTTCAATTTTATGGATACCCACATCTCATCTGTAAAATGGACTAGATCCATCTTCAAAATAATAAAGCTTTCTTATAGCTTTGCCTGTTTCTTTGTGTTTTTGTATTTTGTATTTGTGTGTTGTATTAGCCTAAATCTCTTTCAATAATCCTTTCTCTCACGTGGTATTAGAATTAATTCTGTTCCTAAGAGTAATTTTTGGTGAACATCAAATATGGAAGTTTGTATAGTCCTTTGCCATTTACCACATGGTTTCATAGTTTCCGTTTGGACCCTCAGATGAGCTCTGAAATGGACACTGATGAGTACTTTGCTTTTTCCATCTTATAGGTGGGAAAACTGAGGCATAGAGGTTAATGGGTAATGCAGGAGTAATTAGTATATGGGGAGC
>NW_027532585.1:6396591-6474500 GCF_008692635.1 Crocuta crocuta | reverse complement strand
GTAATTAGGATCTGGGGAGCAGAATTAGAAATCAAACCCAAGCTTTTGTTTTAGGCCATTTGCCACCTCTGAGATGTTTTTTATGAACCCCCATTTTAATTTATTACTATTTTTTTAGAAGTAACTTTTAATTTTCAAAGAGTACTAAAAGCCTTTTAATAAAATGTTGTATCTCTTGCCCCTGTTCCCTATTTCCTAAGATAAAGCAGCTTTCAGTCTTCAATATAGTATATTTGTACTGCTATTTCCAGATTTATCCGTTTTGGACAAGCAATTATTTTTTATTAAGTCATTAAGGATTTAGCCCCACCCATCTTTACCCTTCTCCCACCTTTCTAATTTAGACCTATTATATATTTTTGGGCAGATCAATAGTGTTTACATAAGTATGACTACATAAATATTGTTTACTGATAAACTATCCTGTACAGTTTTTTTTTCTTAGTTGACAATTGCTTCCTTTTGTTTATTTACTTGGTTCTGTGTGCTTATTCCATTTTACTCCCAAATACTCCAAGGCCCATCACATATTACTAGTATTTTTTCTAAAAACTCAAACAGTTCTGAGCAATCATATCAATTATTTTCCTAGATACCTCCCTCCCCGGCACTCTGTTCCAGGTTGGACTGGTTGCTCTGTTGGCTTGAGGGCACAGTGGTCTATCATTCCAGGATATCTCCTTATAATTCTCTTAAGCTCAGTCTTTTCTCCCTTTACACCATTTTCCAGGAGTTTTCTAAAGAAGGGTACCCTACAAGATAAATTTTACAAGGGTCTGCATGTCTGAAAATGTCTTCATCCTCACACTTGATCTATAGCTTGGCTGGGTATGGAACTGTAGATTGACAGTAATTTCCTTTCTATCTCTACTTACTTTTAGAATCTAGTTTTGCTGTTGAGAATTTCAATGCTATTCTTACTTTGAATCCACTGCATTCGCTTTTTCTTTTTTTCCATTTGTGAGTCTTTCAATTCAATGTTTTAGGCTACAGTGGTTCTTTCATATGGAGGATCAGTTCAGTTCTGGGAAATCTTACATTGAAGAAGTTGATGCAAACAAATTTTATCTTCTCCCTACAAGGAGGTGTGCATTAATGTACTGTCACATTACTAAATGTACAGTATTATAAATTCTTAATTAAAGATAGTGTCTGTTATGCATAATCATTAATGAATCCCTTTTTTCCTTAGTTTTTTCCTCCTTGATAAATGGAGAAACTTTGTCTTTTTATTCTAATTTCTAGGAGATTTCTTAGACTTTATTTTCCAAGATTTTTATTCCTTCTTAATGTTTTTGAATTTTTTGTTCTGGAGTGTTCTTTTGTTTATTAAAGAGTTATCAGTTCTTGTTTTATGATTGCATACATCTTCCCTTATCATTTGACTCTGTTTCCTTTAATTTCCTTTTCTGTATGTTTCAGTTTCTATCTTTTATGTCTAATGAATTCTTACTGTCTGTACTTAAGAGAGAGCCATGAAAAAAATGATGGGGTGAGGCTTACTGACTAGCAGGCTTCACTGCAGAGTGAGCTGGAAGTTGGCTCACCTTTGGGTTTAGAGATCCCAAATGAGAGCATGTGTTCTCTTGGACTATTCGATTTTTGCAGATAAATGTCTTTCAGTTTTCTGCCTGGGAGCTATTCAGTTGTTCTGGGAACAGGTACGAAAACGTAGTAGGGAAATCTACTATTCATTGTACAGATTTTCACTTAATTTCTCCATTTTCAGCTGTATATCTCATTCTCACCTTCCGTTATGGCTGTTGCTCTAAATCCGGATCCTCTGAGATTCAAATTCTTAAGAGATTTAACTTCCTGTCAGGGTTGAGTCTGGGATCCTCTGTGGCAGCTTGAGGTGAGGAAGGGGCCATGGGTCCTCATATTACCTTTAACTATTCTCCTGTTTTCATCCTTGAGCCCAACCTCGACCTTACATAGTACTTCTTGTCTCTGAGTCCTGGACTCTCCAGGCTTATTTTTTTTTTTATTGTTATTCATTTCAGTAGGTAGAAATGTTATAGTTATCACTTCTTCATTCCCTTTCCTCTTTCCAATGCATGACATTTCCAAATGCATTAACACCTAAACTAATTGTTTCTTTTCTCATTTTCTTTGCTATTGTGAGTTTCTATCTTTAAAATTCTTAAAAAAACCTTTTTTCCCTGTCAGGTTGGTAGAGTTTGGAGCAGAGATAAGTGCACATGCTTAGGCTACTCTGTTTATCAGGAAGTCCTAGGCCGTATTTTTATCGAATTAAATTTCATGAAAGACAAATTTGTGCACCTGACTGCTGGCCATTAAACTTTTTTGGGGGTAATAAGTCCGAATATTTAGGATGAAAGTTGGAGTCTGTTCATTTTATTTCCTAGTTTAAAAAAATGTATTAGCCCAGCATTGTGAATTTAGATCTTTGGAATTATTTCCTTGGATTTACTTATAACAATATGTTTGAAATGTGTTAAGCAGAAAAAATTGGCAGGATCAGTGTGTCTGTGTGTGTTTGCAAGTATGACAGCAAAAGAAACTGACAGAATCCAAGAAAAAAAGCAGAGTGTTAGATTTCTGTAGGGAGAAGGGTGGTGTTTCAGCACCTAGCCACATAAATATTATTAATACCATCAATAGTTTTTTAATAAGTACCTGAAGTTGATTTTTGCTTTACTGTCTAGTGCCACAGACCATGCATGCACTATCAGCGTCTTAAAAATACTGTCCCAATTATGCTAAGGATCCCTTTGAACAAATGCACTTCTGGCTCTTGTGACTAGGCTCTCCTGATGCAGCTCTCATTCTTGGCTGCCTTTGAAGCCTCCTATGAGCCAAATGGTGAACAACAGAGATCATTCTTGAGTCAAGCAACTGAGAAGGGGCTGCTTTTTGGTTCAGTAGTCCAAATAAGATCTTTTACTTTTTGGGCTGCAATAAAAAGATCAGTGGCACTGTCATTTCTCTTGTTCTTAAAAAATCATTTGAATTTCTTTCAGTTTGGCAGTGTGAAGTCTTAGCTTTTTGCCCATCACCTTTTAGTACCATTGTTAAGTGGTATGAATGGAAATGGCACACATTCCCCAAATAGCTAAAGGTCCTGACATAAGGTTAATTGTGGAGAAAACAAATATATATATTTTTATCTTTCCCCTTGGAGAAATTGTAATAGATAATTCCAATCTGAACAGTTCCATCCTACTTCAGTGAAACTGATTTTCCCTCCACTACCTCTGTGGAGTAAATTTTCACCTTTCTGCTGGATTTATGACTACTATTACCAATATCATGAATTATTATAGTGTCGGATGGCACTACTAGGATGCTGACTCTACTCTCTTAGAAAGAAGATGTAACATCATGTTGGAATTTTAAAATTTCTTGATCACAGAAGACACTGAAACATTAGTCTAGATTCTAGGCAAGCTTTATCACTGACTTTTTGTGGGACTGTTGTAAATCATTTAAGTATTCTGTGTCTGTTATTTGTTAAATATGTGACCCTCGACTGCATAAGGAACTGCTAATCTACTGAGCCTAATAGATAATAGATAAGCTTATGCAGGGGTAGACCTCATGCTTTATTCATCTTTGTTTTCTCTTCCTTACATTCATAATAGTTACTCAGTAAATGTTGACTAAAAGAGTATGGAAGGAAAACAACAGGATATAGGGCAAGGGGTGATCCTGTGAGATCCCTGTGACAGTCATTTTATAGATTTCGTATATTCAGCTTGATGCTAAAGGGAAAGTTGAGAGGAAGCCTGTGGGCTGCAGGTTCTTCAGTGTAACATGAAGTACTGAGATGATTACAGTGGTTACGAGATTAAGAGATACATATTTTTAATGGGCAAATCCTTTGCTTGAATATAGGCTACAGTCGGTATGTGGCTGAGCAGTGATCTCTCTTGTTAAAGGGGCTCCAGTGTACCTTTTCAACTACCTTCGCACTCACTGACTGTTTTGAGAGGTTGGCCACCTTCCACCATTTCTGAAAGGTACTCTACATTAGATGTGAGAAAGATGTGGCTCCCTTTAAACTTTGGCCAGCATGAGAAGAATGAGAAGAATGGAGAAGGCAGCAGGGATTGTTCATGTCTGGCCACTATGAGAAAGAGTTCTGGATTTTACAATCATGGAAATTAAAAGGTGTGTTCCAGAACAATATCCTCCTTTCAATTATTTTATTTTTTAGAACATTCTCCTCCCCTTCTTCTTTCATCTCAAGTAGTCTCTAAGAAGCATCCTGATATACAAAAGATGTGAAAGGAAGAAGGTGCTGTCCTCATTTTCAGGTTTGAGATGACATTTCTAGTCGTGATATTATGGGAGGATTGTGATTTGTCTGTTGTATTAATGAAAGTCATGGTTTTCATTTTTTCCTTTTTCCCTTAGAAAGAGCCACCTCTTTCTGGACCTTTGTTTTCCCTTCTTAAGTCACTGCTGAGATATTTGCAAACCAAGCCAACACTTACATTTTATTCACCAAAGCAGAACAAAGCATTTACTAATAGAAATATCCTGGTAACTAGTGGAAAAAAGACAGGACTGATGGAAATCAGAGGCCTTTCATTTAAAGCTTGATTCCTTACTTACCCCCAACCTGCCATTGACAAATCTTTCCACCTTTCTGAGTCTCTCTATCCTCATCTGCAAAATGGGGTTAATGGAAGATTTTCTCTGCAAAGCGGGGATAAAACAGATTAAAAGAGATGATGTGGGTACATTATGCCCTAAATAAACAGGAGTTGAATTTTAACAATAATATGTCTGTGTGGTTCCAACTAAAACTTTTTCTCCTTTTGCTGTCAGAAATGCCTTTTGTAGATTTCAAATTCTTTCTCATACTGTCTGCTCTTCTTTGGCGGAGATCCAGTTACATTGCTTGTAACTCGAGTATACATGGCTGCAATTTTGTGTTCTGCTTCTTTTCTCACGGGTTGAAATACGCTTCTTAGAGAAGGCACGAAAGTATAGAGCAAAAATTTCAGCATATGCTATCAAATCTTGGAAAGTCACCTAAAGAAGGAAAAGACAGTCGCTGAGAAAGGCCATCTTTCTGGGCATCATCTCTGCTCTTAAGGGGGGGGGGGGAAGCCCCTGTGTTGCAGTATTTTTCAAGGCAGAGTATTGTCCCAGCTGGAGGAGGAAACACTGACAAGAAGAAAACGAGGTACCTGGGGTTCCGAGGCAGCCCCGGGAAGGGGTGGCGTGCCCAGGGCTCAGAACCTCCCAGCTCTTTGTTGGGGGCGGGGGAGTCGTCGTTTCCGTGGAAGAAATGGCTCCCCCTCGGAGAAGTCCCTCCGCGCGGTAGCGGCTCCGCGACCCTCGCCGGCCCCCAACCCCCGCCCCTCCCTGTTCTCGCGGACCCCACAGCGCGTGGGACTGCGGTGCCTTTAAGACTTTTGCCTGCTGCACATGCTCAGCTCTTTGTGTGTTGTTGGAGTTTTTCTAAGAAAAAAAGANCTCTACGCGCAGGTGTCCCAGTCCAAGCCGTGCGAGAGGACCGGCTCCTGCTTCTCCGGCCGCTGTGTCAACTCCACCTGCCTCTGCGACCCGGGCTGGGTGGGGGACCAATGCCAGCACTGCCAGGGCAGGTTCAAGTAAGTGCCTTCTTCCNGGCCCGCGCCGCCCCCTGCAGCCCGGGAGCCCCGGGGCCCCCAGCCCCGACCGCCGGGCACTGGAAGCCCTTGCCGTGGTCCTGACGCCCGCAGCGACTCCTGGTCCCCTGCTCATCAGCGTTTCCGTACTCAGGTGCCAAACATCATTTTGTTAGGTCCCTATTTTTTAATAAAAAATGATGCAAGTAACTCCTGAAATACTGGGACATTACAAGATGTTCAAACAATACACAAGTGTAAAGGTTAAAAGTACCTCCCTCTACTCCCATCCTTCTCTTTCTCTCTCTCGGTAACCAGTGATAACATTTTAGTTTATTTAGCAATAAAGAGTTTATGATGGGGCTAGTCTGTGCCAAACACTTGGGCGCCTGACGTGGATTATCTCATTTGTTCCTCACAACTCTGTGAGTTACTAGCATTATTATGCTGGATTTACAGAGAGAACTGGAGGCAACGGATTTAAGTACTTTGCCCAAGATTGCACAGTAGTAAGGGCCGAGTTGTGATACCAAATCAGTTTAACTCTAGATTGTTCACTTGTAGCCAATATACTATGTTGAATTTGTTAGGACAGTTTTAATTGAGAATACAGAAGTGACTCTGGGTTACATAAACTGATGAACTATCTGGACCTTTTAATGTGGTGAAGATAATGGATTTTTAGAATTGTTTCACTATCAGCTGTTGGGTGAGAGCATCACTGTTTTTTTCCGAAGTGCAAGGCCCCAAGGAGTTTGCTTTACAATAGTAAAGGTACTTTTTCCTTATTGGTTGATAATTCTCACGTTTCTGCTTGATAGGAAAAGACATGGGTGAATGTGGGGGAGATGCTTGAGGCCATTAGGGTAGCCACCTGCCAATCTGCAGGTAACAGCCTTTATTAAGTAAGGCAACTTCTTAGACTTCTGGATGGTTACTGTGAAGTTTGCTGGCTGTTTTGTGGCTCTGAAATAACACTGTGTAGATTTCTGATATTTATTGTCAGGATGATAGCAGAATCTAAGTGAAATGTCTCCGTCTCTAAGGCAGAGGTAGGAATATTGTTCACCTTATTAATAAGTTATAGGAAAATGTCCTGGGAGTTCTATTTTTTTCTTTTATTTGTAAAATGTCCTGGAAGTTTTAAATAACAGTATATTTTCCTTTTTTTTTTTTTTAAAACTGTTGTTAGTTAAAACAATGCTCCTTAAAGCTCATTGTAAAACTATTTTTTTTAAAGGACACTGCTTTAGGTAAATCCTACTATTCACATATACAACAGGCTTTTGGAAGTGAAATCTCAAAATGAAGCTTTATTACATTCATTTGGAGCAATATCTCACTTCATACTTTCACAAATTAGTATAATAGTATAGTTTTTGGTACTTTTTTTTTAATTTGAAAGAGGTGCTTATTAAAGGTTTTAAAAAGTGTTGCAAGATGAGGAAAGATGTCTTATTGAATTGTGCTGGTTTGTAGCCTTTTTTTTCCTTAAGTGTTTTTAAACTTTGGCTATGACAATTTCAGCCAGCCTTTTTACCAGCCAAGAATTTTGAACATATAAACTGGCAGCAAAAAATGAAAAAAGCTGCATCAATTTTTACATCTTTCTATTAATAGATAGGAAGATTGCTTGGTTCATATGTGATTTAGGGATTTTGGCCTTTGTGTGGGTGGATTTGCTCCATTTATCTAAAGAGGACAAAGATTGCTATAGTCCTTAGTGCTCCTATACACAATTTATAGTAGTGGAACTTGTTAATCAGCTAGATCAGCAGCCTGTAACCTTACTAGCAGATATTGTCCCAGTTAGTAGGCAAGGTCACAGATCAAGTTAAACTAGCTTAAATAACATAGGGAGATGATGTTCATAAACATAATATGTTGTAGTGAGCACAGAATAGCTGTTTAAATATAGTTAACTGGCAAATCCTGAACTAATCACTGAATATAAATAATTTCTTTGGAAACTGTTGTTTCCTATGGTTCATTGTACCGTATTGGTAAGTACTTTTTGATTTCTCTGTGGAATACAAGCTATTAGTTAGATAAATACAACTGGCACTACTCTGTGTTTTATGTATATGCTTGGGGGTAAAGCGTGGGTTAATGTTAAAGGGAAGAATCAATTTAGAAGATAAGAATTCTTCCTGGTAGAGTATATGCTAAGCTAAGGAAGGTTTATTTGAAGTTGGTGGCTGATTTTATTCAGCATTTGAAGTAATAATGTAGTGGGAAAGATTTTAACTGGAAATTCTCACTTCATTAATTATCTTGAAAATCCTTTACTAAACTGAAGAATAGCAACCTAGCAAACAGATATCAGAAATGATCAATCTTGGGAAGCAGGTGTCAAAATTAATTGGCTGGTTCCATGGTAACTTAGTTTCTTTTTTCTACTGTAGGGATTTCACCGAGAATAAGAGTATTCCTCAAATGGTTCTTTAGAATGGAAGATTAATGGTGGTGGTGGTGGTGAGGGAATGCAGAAGCAAATATGGTATTAAAAGTGCTACTTTAGTTCTTTTAGCATTGATTCCAGTCTTTTATCTGTTTCCATTTGAAAAGAATAAAACACTCAGAATTACAAGCCATTTCTCACATGGGTAAAACAAAATGAATACTGATCTTTGACTAAAGGTAGACTGAAATGTTTAGGACTGAGAATCAGAAAGGACAGTGCCTATTTGAAATATAATAATCAAGGATATGATATATGCTAATTTGAGTTATAGTTACTTGAGTAGTTTAGTATAACCTTAGTCTAGAAAACATTTTGCTGCCAACTTTACTTAAATGAATGACATTCTCTTTTATAAACTAGTTCTTTAGAATTATTCTGTAGAATAGTTGAGATTTATATTTATATAAATTTATATTTTGTGATCAGACTTGGACATTTTTCTTACTAATGTGACTTAGGTGCCTATGACTTCTGATTTCTAAACAAAACCTAAATTACTGTTCTGAGATTGGAAAAATACCTCATCAAGAGTAATTTCTAAATGTAAATTTATTATTAAAACACATTTATTGAATATTTTTCTAAAATCTGTTACATCTTATTATATGTTTAATGTGTATATATTTATAAAAAATGTTTATTTTGAGAGAGAAAGAAAGTGCATGGGGGAGGGAAGGGACAGACAGAGAGAGAGAAAATCCCAAGCAATTTCTGTACTATCAGTGCAGAGCCTGTCACGGGGCTGGATCTCACAAACTGTGAGATCATGACCCGAGTCAAACTCAAGATTTGAATGCTTAACTGACTGAGGCACTCAGGTGGCCACTGTATATAGATTTTTTTAAAACCTCTTAGGTTCATCAAATGTGGATGCTGAAATTCTCATATTTATAATAGGAATATTCTATTTCTGGTGACAGCAAGATGAAGATACACTGTTAGGAATTTCTTTGCTATTATGAACAGAAAGGGGCACGGTTAATTATATAAATATGTTTTCTTAAGTACTATTAAAGAAACATATTTGGAATCTTTTTTATTAATAGCAGGGAAACTGTCAGCACTGAAGTTCCACTGAATACTCCCTGACCTGAAGTCTATCTTCTTTCTCCTCCTTCTTTCCTTTCTTTCCTTCTCTTAATTTCTTAATGCTTTTACCCATGTTTTTTTTAAGTTTTTATTTAAATTACAGTTAGTTAACATACAGTGTAATAGTAGTTTTACATATACAATATAGTGATTCAGCACTTCATACAACACTCAGTGCACATTGCAGTAAAGTGTACTCCTTAATTCTCACCCCCCCCCTTTCTGATACAGTCTTCTTTATTTTAAACTAAGGTTATTATATGTAGTTTATATACATGGTTTTATATTGTTAAAACATACAGTTACACAGTAGAAATTTAAAATAATCTAAATAGAATGTTTCTAAGATCCTAAATTGATAAAGTGAGTTACTTGCACTAGCATGGTTTCTAAGATCACCTGTCTGCAGATTTGACTCTGCTCCTCCTTTCCTTTTTGGTCCTTGAAAGTGTCACATTTCTTTTGGTTTTAGGGCAATTCATACATGCTATTTCTTCCCTAAATTCTCTTTCCTATCTGGTCTTTGCTTGGCTGATTACTAAACATCTTTTAAATCTTAGCTTACACTAGTACCTAAAGGAGGCTTTTCTGACTTGTTATTATTATGCACTTTTACCGCAATCTTTTTCCTTTTTAGTACTTTCAAAAGGAATTATTAGAATTATAATTTTTCATTATTTTTTAAAGACCTTTATTGAGGTATAGTTGACATGCAGTAAACTGTAAATTTTAAAGTTTTGTCTCTGAAACTATCACCCCAATCAAAATCATAAAAATCTCTGTCACACCCCAAAGCTCCATGTGCCCCTTTGTAACCCCTCCCTCTCCTCCCTGCTGCTACTTCCTATCCCCAGGTAACTACTGAGCTGCTTTCTGTCATTACAGACTTGTTGGATTTTTTAGAATTTTATAAAAGTGAAATTATACACTGTGTATTATTCCTTTTTGTCTGGCTCATTCACACAGTGTATTTATTTTGAGATTCATTAATGGTGTACCAGAAGTCTATTCTTTTAATTGCTGAGTAGTAGTCCACTGTATGGGTATGCCACAATTTGTTTTTCACCCACTGATGGACATTTAGGTTGTTTCTAGTTTCCACTGTTCTGAATAAAGTTGGTATAAACTTTTATGGACATATCCTTTCATTTGTCTTGGGTATATAGTAAAGAATGGAATGGCTGGACCACATAGCAGATACATGTTTCTGTATCTTTTCAACAAGCTAACAAACTGTTTTCCATAGAGGTTGTATAATTTACATTCCCACCAGCAGTGTAGGAATCTTCAGTTTAATTCACATTCTCACCAACACTTGGTGTGGTCAGTCTTTTAAATTTTGGCAGTTCTAATTTGTAGTGGTATGTCATTGTGGTTTTAATTTGCATTTCTCCAGTGACTAATGGTTTTGACCATGTTGTCATGTGCTTACTTGTCTGTATATCTTCTTTGGAGAGGTATCTGTTTAAAACTTGCACATTTAAAGATATTTTTATCATTGATTTTTATGAGTTCTTTACACATTCTGGATATTAATTCTGTATCAGATCTCTTATTTGTTAATGTTATTTCCCAGCTGGGACTTGTCTTTTCACTCTCTGAACAGTGTTTTCAAAGAAGACAAGTTTCAACATTTAAAAAAAAATTAACTTATTTATTTTTGAGGGGGAGAGGGAAAAGGAGAAGGGGAGAGAGAGGAGGGAGAGGGAGGGGGGAGAGAGAGAGAAAGAGAGAGAACACAAGTGGGGGAGGGACATGGAGACAGGGAGATGCAGAATCTGAAGCAGGCTATAGGCTCTAAGCTGTTGGTGCAGAGCCCGATAAGGGGCTCAAACCCATGAACCATGAGATCATGACCTGGATCAAAGTTGGATGCTTAACCAACTGAGCCTCCCAGGCACCCCAAAGAACACAAGTTTTAAATTTTGTGAATTCATTTCTTTCTTTTAGGAATTATACTTTTGGTCTTTTATCTAGAAGCCTTTGCCTAGGTCATAATTTCTCTTTAATTTTTTTCTAGAAGTTTTCTAGTTTTAGACTTTACATTTAGGCTTATAGTTTATTTTGAGTTAATTTCTGCATATGGTGAGAGGTGAAGAATTCAGTTCTTTCTTTCTTTTCTTTAACATATAGAAGTTCAATTGTTTTAGGACCATTTTAAGAAGACTGTCCTTTCTCTGATAAGTAGCTTTGTATCTTTGCCAAAACCAGTTGTTCATATATTTGTGTGCCTATTTGTGGACTCGACTCTGTTCCATTGATCTCTTTGTTTGTATGTCAAGACAATAATATCTTGGTTATTGTAGCTTTTTAAGTCTTGAACTCAGCAAATATTAAGTCCTTCAATTTTGTTCTTTTTTTAGTTATTTTGGCTATCCTAGGTTCTTTGCGTTTCCTTATGAATTTCAGAATCAACTTGCCAATTTCTCTGAGAAAGCCTGCTCAGATTTTACTTGGGATTGTGATCAGTTTGGGGGGACAGTTGACATCTTATTAATACTAAGTTTTATGACTCATGAACATGGTATATATCTCTCCTTTTATTTAGGTTTTCTTTAATCTCACGGCAATATTTAAACATTTTCAGTGAACAGTCTTACAGCACTTGTCAGGTTTTTTCCTAAATATCTCACATTTTTGGATGCTGTTGTAAATTATATATATTTTTACTTTTAATTTCTGATTGTTGCTATTATATGGAAATACAACTGCTTTTTTAAAGTTAAGCTTGTGTCTTTCAGTCTTACTAATAAGCTTATTAGTTGTAGTAGATTTCTATAGATTCCTTATGATTTTTTGAATAGATGATTGTGTTATTTGCAAATAAAGATATCTTTACTCCTACCACCTCACGTCAGTCAGAGTGGCTAAAATGATCAAATCATTGAACTCTAGATGCTGGCGAGGATGTGGAGAAACGGGCACCCTCCTACACTGTTGGTGGGAATGTAAACTGGTACAGCCCCTCTGGAAAACAGTGTGGAGGTTCCTCAAAAAATTAACAATAGAACTCCCCTGTGACCCAGCAATAGCACTGCTAGGAATTTACCCAAGGGATACAGAAATGCTGATGCATAGGAGCACATGTACCCCAGTGTTCATAGCAGCACTCTCAACAATAGCCAAAACATGGAAAGAGCCTAAGTGTCCATCAATGGACAAATGGATCAAGAAGATGTGGTTTATCTATACGATGGAATACTACATGGCAATGAGAAAGAATGAAATCTGGCCATGTGTAGCAACATGGATGGACCTTGAGGGTGTTATGCTGGGCGAAGTAAGTCAGACAGAAAAGGACAAATATCATATGTTTGCACATATAGGAGGATTAGGAGGAACTTAACTGAGGACCATGGGGGAGAAGAAGGGGGGAAATGGTGGGGGAAAGGGAGGGAGGCAAACCATGAGAGACTCTTGAATGCTGACAAAAACTGAGGACATGGGTGTTGGGGGGAGGGGAGGGTTGGGCATGGAGGAGGACATTTGTGGGGATGAGCACTGGGTACTATATGGAAACCAACTTGACAATAAACTATTTGTAAAAAAATAAATAAAAAGGCAGGAAAAAAAGATATCTTTACTTCTTTCTTTGCAATCTGGATGCCTTTTATTTTCTTGCCTTATTTCACTGCCTAGAACCTCCAATGCAGTGATCTATACATGTGGTGGCAGGGGTCAACTAAATGTCATTGCTGATTTAGGAGGATAATATAGAATCTTTAACCATTAATATGTTATCTGTAAGTTTTTTGTAATTCCCTTTTATTGCATTGAGGATGCTTCTTTCTGTTCCTAGTTTGTTGAGAGTTTTTATTGGGATGGATATTGGATTGTGTTGAATACTTTTTCTGCATCCATTCAGGTGATCATATCATTTTTCTGTTTGTTGATATTATGAATTATATTGCTTTCATTTGATGTTGCCTTCATTTCATTTAACATACATTAACTGTAAGTTCAATATATATAATATATATGACTTTATAACTAGAATTTGTTAAAATTTATTGACCAGAATATTGTCCATCATGGTAAACATTCCTTGTGCATGTGAAAAGAATGCATAGGGTGGGTGGAACATTCTGTACATTTCAGGAGATTGAGTTGATTCATGGTTTTGTTCAAGTTTTCTAAATTGATTTTCTGCCTACTTCTATCAGTTCTTGGAAGAGAGGTATTAAAATCTTCAGTTATAATTTTGCATTTATCTTTTTCCCCCTGTAATCTTATCTGTTTTGCCTCATGTAGTTTGAAGTTTTGTTATTAAGTGCATGAAATTTTATATTCTGTCCTCTTGATAAATTGACCCCTTTTTCATTGTGAGATGACTGTTGAAAAGATGATCCTTTTTTCATTGATGTCTTTGTACCTTTGTTGAAAATCAATTGGGTATCTATGTCTGTATCTGTTTCTTGACTCTTATTCTGTTCCTTTGATCCATGTGTATGTGTCTGTCCTTTTGAGTCTCTTTTTTTTGACTGTTGTAGCTTTATATTTAATTCTTGAAATTGGATAGTGAGATTCCTTTAATTTTTTATTTTTGAAGATTTATTTAACTTTTTCAGTTATTTGCTTTTCCACATGTTAGAATCAGCTTGTCAGTTCAAAAAAAATTTACTGGGATTTTGACTGGAATTTTGTTGACTTGGGGTCATTTTGGGAAGAACTGACATATAAAGAATACTGACTTATCCAGTCCACCAACACGATATATTTCTTCATTTATTTAGGTGTTCATTTATTTCTTGCATCAGTGTTTTATAGTTATCAGATATAGACCCTACATGTATTTTGTTAGATTTATACTTAAATAGTTTGTGTTTCTTGATGCTATTGTAATTGATATTGTTTCTTTTAATTTGTTTCCATTTGTTCATTTTTATTATGTAGAAACACAATTGAAAAGTTTTAAAAATTTATTAAATTCAAGTTAGTTAATATACAGTATAATACTGGTTTCAGGGGTAGAACCCAGTGATTTATCACTTACATTTAACACCTAGTGTTCATCCCAGCAAGTGCCCTCCTTAATGCCCATCACCCATTTAGCACATCCCCCTACCCACCTCCCCTCCAGCAACCCTCAGTTTGTTTCTGTGTATTTAAGAGTCTCTTTTGGTTTGCCTGCCTCTGTGTTTTTATCTTATTTTTCCTTCCCTTCCCCTATGTTCATCTGTGTTTCTTATATTCAACATATGAGTGAAATCATATGATGGTTGTCTTTCTCTGCCTGACTTATTTTGCTTAGCATAATACACTCTAGTTCTATCCATGTTTTGGCAAATGGCAGGATTTTATTCTTTTTGATTGCCGAGTAGTATTCCATTGTGTATGTGTACACATACATACATGTATACCTACCACATCTACTTTATTCACTCATCAATTGATGGTCATTTGGGCTTTTTCTATAATTTGACTATTTTTAAAAAAATATTTATTTTGAGAGAGAGAGAAAGAGAGGCAGAGGCAGAGAGAGAGGGAGACAGAGGATCTGAAGCAGACTTAGCACTGACAGCTGAGAGCCTCATGCTGGGCTTGAACTCATGAACTGTGAGATCATGACCTGAGCTGAAGTTGGACGCTTAACTGACTGAGCCACCCAGGTGCCCCAATCTGGCTATTGTTGATAGCGCTGCTATAAAAACTGGGGTTCATGTGCCCCTTCTAATCAGCATATTTGTATCCTTTGGATAAATAATGCAGTTGCTAGGTCTTAGTGTAGTTCTATTTAAAATTTTTTTTCCATACTGTTTTACAGAGTGCTGCACCAGTTTGCATTCCCACCAACAGTGCAAAAAGGTTCCTCTTTCTCTGCATCTTTGCCAAAATCTGTTTTTTCCTGAATTATTAATTTTAGCCATTCTGATAGGTGTGAAGTGATATCTCATTGTGGTTTTGATTTGTATGTTTCTGATGAAGAGTGATGTTGACTTCGTATCCTGCAATGTTGCTAACCCCACTTAGTTTTAGTAGCTTTTCTTATAGATTCCTTGGGATTTTCTACATAGACAGTTACGCTATCTGTGCATGGAGACAGTTTTACTTCTTCCTTTACAATTATATGCCCTGAGTTTTTCTTCTTGCTGTATTATACTGGCTAGGACCCTCAGCTTGATGTTGAATGAAAGAATAAGAATGAATACCCTTGCCTTGTTCCCAATCTTAGGTGGAAAACATTGTTTTTAAGCATTAAGTATTACACTGGCCTGCAGGCTTTTTTGGTAAATACCCTTCATTAAGTTAAGAAAGTTCCTTACTATTCTTTATTTTGAGAGTTTATAAAGTATAGATATTGAATTTTATCATATCTCTTTTCTGTATCTGTTGAGAGGATCATTTGGTTTTTCTTCTTTAGTTGGTTGATATTGGTGAATTAAATTGATTATCAAATGTTTAATCAGCCTTACATTCCTGGGATAAACCCCACTTGGTTACAATATATTATACTTTTTGTATTTTGGTGTATTTGATTTGCTATTATTTTGTTGAGGATTTTTGCTTTTGTGTTCTCAAAAGATACTACTTTGTAATTTTCTTTTCACGTTATGGCTTTCCTTATCATGATAATGCTAGCCCTATAAAATGAGTTAGAAATTGCCCCCTCTTCTGTTTTCTGGAAGAATTTATGTAGAACTGGTATTACTTTTTTCTTAAATGTTGGTAAAATTCATCAGTGATGCCATCTGAGCCTCAGATTTTCTTTGTGGAAAGGCTTGCAACTATGATTTAAATTTTTTTATAAGTTCATTTATTGATTTTTGAGAGAGAGATAAGGGGCGAGGGGCAGAGAGAGAGGGAGAGAGAATCCCAAGCAGGCAAGAACCATCAATGCAGAGCCTGTTTCAGGGCCTGAATTTGTGAACCATGAGATCATGACCTGAGCCGAAATTAAGAGTCAGATGCTTAACCGACTGAGCCACCCACCCAGCAGCCCCTGAATTCAGTTTTTAAAATAGATGTAAGGACATTCATTTCATTGATTTCTTTTTGAGTGAGTTTTGGTAGATTGGACTATTTCATCTAAGTTTTTAAATATATGGGCATAAAATTATGTATAATACTCCCTTATTGTCCTTTTAGAGTCTGTAGAGTCTTTAGTAATGTTTCTTCTATTTCTGATACTGGTAGTTTACATTTTCTTTCTTTTTTCTTGCTTAGTCTGTAATTATTGATGTTAATAATCTTTTCAAAGAATATATTTGGTTTAATTGATTCCCACTATTTTTTTCTTTTGTTGTTTTCAGTTCATTGAATGCTGCTTCCTTGGGTTTTAATTTGCTTTTTTTATTCTAATTTCTTAAGATGAAAAGTTTAGATTGTTAATTTGGGATTTTTTTCTCCTTTCTAATGAAAGCATTTTAGTGCTATATGTGTTCTAAGCACTGCTTTAGCTGCGTCTCACATATTGATATGTAGTGCTTTCATTTTTATTCAGTTCAATATATTTTCCAGTTTTCCTTTAGACCTCTTTGGCTTATGTAGACCAGTTTTGTTTCATTTTCAAATATTTAGGGATTTATCAAAGGTTTTTTTGTTTTTTTCTATTTAAATTCCATTATCTTTGTAGTAGCTACCTTGTATGATTTCAGCCCTTATAAATTTGTTAAGACTTGTTTCTGGAAAAAATATGGTGTATTGTGAATATTAATATGTGCAGATGAAAATAATTCTGTTGAGTGGAATGTTACAGAAATATCAATTAGGTCAAGTTGGTTGTTGATATTGTTTAGATATCTATATCCTCACTAGATATTCTGTCTGGTTCTGTTGATTGCTGAGAGAAGAGTTTTAAAGTCTCCAACTATAATTATGGATCTGTCTGTTTCCTTTCATTTCTCTTAGTTTTGCTTTTGTTTTGAAGCTTTTTTGGTCTGCGCATATGCAATAGAACTGCTATGTTTTTTGGTGAACTGATCCATTCATCATAATATTATTTCTTCCCTTTTTTTCTTTGGTAGTTGTTTCTTCTTTGACGTCTACTTTGATATCAGTAGCCACATATAAATATATATATATTTCAATCCAATCAAATAATAGTTTTTTCTGTTTTTGTATTATTTTTCAGTGGTTATGCTAGTATGCTATGATTACAATATGCATACCTACCTTTTTGAATCTATTCAGAGTTAATATTATTTTATTTCAGGTAAAATTAAGTTTTAGAACCATATTTGTCCATTTATCCATCCCCAATGACCTTTGCTATAATTGTCATATACATCAAATGTGCTTGTATGGCAGACCTCATCAGATAAAGTTTTAATTTTGCTTTCAACAATATACATATTATAAGGAACTTGAAGAGAAATATTGTCTTTTATATTTTCTTGGATGTCTGCTCTTTCTTTTGATCTTTGCTTATTTCTAGATAGAAATTTCCTCCCAGGGTCATTTTCCACTTTTTTAAAAAATTTCTTTTCAAACATGACTTGCTGATGTATTTTCTTAAAATTTTTTTGGCCCAATAATACCTTTATTTTGAACTTTTTAGTGAGGGATGTTTTGCGGGTGTAGAATTCTAGGTGGTCAATTCTTTCAGCATTTTATTTTTTGTTTATTTTAAAGATTTTTTTTTTTGTTTTTTAAGTAATGTCTACACCCAACAGGGGGCTCAAACTCACCACTCCGAGTTCAGGGGTTGCATACTCTGCTGACTGAGCCAGCCCGGGACCCTTCTTTCACCATTTTAACTCGATTTGGTCTGTTCTTTTGGGGCCTTCCGTGGCTTCTGGTGTGACGTCTGCAGTCGTTCTAATTGCTTTTGTTCTGCGTATAGTGTCATTTTTCTCTAGCTGCTTTAAAGATTTTTCTATGCTTTTTGCTTGAAGCAGTTCAGATTATGATGTATCTGGATGTAGCTTTCTTTAAATTTACTGTGGGTAGGGTTTGCTTAGCTTCTTAAATTTATATTTATGTGTTTCACCAAAATGGGATTTTAAAAAATTATTATTATTTTTTATCGTATTTATCTGCAGTAATCTTTTTTGTGTCTTTTTCTGGGGCTTCAGTGGCACTAATGTTAGGCTTTCAATTTAGCTCCACAGGTTCTTGAGGTTCTGATTTTCTTTTAAATCTTTTCTCTTCCTTCAGGTTGTATTATTTCTTTTGAACTATCATTAACTTCACTGACTGTTGCCTCTCTCGTCTCCATTTTGCTTTTGAACCCATCAATCAGGTCGTTTTAAAATTTAAGATGTATTTTTCAGTCCTGGTATTTCCATTTTTTTAATGGTTAATCTTTCTCTGTGGAGGATTTTTGTCTTTTCATTTTATTTTAGTGTCTTTATCTTTGCCTTATGGAGTCTAGTTCTAATAGTTAATGTCTGATGATGCAAATTTTTGAATCTTCTAGGATTGACATCAATCGATTATCTTTTCCCTTGAGAATTGTTTACATTTTCCTAGTTCTTTGTATGTTCAGTGACTTTTACATTTATTCTGGGCATCATGAATATCATCTTGTATAGGTTATGGGTCCTGTTACATTCTAGGGAATGTTGATTTATTGATCTGCCTATTGTTAATTTTATTTATTAAGCCACAAACCAGTTAGGTTCAAATAGCAAATTCTTTGTCATGCTTTCTGAGGGCAATGGTTCTAATCTCAGTTATATTTTCAAAGCCTTTGGATCTGAAAGCACACATGGCACTCATGGATTAGTCTGAGACTTCTGCAGTGTTTTAATTCAGTTCTCAAAGCTGCTTTTGGGTCTGTTCCTCATCTGAGCTGCTCAGATTGAGACTGAATCTTGTATGGGTTCATACACAGAACTAGGGTATTTCCATTTTCAGCTTTCTCTTCCTTGTCACACCTTACATACTCTGGTTTGCAGGGGCCCCACCCAGTCATTTTTGCTGGAAAGACAGAATTTTTCCTCTTAAGAGTCCATCTATACCTGTATACCCTGCTGCCATTTTCACGGTTTGCCATCCTTTTCATCTCTATGGCCTTTGTTTCAGTTAAGTCCTCAATTTTTCTCTTCTGGGTTGTTATAGTAGCTCTTTAACTGATCTCTTTGCTTCTAATATTTCTCCTGCTAATCTCTTCTTTATTGCTACAGAGTTTGCTTTATAGAACACAGATTTGGTTATATCTCTTCTTTGAGAGTTAGACTTTTTAAAGCAGGGGCTCTACGTTTTCTGATGAGGAATCTATTGTCATTCAAATTGTTGTTCTGTAGTAATGTATCATTTTCCTCTGACTTTTTTTCCTCTAAAATTTTCAGAAATTTAGTTATGATGTGTATGGGTGTAGAATTCTTTGAGTTTATTTTGTTTGTTATTTCTTCTGCTTCTTGCTTTGTATCTTTTTCAGAATTTGTAAAATTTTTCTTATCATTTCTTCAAGTATATTTTTCATTTCCACACTCTTTCTTCTTTTCCCTGACTCCAAAGAAACAAATGTTACATCTTTTCTTACTGCCTTCTTGCTCACTAAAGCTATGTTCAGTCTATTTTCTTTCTATTCAGGTTGGATAACTTTTATTTATCTATCTTTATGTTTCCTGATTGTTTCCTCTCTCATCTTCATTCTGCTATTGAGCCCATCTGAGCTGGTATAGAAAGTTTCATTTATTATATTTACTTTTTTTAAAGTATTTTAAAAAATCTTTATTTTGAAAGAGAGAGAGACAGAGGGACAGAGACAGAGCATGCACAAGCGGGGGAGGGGCAGAGAGAGAGAGAGAGAGAGAGAGAGAGAGAGAGAGGAAGAAAATGAGAATCTCAAGCAGGCTCCATGCTCTCAGTGCAGAGCCAAATGCAGAGCTTCAACTCACAAACTGTGAGATCATGATTTGAGCTGAAATCAAGAGTCACTCGCTTAGCTGACTGAGCTGACTGAGTCATCCAGGCACCCTCTCTCCCCTGTGTATTATATTTTCCATTTCATTCTTTATGTCTTCTACTTCTTTGCTTGAAACTGTTATTTTTATATTTGTTTTGAAAGTGTGTACAGCTGCTTGTTATGCCATTTTTCTGATAGCTGCTTTAAGATTCTTGACAGATAATTTTAGCATCTTTGCCATATCAGTGATGGTACCTCTGATCATCTTTTTTTCAGATGAGTTGAGATTTTCTTGTTTCTTGGTATGGCAAGTAATTTTGGATCATACCCTGGATATTTTGAGTATTGTGCATGAGATTTTGGTTCCCGTTTAAATGTTCTGTTGTAGGAGGCAGTCAGCTCGTTCTGGTTCAGCATATTTTTTTAAATACACAGCTTTATTGAGTTGTAATTTATATACCATACTATTAATCATTTTACATGGTTCAGTTGTTTTTAGAATATTTGGAGAGTGGTGTACCCATCACCATTATCTAATTTTAGAACTTTTTTTTTTAATCACTTGGTAAAGAAACCTTATTTTCATCAGCATTCACTCCATATTTCCTTTGTCTGCCAACTCCACTAATCTGGGTGACCACTAATTTACTTTCTGTCTCTGTGAACTTGCCTATCATGGACATGTTATATAAATGGGATCATATAGTGATTCCATTCTTTTGTCACAGGCTTTTTTCACTCAAGTTTCATTCCTGTAACATGTGTCCATTCCTTTTTATTGCTGAATAATAATAACTCCATTGTATTGATATTCTACATTTTGTTAATCCAGTCATCAGTTGTTGGACATGTGAGTTGTTTTTATCTTTTGGTTATTATGAATAATGCTGCCATGAATTTTTGTGTACCAAATTTTTGTGCAGACATATATTTTCATTTCTCGAGTATGTACCTAGAAGTGTGATGATCCATTTTTTTGTGCTGAGATTTGAGTGCCAGTTTAGTTTCCAGAGTCTTGGTTGTACTATTCTGCTCTGCCCTGCTTGTCTGCTACCATTCTGAGATGCAGGTGATATTCCATACCATAGTCAAATTCTAAAACTTTTTGTTTTGTTGATTCAGATCTGTTTCACATATGGGCTGCCTGAGCGTGTACCCGGGACTTCATACACAAGATTTGAAAGATCTCCTTTTTCACCATCTTCATCTTTGTAATCTCTGTTTTCTATACAGGATGATGAGAGGTGCTGACTCTGCCAGCATTTGCTTAGTGCAGGGTGGGGATGGTCCACCTCAGAGTCTCTGCAGCTGCTAGAACTCCAGTGATGAGATGCAGGGGTGCTGCCTCTTTGCTGATGTTAGTTTAGTGCAGGGCAAGTCTCATTGAAGGGACCCCACCTCCACTTTCTCTCCTGGTGAGGAGGGAAGGTACTTATTATTTTTATAGGTAAAATATAAGCATTAAAAAAAACCACTGTATAAATTAGAAACATTCAAGTTGATTATCCGTGTCCATAAAAAAATAGAACTTAAGAGCATTTTCTAGGTTTTGATATATTAAGTTTAATGTCAGGCTTCATTTGGACTTTTTGACAATATAATTATGCTAATAATGAATTTTTTCAGGAAAATTGAATTTATTCTATTTCATATAAGAATAATATAGCAATTAAACTGGCATTTCAAACTTAAATTATGAGTTTNTGGAATACTATTTATATATATATAAATATATATATTTATATATATTTGTGGCTGATGGAAATCTTGTGAGATACATATTGCTGTTCTCATTCTACAGTGGGAATAGAGATAGGGCACCTGGGTGGGTCAGTTGGTTAAGGGTCCAGTTTCGGCTCAGGTCATGATCTCACGGTTCATGGGTTCGAGCCCCGTATCTGCTCTGTGCTGACAGCTAGCTCAGAGCCTGGAACCTGTTTCACATTCTGTATCTTCCCCTCTCTCTGACCCTCCCCTGCTCACACTGTCTCTTTCGCTGTCTCTCAGAAATAAATAAAACATTAAAAAAAGTTTACAGTGGGAATAGAGAATGAAAGACCTGAAATAATTATGCAAAGTCTGATAGCTACTAAGTAACAGGTGTATTGCCAAATCATGTCTGTCTGGCTCTTTATCCATATCAAGCTATCTTTTACTCTTTTTTTTTTAAATTCTTTTTTTAAAAATATTTTTATTTATTTCTAGGAGAGAGAGAGAGAGAGAGAGAGAGAGAGCGTGAGCAGGGGAGGGCCAGAGAGAGAGGGAGATACAGACTCTGAAATAGGCTCCAGACTCTGAGCTGGCAGTCAGCACAGAGCCTGACACGGGGCTCGAACCCACGAACCGTGAGATCATGACCTAAGTGAAAGTCGGATGCTTAACCGACTAAGCCACCCAGGCGCCCCCATCTTTTACTCTTTAATAAGTTTCTCCTTAATTATAAACTCATAATTTTCTGAATTTCCAGATAGCATAGGGGTTACCTAAGATCATGAGTGGTACTGAACTGATAATGTATTTGAGACCTAATTCTGCCAATGTGTCATGAAATTTACATGGATTTTTCTTATTGCTTTACTGAAAACTTGATAAATTTTATCTCATTGCATTTTTTAAATGATTTTGTGAAATAAGTAGTATTGTTATAACTATTTTACACACAAGGAAACAAGCTTAGGGAGGTTGAGTTACATACTCTTTACAGGACCAAGTTGAGATTCTTGTAGCTTTTCTGAAGTTTTGCCTATTTCTTTCAGTTTCTCAGTCATGTCTTTTTCCTTTTTTAGTGAAAAGAGAATGTTATACATAGTTCTTAAATTGTTCTTTACAAAGTGAATATGAATGGGTGTGTTTTATAGTAGACAGAGGTGTCAAATGAAAAGTCTAAACTTGTCAAACAGTTTTCTATGATGTAATAGTGTTTTGTCTCTAAGCTTGTTGATTATTCAAATGCGTACTGTAATAGGAATTTTTGATGCCTTGTTCTCAGATGGGTTGTGAGTGGTTGGTGAATCCTCAGAATTTTATACAAAATATTATTTGTATGAATTTTTGTAGTCAGGGTGTGGTTAGCCTTTACAAGATTCTCAAAAGTGACCTCAGATCTCAAAATGGTAAGAATCACTATTATAGGAAAGAAACTCAAATAATAGTCACTGTATATGTACAATTTAAAAAGTAATTTTTTCAATGTGTGGAGTGATCTCAAAAGTAGTTTTTAAATTTATTTTTTTACAAAAGCTTAGGAAGATTATAGAAGGATAAAAAATTCTTCCTACTTTTAATTGCTCATATCTAAGCATTTACATGTGTATAACATATAGACAAAATGTATGTTCATGTATATTTATACACATACATACACCTGGCCTATATCTAGAGATTTATATCAGAGTGATGGGGAGTGCTCTAGCATTCCCTCTCTATGTGTGTATCATCACTTTATACATTCTACATTTATTTGCTGTTTGTGTATTGTCTTTCCTCTTTCTGTAATAATGTTGTCCACTGTGGAAGTTACTAACCACACATAGCCTTTAAAATTAGTTAAAATTAAAGTTTAAAGGTTCAGTTCCTTTGTTGCGCTGACCATATTTCAAGTGCTCGATAGCCACATGGGCTGAGTGGCTACCGTGTTGAGTGGTAAATATGTAGAATTTCCCTATCATTTCAGGAAGTTTTGCTGGAGAGCATTGTCCTGGAACGTAAGGTCCAGAAAGGCAGACACAGAATTTTTACTGTGTTTTTTTCAAACCTTTTATATTAATATCTTTATCAAGATACCAAGATATAACTTATATAGTACACATTTTACAAGTTTAAAGTATGTGATTTACTGGTCTTTAAAATATACTTACAATTGTGAAACTATAACAATAATTTTAGAACATTTTATTATTCCATAAAATAAACCTTGTACCCAAGAGCAGTCACTCTCCATTCTCTTCCCTCCTCCCCAGCACTAGATTGCCACTAATCTACTTTCTAGGGACCTTTTAAGTTCACTGTTTTTAATCCCTAATGCCAGGAATATTGCCACATTCAATAAATATTTTTGAATCTGTGAATATGTGTATATATTTTTCTGTAGTCCACTTGGGGAGAAAGTCAAATTATGCAAATGAATTTTTATCTGTGACTTAAAAAATAATTTCCAGGGTACCTTATATAGTCGGAATGAAATCAAAATAATCTTAAACTTTGGATGTATAGAAATTAACTTTCATAATAATGTTTCTGAGGTATTTAACTATCCTGAGTTATGAAAGTAATTATGTTTCCAAAAATTTAGTAATCTAGGAAGGGTGGTAAACCTATTTTAAGATGACCTTTGCACCCTGGTGTTACTGTCATGATTATATTATATGGTGAAAAGGAGATTATTTGAGTAGTCTAAATCAAGTCACATGAACCCCTTAAAAGCAGTTTTCTCAGGTTGCTGGTGGAAGGGGAAGTCAAAGATTGGAGGCACAAAGAGAATTTGACATACCACTCTGGTTAGAAGATGGAGGGGCCATGTGGAAGTGACTGGAGAGGGGTCTCTCAGGGCTGAGAGTACCCCGGCCAGTAGTTGTCAAGAGGATGGGAATCCTGTAACCTAAGGAGCTGAACTCTGTCAACAAGCCGAATGCATTTAGAAGTGGGTTCTTTTCAAAAGCTCCCAGATAAGAGCCCAGCTCAACTAATACTCATCTGATTCAACAGGGGCTTCTGACCTATGGAACTGTAAAATAATAAATGGATGTTGTTTGAGGTTTTCTAAGTTTGTGGTAATTTGTTACAATAGCAATTAAAAAAGTAAAATTCAGGAACACATTTAGCAACAAATCATTGGAAAAGATATTCTGGTTGAGTTTCAGTTAATCATATTATTCAGTTGACCAGAAGATTAAAGTAATTTAATTCCTTAAGTATGGTGGTCAATTGAGTTTTAGTATTTTTAACAACAGTAGTAATGCAGGTTGATTCATACTTTGTGTACTTCCCTCTCCGCCCTCTTTTTGGTCTGCCATGAATGATGGGAATTAACACTCTGAATAGTTGGCATAAGTACCAATTAATAGTTGGATCCTTGAAAAGAAGATGCTGTGAAATTTTAGCTCTCTGATCCATTTGGCTCTATTTGATCTACAAGTTACTATTCATACCAATCATTTCATTCTGAAATACTACTTGAGTCAAAAGTAAAATGATTCCATTTTCCCTTTACCTGAACCATATGCTACCTAAAAGTGAATAGGAAAAATATAGACAGCTTAGGACTTCAAAATAGTAGAAGTGAAGTCAGTTTAGTCAGAAGGGGAAGAGGTTGTCCTTATCATTAGATAGTAAGTGAATTTGAAAAGAATAATACTATGCGGAAGAGGCTGTATGACTAAAAAATGCTTACATTGTATAGTCACCTCAGTGACTTAAGGCAATGCTGAGTTGATGAGCTAGAATTCTCATATTTGGGAGTATAATTATTAAAATTTTAGAGTTCAGATTTAGTTGAGAAATAGGCTGAGAAGTCAGATAATGGTTAAAATAATCAGCTTTATCAGTGTAGGTATGGAGAACATGAATTTAACATGTGGCCATAATGGACTATCTAATAGTTCACTTCAAAATTAAATTTACCCACAGGCAAAGTTAAGCAACTGCTGGTCCATATTTCTGGGCAGGGCTCTTATGTTGGACGGAAGAAAGTGGGCATAATGCACCCTCTCAGCCTAGAGTTGGCTCAGCCTTTCATACTCAGTTTTTTTCCCCTTACCTTTCCAGTCAGAAGCCACATCTTCTCCACTGAGGAAGAAAGAAGGAGTGAGGTGGGGGAGGAGAGGCCAGGAATGTCACTCTAATTAAAATCCCGACCCCTGGAAACATGAGGAGTTAATAATATATTCTGTTTAACAATCAGTAAGAAATAAATGAGTACAACTGAATCAAATTTTTTCAGAATGAAGTATCTTGCCTGGTAACTTAATTTCTTCCTCTTTGTAGCTTCCTTGCTCAGTAAGACGTCATCTTGACATTAGCCATATTTAACATGGCCAGAAATCTTGAAGTAAATGCCTAATTGTAATATTTGGCTCATAGATATTTAAATATTTAAGTGAAAGACTTCTGAGTACCGAGAATGGTTTCTATCAGTTCCAATACAGCATATCTATAGATGAGTATTGACATATAATAGCTAAAAGGTTATAACGCTGAAAGCTTTTTTTATATAGTCTTACTAACATTCATCCTGAAGGCACTGTTTTGCCTTGGCAAGTTGTCTTGGCAAGTATTTGAAGCCTGGTTGAGATTGGGAAAGATTTACGATAGGAATACTGTTATTTTGAAGGATCATAGAAAAAGGTTTTATTTGCTGGAGGAGAAATGGTGATGGTCTTAACAGTAGCATTCTACCAGAAGTCAATTATTTTTCACCTCAAATCATGCAGAGACTGTTATGAGTAGCTCCATCCTCTTCTATCAGATGTGAGAGCTGACTAAGTACATATTGTTTGTTGTCACTGAGGCCCGTCGGTAGAGGAATTGTAGTTAGTGCTGCTGCCAGTCAACTATTATAGTTAGCTTGGTTTGTGTATTTATATGGTGGAATACTTATGTGGCCAGAATATGGTTTATTCAAATCAGTGTTCTCTAAAGTGGGATGGTATACAAGGTGATGTACTGGAGTGTGGGAAGAAAATATTAGGACTTCTAATAGTGTTATTTTTAATTTCAATTATTTTTAGTTAGTTTTTTTCTTAAATAGTGTATTGTCAAGTTGGTTTCCATATAACACCCAGTGCTCATCCCAACAAGTGCCCTCCCCCATGCCCCTCACCCCCCTTCCCCTCTCCCCCACCCCCATCAACCCTCAGTTTATTCTCAGCATTCAAGAGTCTCTCATGGTTTGCCTCCCTACCTCTCCCCAGCTATTTTTCCCCTTCTTCTCCCATGGTCCTCTGTTAAGTTCCTCCTATCCACCTATATGTACAAACATATGGTATCTGTCCTTCTCTGCCTAACTTATTTCGCTCAGCATAACACCCTCAAGTTCCATCCATATTGCTACAAATGGCCAGATTTCATTCTTTCTCATTGCTATGTAGTATCCCGTTGTATAAATATACCACATCTTCTTGATCCATTCATCAGTTGATGGACACTTAGGCTCTTTCCACGATTTGGGTATTGTTGAAAGTGCTGCTATGAACATTGGGGTACATGTGCCCCTATGCATCAGCATTCCTATATTCCTTGGATAAATTCCTAGCAGTGCTACTGCTTGTCATAGGGGAGTTCCATTGTTAATTTTTGAGGAACCTCCATACTGTTTTCCAGAGGGACTGCACCATTTTACATTCCCACCAACAGTGTAAGAGGGTGCCCGCCACATCCTCGCCAGCATCTAGAGTCTCCTGGTTTGTTCATTTTAGCCACTCTGACCTGCGTGAGTTGGTATCTCAGTGTGGTTTTGATTTGTATTTCCCTGATGATGAGGGACACTGAGCATCGTTTCATGTGTCTGTTGTTCATGTGTCATCTGGATGTCCTCTTTGGAGAAGTATCTGTTCATGTCTTCAATTTTAATTTTTTAATTTTATACTTTAGGGTACACAGTATTTTACATAGCACATGTTTATTTATGTGTAAATATACACATTTAAATTATGTAATAAAAATTTTTACTGAAAAGGGAGCATGTTATTAAAGTTGGAAGACTATGCTCTAACAGATGAGGTCACCTACATTTTTATCAGGAGTCAGGTGGATGGAGAATACAGACTTAGGAGTGGAGGATGTAGAGTAAGGGAACTAGAACAGTGCAGGCTCACCTGTGTAATACAATAATCTATCACTGTTCAGAAAGGAAAACAGTTAATACCAGTGAATACAACCTTAGAAGTACTCTTCATTTTGTTTAAAACAGTTTCCAATTCTTTTTATAAATATTTATTTTGAGAGAGAGTGTGTGTGTGCACGAGTTCGGTAGGGGCAGAGAGAGAGGGCTGAATGAGTTGGGGAGTAGGGGGGAGAGGGGCAGAGAGACAGAGAGAAAATCTCGAGCAGGCTTTGTGCTGTCAGCACAGAGCCCTATGTTGGGCTCGATCTCACAAACCATGAGATCACAAAGCCACCCAGGGACCCACTCTTCATATTGTTTAAAAAGGAATCAGTAAGGGGTGCCTGGGTGGCTCAGTTGGTTGAGTATCCGACTTCATCTCAGGTCATGATCTTATGGTCCTTGGGTTCGAGCCCCATGTTGGGCTTTGTGCTGAGAGCTCAGAGCCTGGAGCCTCCTTCAGACTCTGTGTCTCCTTCTCTCTCTGCCGCTCCCCTGCTCATGCTCTGTTGCACTCTATCAAAAATAAATAAATGTAAAAAAAATAAAAAAGGAATCAGTAAACTGTTAAAGAATATTTTAACTAAGAAATTGTTTTATAAAAGACTTCCAGGGGCACCTGGATGGCTCAGTCAGTTAAGCATCTGACTGACTCTTGATTTCGGCCCAGGTCATGATCTCAGAGTTTGTGAGACTGGGCCCCGTGTTAGGCTCTGTGCTGATGGTGTGCAGCCTGCTTGGAATTCCCTCTCTCCCTCTCTCTGCTCCTCCCCTACTCGCTCATGCTCTCTCTTTCTCAAAACAAACAAACAAACAAACAAGAAAAAAAAGACTTCCATATGAGGATGGCTTGCAAAGGTGACTCTGCACAAAGACTCCCCAGGTGTAGTTGACTAATCTGACTAATCCTTAAGTGGCTGTTGTCGGCACTAAAACCACTTTTTTAAATAGGATTTATTGTCTCAGAGACTTTGTAGTATTACAAATACTGAATTTCTTTTATTTTTATAATGTTTTGATCAAGTTTTGTATTCACAGCCAGGAGAGAGAGCAATACTTCCAATTGATTTAATTTTAATTTTGTTTAATATTTATGCTGGGTTTCCTGCACTTAGTAGTGGCCATTACTATATTTTAAAGAGCACAGCATGTTTAATTGTTCAGGGACTCTAGATTG
This sequence comes from Crocuta crocuta, assembly GCF_008692635.1. NCBI lineage: Eukaryota > Metazoa > Chordata > Mammalia > Carnivora > Hyaenidae > Crocuta > Crocuta crocuta. The sequence continues at coordinate 6,445,574 of NW_027532585.1, read as the reverse complement.
GGCAGTGTTAGCTACATGAGACATTTGAAGGCATATGGGCATGTGACAGGCATCTAGATAGAGATGGCAACCTTTTTCTGTAAAAGGGCAGATAATAGATATTTTAGGCTGGATGGTTTCTGTTGCCACTGCTCAACTCTGCTCTTGCAGCATTTTGGAAGTCTTAGACATATGTGATCAAATGCGTGTAGCCGGATTCCAATAAATCTTCACTTATACAAACAGGCAATAGGCCAGTAGTTTGTGGAGCTCTGATCTAGATTAACATGTCAATATGGCTCTCAAGTCTAGAAGAGGAATGCCACAAAGTTTTAAAAAAGTTAGTTGTTTGAAACTTAGAATGCATTGTAGAAATAACATTAAAAAAAGCAAGTTCAGTGTCTGTGTTTCCATGCAGACAATTTCTGCTAACCTCTGTGAGTGGCCATACTTTGTTTCTTTATATGCTTGGTAATTTTTTGTTGATTATTGTAATGTTACAATTCTGGAAATCAGTCTTCTCTCTACTCAGGGTTTGTTTTTCTTTTGCTTATGTGGGTTGTAGTCAGTGATCTTTCTAAACTATTTTTGTAATGACTGTGTTTTTTGTTGTGTATGGTCTCTAAACGTTTTGTTCTTTTAGCTTGTGGTCACCTAGTGACATAGATTTCCTTGATTCCTGGAGCCAAGGACAAAATAAGTAACTTTCCTAGTCTTTGCAGATTAACTCTTGTGGGGCATTCCTTCAGTGCTTTGCTACATTGTTTATGACTCTGCCTTAGCCTTCATTTCCTTCTTGCTTTCAGTCTAAAAAGTGGCCAGAGGTGATAATGTAGAGTCTTCTTAGGCCTTTTTTGAGCATGTAGTCTTCCCTGGGGATGCATGTGGCTTCCCACATTCCCCTGTTTGGGTCCACATACTGGATAGTTTTTCAGTACCCTAATTCTTCAAAGAATCTCTCCCCAGATTTCCCTTCCAAGCTCTGTGTATATCTGTTGTTTGCTTCCTCTGTAACCTCTTGCCTCATGCAGCAGGGCTTATTTGCCTTTCAGTGTTTTTGAGGGATGCCTTCTGTATAGCTGTCTTTTTGTTTTTATTTGTTTGTTTTGCTCTGAAGGGGTTTCATTTTAGGCATGGGATAATTTTCGTACTGTATCAGCACATGATTTTGTGAATTAAATGCAAAAATATTAGGTAAGGTTAGTTGCTCCAGGGAATAATGCAATTAAATTTATGCGTTCTCTCCTTGAACCAATCAGAGTAACTGTTAAATCTACCTTCTCTATTCTTGTAACCACTGTCATCTGGATTACCCTATATAGTCTCATCATTAGACCTTCCCCATTGATTAACTGAATGACTTGCAGTTCCCCAACATAGCAGTGCAGTTTCATGAGCCTCCAAATTGTTATACATACTTCTGTTGGGAATACTGTTAAATTTATTCTTATTATTATAGTGCTAGATTAAATTTGATTATATTTTGTTTGGAATTTTTGCATGAATGACATTTGTAATTTTCATTTCATCTTCTGTTGGTTTTGTCAACTTGTACTACGTAAAGAATTATTCCTGTCATCTAAAATATTAAATTTATTGTTAGGAGTTCTTAATGTCTTTTTTTTTTTGTAGTATCAGTAGTAATGTTTCTCTTTTCCTTTTTTTTTAGAAAATTTTTTAAGTTCGTTTTTTTTTTTTAAATGTTTTGTTTATTTTTGAGAGAGAGAGAGAGAGAGAGAGAGAGACAACTTGAGCAGGGGAAGGTCAGAGAGGGGGAGACACAGAATCTGAAACAGGCTCCAGGCTCTCAGCTGTCAGCACAGAGCCCAACGCGGGGCTTGAACCCACGAACCGCGAGATCATGACCTGAGCCGAAGTCGGACGCTTAACCGACTGAGCCACCCAGGCGCCCCTCTTTTCCTTTTTGGTAATGGTAATTCCTATTTTTTTCTTGGTAAGTTTTGCTAGGGGGTTATTAATTTTATTAGTCTTCATGAAGCCAGCTTTTAGTTGTGTTAATTTTCTTCATTATATGACTAATCTCTTCTTCATACTCTCGTCTTCTTCTTCTTTTTTTAAATGTTCATTTATCTTTGAAGGAGAGAGAGAGCCAGAGCATGAGCTGGGGAGAGGCAGAGAGAGAGGGAGATACAGAATCCAAAGTGGGCTTCAAGCTCTGAGCTATCAGCACAGAGCCTGACATGGGCTCCAACTCCCCAGCCATGAGATCATGACCTGAGCCAAACTTGGATACTTAACCAACTGAGCCATCCAGCCACCCCTTCACACTTTCTTTTGTTTTAACTTACTACTCCTTTTCTAGCTGCTTGAGCTGTGTAACCTTGGATAATTGATTTTTAGTTTTCTAATATGCACATCAAGAGCTAAAATTTGTAAATACTGGCTTAGCTTCATCTCATAAAATTTGGTATGTTGTGGTTTTAATATTATTCAGTTAAGATATTTTCTGATTGTCTTGGTGACTGAGAAGTCTGTTACTTAATTTGCAAATATTTTGGGATTTTAAATATTTCTTTTTTGTGTGGTCACTGTATGAGACTGCTGCTACCTTCATGGTTTTTGGATGCATGGTTACTGTAGCCAGTTGTTATTGATTAAATTGATTTGATTCAATTCTGGTGTTACTTGTTGGCATGGCTTAAGAACAAGTGGTCATATGAAGAAGGTGGGAACTTCTTTTGCTTACTGTTAAGTCTGACTTTTGCAGGCTCAAAGTGTAAAAAAAAAAACAAAAAAAAACCGAGAGTTCAAGGTTCTCATGTGCATCTACCCATATAGGACCCTCCTAGGTATTAGGGTTTTACTTCCTCTTAGGGGCACTATCTTAACACTGAAGTTTTGCCATGGCTGTGAATTAGACTTTTTCTGTAATTCTGATCTGCTCACAATCTGATCCTGGGCCTGTTTTCGGCTTGATCTTCCTTCTGGCTGCAGGAGTAGACATTGCCTTTAAATGTTAGAGTCCCCTGGCTTTTACACTCTATCTAAAATTGGATTGGTAGATGGTGAAAAGCCTTACCGGATGTTGGGAAAACTGTTCATGGGCAGGTGTCTCACTAGAAACACTCTGCTGCAGTTTTCTTCCTTCAGCACATTAGTGACTTTTTATAGCAACCATCTAATTCCACAGTCCTTGTGATAACCTTGCTACTGTACTTCTCAAATATTAGAGCTGTTGCATTAGCCTGTTGTCTGTGCATAACCTTCCGCTGCTATCCCATCTCAGTGCACACATGGAAGTCTTAGTCACTGTGATGCTGTAGCATGCCAGGAGTTATTCGCATTCTGTCTACCATCTGCCCACTGAGTGATCCAATCCTAATCCTGTCCTGAAGATCTGCTTCCTGGTGGTAACTATTAATTTGGTCACCCTCCCCTCCATCACCCTGAAGCAGAAGTATCTGCTTTTACACTGAGAATCAAGTACATGTGGTATACCTGGGAGCTGAGGAGTGCTGACAGAGTAGTATAGAGAAGAAAGTAGCCAGTAAGAAGTATGTTATCAAGTCATCTACCACAGTGGGTGACTAGTACTTAATACCACAAGGAAGAACTGGGTGGGGGTGGGAATATTCTTCAGTATTATCCCAACAAAGAGGTAAGGAAGCTTGAGGGTACCCTTACCAAACCATTCATTGGCTAAGGGGTACCCCTGGACGGATGCTGATTTATAGATAGGCACTTTCAGCTCATCACATACAGAGGAAGTATGGGTCCAGCAGCCAGAGGAAATCCTTCAGCAAAGATGCAGGTGCTCATCTGAGGAAGTCAGGTTGGAATATATGGAAATAGTGAGGAGGTTGGAGAGGGCATGGGGGTAGCACAGACACTGTCAGCTACTTCATAAGTTATGTCTATTTTCAACTATGCAAGATAATACCAAATGACCTTGTGGAATTGTAATTTATTACTATGACAACTCCTTTTTTCCACATCTTTGCCATTATTTGGTATTATTCTTTTTAATTTTGGCCATTTTGTTGTGTGCATAGTGGTATGTATGATATTGTGATTTTATATTGCATATCCTTGATTATTATTGATTGGTTTAAGTCCAATCAGAAAAGAGAATCACAGTAATTATAACAGGAAAAGTTTAATGAAAAGAGTTTTTGACTGTAATAGGGATTAGAATAATGAGAGATTGGCTAGTAGGAAGTAACGGGAACTGCAAAGAATGTAGAAATAGTGGATATAAGGAGCGGTCACACTATCCTTACAGTTGAGAGAGAACACTTTAGAGCACCCACCTCCTGGCCTGAGATCTAGCCCTTGTTGGGAGGGCACGGCTGTGGCTCACTGAATGGTACAGTTGCTGTCATGCTGCACTGATAGAAAATGCTTGTTATCTGCCCTTGGGAACTTGCCATGGTTATCTTATTGGAAGATGGGGTGTGCTGTTCATGGGGCAGTGTCTCACTGAAGGCACTCTGCTGCAGAATTGCCTGAGGCAAGGTGCTGAGGGAGCTGTTGGTGGCTGGGTTGTGGGCCATTGTGTACTGTAGGATCTCATCCTGGGGAAACCAGGCTGCAGCAGCTTGTTGAGTAAGTAAGTACGTTGGAACCACGAAGCAAAACTCTTTTCTCCTGCCATCTCTCTAGTGCACTCTGTTGACAAAGTATGCCAGCTTAACATTGTGCCATCTGACAAAGAAAAATATTTAAAGGGCCCAGATCCATTCTCACAGAGCAGGCAGTGTGGATTTTGAGGTGAGAGACAATGGATGATTGTACAGTCTACCCTTTGATTATTCATCTTCTTTATACTTCCTTCTACACATACATGAATTCCCCAAGAACCAAGTAACACTGTATTTCTAAGAAGATAGACGTCTTTTAACTGAAGTTTTCACCCTTTGTTCAAAATGAGGAAGGAAATACGCAGTTCCAAGAACCATTGTATCTAAGATTGGTTGTATTAATTACTCTTCATATTTGGTCATAGTCATACTGCATATGCCATTATCTAAAGTGTAAATTGTCAAGTTAACTTACAACTTGTATGTAAAATAAACATGCAAAGGAGAGAAAATCTACACATTAAAAAGCAAATTGAAACTATGCAAAGCTCTTATGATCTTCGTTTCTATAATTTGTTACAAGATGATAATTGATATCTGTGGGTTTGTTCTTCCACTCCCTATTTTTGTGTCCCCTGCTCTCAGCTAGAATCTCAACATGGTGGAGTTTCACCTGGTGGGGTGACACAGCCAGTGGGCTGAATTATGAATTCCTGCTGAAGTTTGGATATTTTTTATGGGCCTGTTTTCTCGATCTCTCATCCTGCTTTAGCTGTGTTTGAATGTGCTGTAAACCTGTGCATCAAAATTACCATCAGAATTACTTTTGATAGTTTTAAATTAACTGCCAAACTTTTAAGTCTTGTCTTTTGTCTTTTGAATTTAGTAAAAGGGGAAAGATTTATATGATCTGAGGAGAAACCAGAATATTGTCTTTTGAATTTAGTAAAGCATATTGGTTTTATAGGATACATCTGATAATCTCTGTAATTGAAATATCTTCAGGTCTCTTTCTTGTTGTCTTTTGGTTCTTATTTTGTTGTCTTGCATCTTCATATGTCTTACTATCTTTAATCATGCTAGACATTTTTTTTGAAAAATTATTGGAAGAAATAATTAGAGGCCTGGAAAAATGTCAACTTTCTTGGAGGATAATTTTGTGTCTTCTGTTAGGAGTTTTGACACCCTGGTGGTTCCAGTATCTGCTGTAGGTCTTGAGGTTTTCCAACACCCAGGTGACTCAAGGCTAGGCTGCAGTCCATGTTGCGGCTGGTTTATTTCTGATATACTCTTCCCCTAGTAACAGGTCATTGCATCTCAATTGAAAGTGCCATATTGTTTGAGCCTCTACCTTTCGTGAGCCATTGCCTTCAGTTTTTGTCCCCTTCCCTCTATCAGGTTGCCAAAAGCCTCCTGATACTATCTTCTCAGTAGACAAGTCTCTCCAGAGCAAAGACAGCTCTGAATGCCTGCCTCCTTTTATAGGATTTGCAACTTCTGGGTCTTGGGTTGGTAGATGTTACCATTTTGTTACTTATAAGATGCTTTTAAGATTTTAAAATTATTTCTTAGCTTTTTAAAGTGGTTTACAGCATAGGGTTTATCTGAATTACCTTCTCTAGTATTGTTGAAAATAAAAAATTAGGACAAGTTTTTTTTAACTTGTTCTTTAAAATGTGCCTCAGTTTTCTCATCTGTAGTATGGAATTAATAATTATAGCTTCATAAAGTTTTTGAGATTTTTAAATGAGGTATCATATTATGCACTTCGAGTAGATCCTGACACATGAAAAATGCTCAATTTATTACATTAATTTGAGAATATTGGAATTTAGGGACGCCTTAGGTGGCTCAGTCAGTTAATCGTCCGACTTTGGCTCAGTTCATGATCTCACAGTTCGTGGGTTCGAGCCCCGCGTTGGACTCTGTGCTGACAGCTAGCTCAGAACCTGGAGCCTGTTTCAGATTCTGTATCTTCCTCTATCTCTGACCCTCCTCTGCTCACGCTGTCTCTCTCTCTCAGAAATAAATAAAACATTAAAAAAATTTAAGAGAATATTGGAATTTGTTCTTATAAAACTTTTCCAAGTATAAAGTAGCCCGTTTATTACCTAAAGTAATTTGCAGGGATTATGAAAGACTTAAAAATAACATTCTTTTTGACTGACATTTCTGTTAACTGTGATTTAGGCAAATGAAACTTTTTTTTTCCTAGTGTATTTAAGACTCTTTACTGTAAGGAAAATTTAATTTATTTAAAACTAGGTAATGACCCTGAGATCTATGTGCATGTGTGTATATTATGTATAATATACATGTTTATGTATTAGTGAATGTATAAAGACTGAAAATCCCTCCTGTATGTGTATGTGTATATGTTTGTATATATAAGTATATAAAGGCTAAATGGGAAGATCTCTTGATTATTGATTATTTAAAATATGGTCTTTTGTGAATGAAACAATTGGAGCTAAGGGTGGAGCTAAGGGGTGGAGCTAAGGAGATCAAAATGAAGTAGGATTGAGATCTTGTTTCAAATATTTTTAAATTCTTAAAACTGAAATATTTCTTAAAATTTTTAAAAAAATTTTAGACAGACTGTGAGTTGGAAACAGAGGCAGAGGGAGAGAGGGATAGAGGAAGGGAGAATGAGAATCTTAAGTAGGCTCCACGCTTAGTGTGGGGCTCCATCCCGCAACCCTGGGATCGTGACTTGAGCTGAAGTCAAGAGTTGGATGCTCAATCCTCTGAGCCACTCAGGCACCCCTAAAAACTGAAATTTTTCTAATTGTCTTTTTCTTTTTTATGTTTTAAATAGAAGATAATTGTAAAACCTTTGATTTATCCTATTTTAAAAATGGAGTTTGTGGACTAGGTCTAAGGTAGACAAGAGAAAATGATAATAAAAACAGGTAGTCAAACTCAGTAAAATCTGGTGACAGCTACCTCAGCAGGCCTGGTACATGAGAAACAAATATGGTGACAGATGGTAGCTGTACTGGTGGTGAATATAGCATAGTGTATAGACTTTTTAAATCATGGATTTGTATACCTGAAACGAATATAATATTGTGTGTTTACTCAAATTAGAATAAATAAATAACTTATTTTAGAATGAATGAGAACTAAAAAACAAAACAAAAACCAAAATCAAATGTAGCTAACAGTGTAACTCTGAAAGTAGTATGTACATAACACTGTTGCTCCAGTTCATTGATGTGTATCTTTTAAAGTGCATTTGACCTCCCTACTTTTGCTTCTACTTTATTTTTGTACGGAGGCAATTTAACATCTGTTTTGCATCCAGAATAAACCCATCATCACAGTATTCAATCTTTCAATGTGTTTGTTTAAAAAAAAGTATTTGTTTACTTTAGAGAGAATGTGAGTGGGGTGGAGCAGAGAGGGGGACAGAGGATCCGAAGCGGGCTCTGTGCTGACAGCAGAGAGCCCCATGTAGGGCTTGAACTCATGAACTGTGAGGTCATGACCTGAGTTGAAGTCAGACATTTAACAGACTGAGCTACCCAGGCTCAGCTGTGTTCTTACTGTGTAAAATGAAAGTCAAAACATGTCAAGATTTAAAGAAGTACAAAATAAATTCTTTCAAGATGTAGAGAGATATATAGCAATTTGAAAAATTTCCTAATTTGTAAATAATTTTTCCCTATTAGAAAATGCTACTCCCCATTTCTTTGATTTAATGTCTTTTTAATTTTCTTATGCTACTATATGTCTTAAAGTTACTTTAAGGCAATTGTTTTCATGATTTTGTTTTCTAGGTTAACCGAACCTTCTGGATATTTAACAGATGGTCCAATTAATTATAAATATAAAACTAAATGTACATGGCTAATTGAAGGCTAGTAAGTATATAATTTGAATTAAATTATTTTATTCTGAAACTATAAAGAAGGTGATCATATAAATATTAAACATTATTTTAAAGTATAATTTTGTAGTTATATAGCTTATTCAATTGCTTATAGTTTATTCAGTTATTATTCATGATATTTTTAAATGAGATTTGCAACTTTTAGATATCACATTTAATATAAATTCTAGTACCCCTCTACTTATGATAATAGTTTGTTACATATATTTTATTTTTGAGTTATGTTAGTGTGGCAGTAACTCAAGTAGGCATTTTGGCTTGCTTCAAACATCTTACTGTGGAATTTGAAGGTGCCATAGAAAGTATAAGAATATTCCATGTGGAATCATGCCATTGGTTCATACTATTCAGCATTGTAGTTATAAGGGTTTTAAAAAAAGAACATTTTGTAGGAGAGAGTTAATTATCCTTTTATAGTATTTTTCAGTAATTCGGGCTTAAGATTGAATTGATCTATTTAAACATATTGTGAATAGATCATGAATGAATTGATAGAAGTTATTTTCGAACCATTTTATGATTTGGAAAATTTTTTGGGGGGAGGGTTATTTAGAAAGTTTTTTTTAAAACTTAAAAGTTATTCTGTGTGCATCTATGCTCTCATTTTGTTTATTTGTATTTGTTTTTTGTTTTTTAAGTAATCTTTTGTTTTTTTAAAGTAAGCTCAGTGTTGCACTTGAACTCATAACCCCAAACTCAAGGGTCTCATGCTCTACCATCTGAGCCAGCCAGGTGCCCCCCCCCAATTTTCTTTTCATTTTGTTTATTTAATAGTATATTGAGACCTTTTGATTAAAATTTCAAAACCCTATTGGGGCCTTTAGTTAATAAGGATTGTGTAGAAATGAGTCATTAACTTTTTGAGTGTTGAATTTTAGGAATCAACTTTATTTAAGTATAATTTGTGTACAGTAAAATGCATATTAAGTTACAGTTCAATAAAGTGTCAATGCATACAATCTATGTAATGTCCACCTTACTAAAGACACTAGAACATTTACTGCTGACTAAAGTTTTAGAAAATGATGATTTATATATATAGCCTATTAATAGATTTTGAAGTTGTATGCTATTTTTGAAATTAATTAATTTATTTATTTATTTTTAAAGCTTTATTTGAGTAATTTCTACACCCCATGTGGGGCTCGAACTCATGGCCCTGAGATCAAGAGTCGAATGCTCTTCTGACTGAGCCAGCCAGGTGCCCATCATTTTTACAATTTAGATGTGACTCTTTATCAATCTTTTTTGACACTGGTGACCTAAGAATGTATAGAAAGTTTTCTGTAAATAGGTTATTTTATATAGCACTCTGTTAAAAATGTTTTTGGACTGTGCTTTGAATATTGCATATTAATTTAAACATATTTTAATATTTTTTTTTCCAGTCCAAATGCAGTGTTAAGATTAAGATTCAATCATTTTGCAACAGAATGTAGCTGGGATCATATGTATGTTTATGATGGAGATTCAATATATGCCCCTTTGATAGCTGTTCTTAGGTGAGTAATTCTGTTTGATGAACTTATAGTCAGTTGTAGAAAAGTAACTGTAATTTAAAAATTTTAAATATACTGCTCTGTGCTTTAAAATAAATTCAGCAGAGATTTGGATGATTATAATATGTTGCATACTGTGACTGTCAACTTAGATGTATATAATAATGTAAATGTTGATTTAGTAAAGATAAGTACTTGTTCAGAAATTCTTGATAAGTGTTCTTTATTCTGCCATATATAGTTTACTCTTTTAAAGCAATTTGAATATGTTTTCAGAACTACCTATTATATAGATTAATGTGAGTTCTAAGTGATAAAGAAATAAAAGACAAATGTATATATTTTTTATAGTTGTCTATTATAGTGAAATGAGAAAATTTTCAGTTCTGTACAGAAGGTTAAATTATACTTTATGTAATGTTCTAATTAAGAGTGTGTTTCTTGCAGTTCTCAAAATTTGGGAATTTTGATTGTTTCAAAATATTTATTGTTAGGTAGTCAGACTTAATTTTAAAATTACAGCATTTTCAATATCAATTTAAAAATCTTTTCTATGTATGTATATATACAAATTATTATAAAATGTTTTATGAATAGGAGAAAATATATTAGACACAGGAAAAATTAGGATCATGTAATCTTGATTTTGTGTATAATTTAACTAACATGATTGTTGACCAGAGTTACTGGTTACATTATTCCTTATATTGGTTATTTCCATAGTATTGCTTACATGTTCTATTTTTTAAAAAATTTTGAATACATTATACAAGCTTATTGTTCCCTTCAGTTTTTTCTTTAATTTTCTTTTTTCTTTTTGCTATTTATGTTGCAGACATTCTGTTTACAAGGAATGTGAACTATTATTTTTTGGATAGAGACATAAGGTCTTATATTTCTGAATGAATATTTCGTGACTCTTTAGTGTCTTAGACACAGTCTGTAATATTGTTATTGCTGTAAATACTTTCAGAATTTAATTTTTCAATTGTTTGAAAATTATTTTAAGGGTTGCCACAAGTAGGCCTTTTGTCCAAGGACAATAGATAGAAAATGGAGTAGAGTCTTATGAACAATTATATTGTAGGATAATTATATTGTAGGATAATTGATTGTAACAATTAGGTAAGATTCTGGGTTAATATGTTTATTTTTAGCAATTTAGATTTTATTCTACCATTATTCTATTATGTCACTGTAGACTGACCATCATTTAGATGTATGCCTTCTCATTTGTTTTCCTAGTAGTTATAATGACTTTGCATTGATTAACAGTGATCCATTAACACCAATGCTTTTTTGACACTAAAGGAAACTTTTGTAAGATAATTAGGAGGCTGGGATTTACTATATGACTATGAAGATGGAGCCAGTGACTTTTCATTGGCAAGTGTTCCTATTAGCTATGTTGAAGGAGATTGAAAGATGTTTATTGAGTATCCATTTGATGCTAATCAATGTACTAGGCCAAGTTAAATGTCATTGAATTCTCAAAAGGATCTGTGGAGGAAGTACTAATATCCCCATTTTATAGCTGAGAAAATTAAGACTCAGAGAAGTTGTTTTACTACTAATAGATGGTGGAGTCAGGATTAGAATGTGGCCATCTCCTAACCTAAAAGCCTGTAACATTACGAGTTCAGAGTCTAAGTGTTTGAATTATTCTAATTTTATAAGTATATATTATACAATAAACATTTGATAACTTAACTCAATTCCAGAGACTATCATAAGCCTGGAGGATATAGTAAGAATAAGATTAGGCTATTGCAGTGATTTCACATACCGGATACCTAGAGCTGGGCCACACTTCATAGATTGAGTGCATAGCCCTTCATAGAACTGCTCTTAGTTGAAACACCAGCTACAAGTTCAGAGGTCCCCAGGCCATGCACACTTCTGACCAGCTGGCTACAGATTTAGGGGTGCCCGCCACCTCTTCAGGTTCAATAATTCACTAGAATGACTCACAGAACTCAGGAAAACACTGTTCCTATGAGTATAGTTTTATGATAAAGGATAAAAATCAGGACCAGCCAAATGAAGAGATGTATAGAATGAGGTCTGAGAGGATCATAAACACAGCTGAGAGGATGGGATGTGTTACCTTCCCATCACTATCTAGGAAGATCATCTGAACTGTAGGTGTCCAGAGTTTTTGCTGGGGTTTCATTATGTAGGCATGATTGATTGAATCATTGGCCACAGGCTCGAACTCTGTCTCTAGTCCCCTTCCTCTCTCTGGAAATTTGATTGATTGATTGTGGCTCAAGGTCCCAACCCTTTAATTGCATGATTGGTCTTTATGGTGTGGCCAGTTCCTATCCTGAGTCACTCATTAACATAAATGATGAGAATTCCCCATGCATAAGAGACACTTCTATCATTTGGGAAATTCCAAGGATTTGGAGGCTACATCAGTACACAGTAGTTAGGCACTGGTGGTGGCGTGCACACAGATTTTATTTTTTTTAACCAGAACAATGAGTATTATAATCAAGTTATAAAAAGAGTTCTGTTTTCAGCAGTAACGTATCTTCATGGTGAATTTCATCATGAAGAGTGGTAGGCAAAGTGTGGGGGTATGAGAGGACATTCTTGGTAGAGAAAAACATGTACAAAGGCATAGACATATTAAACAGCATTGTATTTTGGACTAATATAAGTAGTTATGAGTAATTTGATCATAGGAAATGAAAAAGGATAGGCAGGAGCCAGATTACCTAATAAACAGTAATTGGTACATGTACTGAATGCTTATCATATGCCAGGCAGTATGCAAGACTTCATTATATATACTTATTTAATCCTCATAATACCCCTTTAGTTAGAGATTATTGTTGCCATGGAGTTTATAAGTTATAAATGGGGAATTGAGGCACAAAGAGATTCACTGAGTGGCTCCAAGTTGCCTTGCTAGTAAGTAATATAGTCAGAATATGAACTCAGGTTTTATAATCCCTTAATCACTGTGGTATTGCTTTCTTGCATACCACACTAAGGAAATTGTATTTTATTCTATAGGCCAGACTTTTAGAATGTGAAGAGTGGATTGTAATAGAGCAGTGTTATTTTTTTATTGTGTGCTGGATATCATGTTTGTAAAATCGTATGTAGAACTAATAATTTGAGGCTTAGAAAGATAATATATTCCTATAGTGTGTGCCTGGGAACACTAGCAGGCCCTGGAGGGCCTATTTTTTACAAGTTCACTTTTACTCATAGTCTTTGGGGTCCCAGGTCAGAGCAAGGACCCTGGGTTCCACTTTTTGTTTTCTTAGTTCTCTAAAACAACCCAGTTTCTTAGCCATTCAAACCTCATCTCCAACTTTGAAATCTGCAAATGCCCTTAAGGAGAAATGGCCCGAATGCCTGGCCTCATCATCTTCTTAGTTCTCCAGTATCATAAAACATATTTTTGTTTTTATGTAATTTGTCATTTTTCTAGTTGACTTCAGTGAGAGGGTTACTTGGTCCAAATTGCTTGATGTGTCATGCATGGTGTAGAAACCTCTTTTTTAAAGTTTATTTTTAAAAATAAAGACTTTATTTAAAACACTTTTATTCTTTAAATAAACTATTCTTAAACACATAAAAATGAGTAAGCAAGTGAACAATTCTGTTCCTTGTTTCAGAGAGATTAATTATATATGTTATACTTAGGAATATTATTTTTAGTAATGTACTCACTTTGATGTAATCTCACGGTAGTGAAAAATATATCTAAAACTGTTATTATAGAATTTGAATTCTTTTGACAGTCTCCTTTTAAAATTTTTTGTTCCTTTATAAACATAAGTTAGTAGATGCAGTAATAATTAGAATCAAGATTTGATTACTTTTTGTTTGCTTGGAGAATATGTAAAATAAGTTATTTGACTATTATATATCATTTTGTTCTGTCAAATAAGATTTGAATGAGTGAGTTCAGGGCCTGGGTGATGCCTACACATAAACTGAGCCATGCCTAAGGCAATGGGCTATTCTGAGTAACGTCATTTGTTGTTAGCAGTTTCTTTTCTCATATTGCATGTTTTTGCAGATTTAAGAGGATAGTATGGTACAAGTAAAGGAAGATCTGTAATTTTTCCTCATCAATGAGGAGATTTAAAAAGGGAAAAGTACCAGTACTACCTGGTTACTAACTCAGAACTCTTGCACATTTATATCTGCTGCCTGCCACCCCACACCCCCCAATGTTAGTTTTCTTTTGTGTGCATATAGGCTTAAGTGTCTTTTGGAATATTAATATAATTTGTTTAAGTATGCAGATTTTGAAAGAAACATAAATAGTATATATTTTTAGATGACCTAAAATACCTATATTAGTGTACTGGAAGTATACAAGTTTAATTAGAATGTCCTTGTAATTGCTTAGCTAAGTATGGAGTGTTCCTTCTAGCTTTATCAGAATGTAAGCAGAGGGAAAAGCAAAGGTGATTTAAGTGAAGGCTCACACACGAGTTAAGAGAGCACCCTCTAGTATTGTAACAGTTGGATGGAAGCAGGATAAAAGGCGGAAATCGGATATTTCTGTCCAAATGGTGTGAAGGAAGAAACGGACTGTGATGGTATGAAAGCATGTGTTCATTCACTGACAGCGATAGGAGGGCGAAGTAGGTGAAAAATGGACAGGGCCTTGTTTTCGACTTAATCCTTTGAGTTGCTTATTCTGTTATAGATATTTCGTGATCACGACAAGAATAGTTTTAAGTACATTTTATGTGATTAGTAGTCCTATGTATATTAATATGCACAGCATTCAATTTCGCTCTCTTACAGTGGTTTGATAGTCCCTGAAGTCAGGGGCAATGAAACTGTGCCTGAAGTTGTTACCACATCTGGCTATGCACTGTTACATTTTTTTAGTGATGCTGCATATAATCTAACTGGTTTCAACATTTTTTATTCGTAAGTATTTAAAAAAAATTCATATTATAATGGTTGTTATAATTTGACTTCAAAGAATTTATTGTTTTTATAAATCTATATGAGTAGCTTAGTAGGTTACATTTCAGAATTGTAAGATCTCATCCTAAGTAACATAAAATCTTAATAATAGGCCTCAAAGGACTGTCTGAGCCTGTGTTGGGATAATTTCTAAGTCTCAGTACGTTATAATGGCAAGTTTGGTTGACAGTTATTTATGAAATTTAAAACTGTTGGTAAATGATTAAGTAAACAAGTACAAATGAGTGTAACCTTACTTGTAGCAGCAGGTGTGGGATTAGAGGAAGTCCTCATCCAAGTCTCTGCTTGAAGGTGTTTTACTCCTAATTCTAAGTTGGGTTTGTGAACTAAGTTTGTGTAGCCCTTCTGCTTTCCAGAGCTGTACTGGATACTTTATATACATTATGGTTTTTGAGTCTCTTTACAATAATTCCATTAAATGGGCATTTTTCCCATTTTACATATGAGGAAATTTAGGCTTAATATAAGTGGATAATACCAGTGTCTCCTCATTTAAATAGAAAAGTAATTTTTATGAAGAAATTTATTATGTGTCTGATACTTTATAAGTTTTTATATTGGGAGGTCCCACGGGTGAAGTGAAGGAGCCAGAGATGCTTCCAGATGCTTTCACAGGAATAGCCATATAGGAACCCGATACACTTTTTCCCCTTTTCTTCAGGAATGTAGACTATAACCAGAGAATTTTCCACCACGAATAAAATACTCTTAAGTATCTTCAGAATGTTGGAATTTAAAATCAGCAAGTTGTTATAGGATTCATTTACCTTGAGTATGTATGCAAGAAAGAATAAATATATAGTAGAATATAATTGGTTAAAGGGCTTGAAAACAAAACTTTATAAACATCCCTTTTTGTCTGTGACAGTGTATAGGTGATAGCATGGTATTTAAATATTATATAATCAGGTTACATCTTGGCTTTTCATGTAGTTTCAGGTATTCATGAATTTAATTTTTTTCTGTAAAATTGTGTGTTCAAAACATTTCAGTACTTGTCTTTATAAAACATTGTGCTTGGAACTGTATAGATTCTGTAAATGCTGAGTATGTAGTTTTTGGAAGTTTGAAGTCTTGGTAGCAAAGTAAACTCATTGAATGAATTAAAGTCAATGGCAAATAAATATTTTTTTAACATTAAAAATGTTTAATGTTTATTTATTTTTGAGAGAGAGAAAAGGAGAGAGAGAGGGAGCCAGTGTGAGAGTGCTAGCAGGTAAGGGGCAGAGAGAGAGGGAGACACAGAATATGAAAAAGGCTCCAAACTCCAAGCTGTCAGCACAGAGCCTGACATAGGGCTCCAAGTCATGAACTTTGAGATCATGACCTGAGCTGAAGTCAGATGCCTAACTGACTGAGCCACCCAGGCACCCTGTTGGAAATAAATATTACCTGAATTGCATTAAGGATAAAAGGGTACAGAGTAAAGAATTGAAATCACGTTGTGAAATTGTGTTAAATAAATCATTAAATAGAGTAATAGAGCATAATTGTGTTAAATAGAAAAAGTTTACAAAATATCAACCAAAATTATTTTTAAATTCCCTTGAATTTAAATATATATGGATTATATTTTACAGAATCAATTCTTGTCCGAACAATTGCTCTGGTCATGGGAAGTGTACAACCAGTATCTCTGTTCCGAGTCAGGTGTACTGTGAATGTGACAAATACTGGAAAGGTGAAGCCTGTGATATTCCTTACTGTAAAGCCAACTGTGGCAGTCCAGATCATGGTTACTGCGACCTAACAGGAGAGAAGTTGTGTGTCTGCAATGATAGTTGGCAAGGTAAGCAGGTGTGGCGTGATAGCTTTTGAAACATTGATTCATATATCTGATAAGGTTAAAAGAAATTTTACATTTGTTTTGCTGTAGTTTGCACACCCAAATCTCACGTATTTTGTTTTTAGAATTTTCAAATGAGCAATCAATTTCTTAGTTTATTTCTTCACAAGTAGAATGGTAAAGATTTTGTCTACACCGTTTTGAGAATCAAATGAAGTTATACATGGCGAGCTTTTTAAATTGTGGGTGTGTGATCAATATGATCTACTGTAATTTTTTGTGGAATCCTGAAAGATTTGATGACCTGACTGCATATAATGTGTGGTGCATTCACATTTGACTTCTAAGGGGTAGCGCAGTGTCCTGCAGAAATGCTCATCATGCATGGTACTGCAGTTTGTGAAACTTATTTCTTGGGAAAGACTGACCTCTGGTGGCTATTTTTAAAAGAACAGAATATTTTTAAAAGTGTTGAAAAGAAGACTAGTTATTTCAACTGCTTATTGTAAAAGTAAGATTCCTAGGGAAGAATTTCTAAACAGTTTTTATAAATATCTGTGATTACATATTAATTTTAGACTACATTGAAGTGTTTTAGCTTACTTAAATATTTGGGTATATTTTGGGTATATTTTGTCATTGTGGAATTAAAAGAAGAGATGCATCCAGTTATCCATATATTTACCTCTCCAGAGCTTACTTTGTGCTAATTGTATTTACATATGGAGAGTTTACTTTGTGCCAGCAGATTAATCCTGTTGGTTGAGATAACTCTAACTCAAATAAGTAATCTAAAATCACACGATAGTGTGTCATTACAGTATAGTGTAGCAGTAGCTCCTGTCAGATCTAAATGAGAAACCAAAGAGAACGTGCTCTTTGTATAGTTGTATTCATCATTCTTTTTTTTTTTTTATATTTTTATTTATTTCTAGGAGAGAGAGAGAGAGACAGCGTGAGCAGGGGAGGGTCAGAGAGAGAGGGAGACACAGACTCTGAAACAGGCTCCAGGCTCTGAGCTGGCAGTCAGCACAGAGCCCGACGCGGGGCTCAAACCCACGAACCACGAGATCATGACCTAAGCGAAAGTCGGACTCTTAACCGACTAAGCCACCCAGGCGCCCCTGTATTCATCATTCTTTAGATGACTTTTTCTTTTTCTTCATTTCTTTTTTTTAATTTACACCCAAGTTAGCATATAGTGCAATAGTGATTTCTGTAGTAGATTCCTTAATGCCCCCCACCCATTTAGCCCACCCCCTTCCACACCCCTCCCGTAACCCTCTGTTTGTTCTCCATATTTAAGAGTCTCTTATGTTTTGTTTTATTATTAAGTTATGCCCATCTCAAACTCATGTTACCTCATTAAAAAAATTACTCTGGCACAAAATACCAGTGATTTCTTACTAAATTGAATTTGATTATTTATTATCACAGATACAGTTTTCTCTATGTTCTTTAAGTATAGGAGCAAGTCTTTTATTAAATGGCTATTTTAATAATTTGTGATCTTTCTTCTACACTCATTTCAACAGTTTTGAAAGCAGAAGAGGAATACATTTGTACGTTTTTCTCTGTGAACATCTCTGTCCATGTTTTATTCTTTTTTTAAATCAGCCCTTCTTCAAAATGTTTTATTTTCTGGGGACATATAATACCTGGTTCAAATGTTATCTTTCAATTTTCTGGCTTTTGTTAGCCTTTCACACTTCATTATTCATGTCAGTAGTAACTCATGTCAAAAAAAACCCTTCACTTTTAAGCAAATATTGGACATGTTCACTTTTAAAGCACTTATAATATGAATAGTGTATATGTATGTACACATACACATGTATATATTTTTATATATATTTTTAAAAAATTATAAAATGTTGTACAGAAATAAGACATATTTTTATACCATTATCCTTAATAGTTAAAGAATTGATCTCTGAATTGATGTGAATGTTTTGAGGGTGGAGTGCTTAGTGAAAGTGATACTGTGTTTTTTTTCAAGACAGATGATGCAGATTGGTTCCTTTGAGCTTCAAACCTGATCCTTGATTCTGTATTTAAGGAAGCATAGCTTACTTTAGCTGAGATAATACCAGAAACTGTTAGAGGAAAAATTATGTTTCTATTTCAGATATGTAGAATGAGGAGGAATCATTGAGGGGAAAATGAGAGAGAAGGAAGGAGGGAGAGGAAGGGAGGGAGAAATTTGTTTCTAGGACATCTGGGGAGTGATCAAAGAATTTGAGATTTAAAAATGAGAGCTGACGAGGCAATATGTGAGATTCAAAATCTGGCAGTTTTTTGTAATTTGTAATTGGAATTCTTTGGGTTAAAAATAACAGATTATTGCTACCCTCATTTTATCCTTTTATGTTAGTTAATTTTACTATTGTTTGGCTCTATGCTAGTATACAAAAAAGAGTGTTGCTTTCTAGAAACAGAGATTTTATAAAGAGGACAACTGCAGAGGGAAAGCCCAGCTTATGTTAAGTCTTTGATTCCCTTCCCTATTTTTTTTTTTTTTAAACATTTTATTTATTTCTGAGAGAGAGAGAGACAGCATGAGCAGGGGAGGGTCAGAGAGAAAGGGAGACACAGACTCTGAAGCAGGCTCCAGGCTCTGAGCTGGCTGTCAGCACAGGGCCCGAGGTGGGGCTCAAACCCACGAACCATGAGATTGTGACCTGAGCCAAAGTCGGCTGCCCAACCAACTGAGCCACCCAGGCGCCCCTTTGATTCCCTTCCTAACGTTTCTCTAGTGCTTATCCCACCTGGTCTTCATGTCCGCTTACTTTCTAACTTAGTATTTTATATGCACCTCCTAAGATTTTTCTGCTCAGCCAATACCATACTTTTTCTTCCCTTAATTTTCTCTTCTTTCTTTCTTAATCATCTGCTATAATCTTTTTACTGTTTGAGGAATTTTTCCAAATTACGCAAGACTCTGTTTTAACAGTAGATGGCACTATCAATGTCAACTGTCCCCCACTTTCCTGTAAAATGCACTTTCAAAAACCAAAAGCTGAAATAGTAAAGATTATAGAAAATGCTAAGTATAAGTAGCATGTTGAAGAGCACGCAAGTTTGTGGTATATTGTATACTTTTGTCGTAATATACAGTTGTCAAAGGTGATATATACACAGTAAATAGATTTCTTAAGGGATAGGGGCCTCTGAGGGCTCATCTGCTTCTGTGATGATTTTCACTCAATAAAGTATATGTTTAAGTCTTAATAAGTTGGGGAAAAGGCAACTTTAAAAAGCAGTTTTATTTTAAGATGGCTTCCAAACATTGGGACAGATGAGGAATTTTTAAAAGACATCAGAATCATGATATAACAAATCGAGTTTATGTTCATATGTAGAAAATACAGTAGAACATTAATTTTCAAAGCAGCCTCCAAGGTGTGGTGTTCTTTGTCCCCCATTCCGCCCAGTCCATCAACTCCCTAATTAGAGTGGTTCCAAGTTTCTCTCTTTTATATAAATTAATCAAAATCTGAATCACTGGAAGTCTGATTATAAGCAGAAACAGTTCTGGCTTACTCGAGCAGAAAAGGCAGTTTTTGGAAAGTATGGCAGAGACCATTGTCTCCGAGAATTCATTCTTCCCTTCTTTTTAGTAATAGAATTCGCCGAGTTTTTAGCTCAGCACGTGGCCTTCCAGGTACATTGCACATTTCTCAGCCTTTCTGGCAGCTAATATAGCTGTTGTACTAAGTTCAGGTCAATAGGACCTAAGTGGAATTGTTGTGTGGAACTTTTAGATTATTGAGATCTTTCCAAATGGTGGTAGGTGGCAATAACTTTAGTAACCAATATTACTTGCTCATTTGCCTCTGGAATATTTCATGAGGGAGAAATTAACTTTCAGCTTATCTTTTAAAAAATTTCTTTTAATGTTTACTTATTTTTGACACAGAGAGAAAGCATGAGCAAAGGAGGGGCAGACAGAGAGGGAGGCACAAAATCTGAAGCAGGCTCCAAGCTCTGAGCTGTCAGTAAAGAGCCTGATGGGAGCTCAAACCTATGAACTGTGAGATCATGACCTGAGCCGAAGTCGGACACTTAACTGACTGAGCCACCTCGGTGCCCTTAACTTTCAGCTTATTTAAGCAATTTATTTTTGGTTTTCCTACTCTGTTCCCTCACTAATAGAGAAGGATACTGAATAGCTCTGAAAAGAGACGAAAAGCTAGAAAAACCTTGGTTGGAAAGCGATAAGTACACAAAGGCTAGGTGGGTAGGTTGACAGCTACCTGAAGGATGAAGCCACAGGGAAGTTTGATTAAGACATTCCTGTCACTCCACTGGACCTTGGGACATCACCACTGGTATACTTACTGTGGATACTACATGCTTCCTGCCTGGATGGAAAGAATTCTAAATTGTTACCACGTCTTTGTATTACTTGTGAAGATTCAAAGTCCTGTTTATTAGCATCTGCTTGGTTAATGCTAGGTCTTACTCATACCTTGGCTACCTGGAGATATATAAATAGAGAATTTAACTTTTCTGGTATAGTGTGAAGGGATCCTGTTTCTGAGCATAATTCACACAATGAGAGATTTCCCCAAACAGGAAGGGGGTTTGAAATGATTGGAGTTTCTCAAACAAATAAAAAAAGACATTCTCCCCCCCCGTTTTATAGAGATGAAAAATAGGTCCCCATCTTTATATATAAGACCATTACTTAACCATTTAAAATTTGTTCCTGGGGCACCTGGGTGGCTCATTCAGTTGAGCGTTTAACTTCAGTTCAGGGCTCAGGTCATGATCTCACGGTTTGTGAGTTTGAGCCTCACATTGGGCTCTGCTGTCAGCAGGAGCCCACTTCAGATCCTCTATCCCCACCCCACCCTCTCTGCCCCTCCCCTTCCCCTGCACCCCTGTGTGCTCTCTCTGAAAAATAAACATAAAAAAAAAAAAAACACTGGAGTGCTTGGATGGCTCAGTAGGTTAAGCTTCCGACTTTGGCTCAAGTCATGCTCTCACAGTTTGTGGGTTTGAGCCCCATGTCGGGCTCTGTGCTGACAGCTCAGAACCTGGAGCCTGCTTTAGATTCTGTGCCTCCCTCTCTTCTCTGCCCATCCCCGGCTCATGCTCTGTCTCTTTGCCTCTCAAAAATAAATAAATGTAAAAAAAGAATTGTTCCTGTGATGTTCCTTTCCCATTCCACAATGTCCTCCTTAATACTATCGTTCCAGCCTTTTAAATGTTTTCAGGATATTCTTTGTTTTCAATATTCTTTTTCAGTTCAGTTCAGACATAGTTCTAATATAAGGATTAGAGTTTGTTGTTTTAAGCCTTTAAATTTTTGATTAAAAGATAATATCTAAATATATAAATCACATAATTTGATAGTTTTGTATATTGCCTCTGATTCTTTATTCAAAGTCATATTCTATTTGGACATATTTCAGTTTCTTTCATGCTTCTTTGTCTCTTACTATTTCAAGGCTTTTCTTATTTTAGAACTCCATGCTAGAACACCTCACCCCAATACCTTTTTAAGACCAGGTCAGATATTCCCGTTATATATTTTCATAGGACCCTACCTTTTTAACTTACAGCATTTATCACATTTATGTTTGATGTTTTGATTTTCTTTCCTATTGGAGTATAAGTTCTATGAAGTGAAGAATGATTATGTTTCGATCACCTTTGTGCGTCCCCAGTTTATATTATAGGGCTTGGCATAGAGGAGGCTTTAAAGTTTTTTGTTGGTGGGTGAATGAATGAATTAGAAATGTATTAGTTTGCTAGTTTAATGATATATGGACATTCAACTATGAGTGTTTGAGAAGACTAGCTCTACAATGAATTATGCAATTTACTTGATTTATAAACAGTAATTTTAAATGTTAAGAAGAACAACTGAATTTGAGCATGTGGTTCTTGGATTCTTTGTTTTCTGTTTACTGCAATCCTTTTGCTTTAGGTTTTAACATTTACCAGTGGGTGGCAGTATTGACTACCAGAACATACACTTAAATTACATGGCTTTGTTCAGGTTGTAAAAATTTGATAATTTTGTTTTAGAAAAATCTAAAATCTTTTAATTCAAACTCATGAACATTTTATTGTGGAGTTTTTTCTTTCTGGGTTAGTCATTTAACATACTGGGATATGCTCAGTTACTTTAGGATAGTCTGTAAGTACATAAGAGAGTACATAGGTTGCACCTTGAAGAAATTCACAAGATAGCTCACATTTTCCTTTTTAAATTTATTTATTTATTTAAAAAATGTTTTATTTCTGAGAGAGAGAGAGAGACAGAGAGAGACAGAGTGAACAGTGGAGGCTCAGAGAAAGAGGGAGACACAGAATCTGAAGCAGGCTCCAGGCTCTGAGCTAGCTGTCAGCACAGAGCCTGATGCGGGGCTCGAACCCACGAACCGTGAGATCATGACCTGAGCCGAAGTAGGACACTTAACCGACTAAGCCACCCAGGTGTCCCTTCCTTTTTAAATTTAATAATAATAAACATGGTCTCTCTACTTTATTTAGCTGTAGTGATAGTGTACATTAAATTCTTTTTAGTTCATTCTTCCCACTTGCTAAATCAGCAGGTCCTATTTCTGCAAGTCAATAAAATTAGGTTTTTATTTCCAACCTACTTGAAAAGTTGACTGCTTAAAAGTGAAGGTAACATGGGGTGCCTGGGTAGCTCAGTTGGTGAAACATCCAACTTCGGGTCAGGTTGTGATCTCAAAGTTTGTAGGTTTGAGCCCCACATCAGGCTCTGTGCTCACAGCTCAGAGTCTGGAGCTGCTCCTGATTCTGTGTCTCCCTCTCTCTTTGCCCCTCCTCTCACTTGTGCTCTGACTGTCTCTGTCTCTCAAAAATAAGTAAATGTTAAAAAATAAAAATAAATAAAGGTAGTTTGAGAACGTATATATAATAAGATTTATTAACTAATCATTCATTGATGTAACAATTTTTTGAGCTTCTCAGTGCTAGGCATTATTCTATGTCTTAAAGATACATCATGGAACAAAGAAAACAGGGATCCGTGTGGAGCTGACATTTCAAGCCAGGAGAGACACATCACAGACAATAAGCATTGTATAGTATATTAGAAAGGGATAAGTACAATGGAAAAATAAAGTAGAGCTGAGAAAGAGGGATCTGAGGATGGGAGTTACAATTTAAAATAGAGTGATCACTGGGGCGCCTGGGTGGCTTAGTCGGTTAAGCGTCCGACTTTCGCTTAGGTCGTGATCTCGCGGTTCGTGGGTTTGAGCACCACTTCGGGCTCTGTGCTGACTGCCAGCTCAGCGCCTGGAGCCTGTTTCAGTCTGTGACTCCCTCTCTCTCTGACCCTCCCCTGCTCACGCTGTCTCTCTCTCTCTCTCCTAGAAATAAATAAAACATTAAAAAAAAATAAAATAAAATAGAGTGATCAGGTTAGGCTTTATTGGGAAGGTGACATTTGAACAAAAACTTGATACAAATGAGGGAGTTAGTGATATGGATGTTTAGAAGAACATTCTAGTCAGAGGGAATAGTCAGTACAAAGGCCCTAAGGTAGAAACATGCCCATTGTATTTGAGGGCCAACAATGAGGCCAGTGTGCTTGGAATTGAATTACTGAGGAGAGATCAGTCAGATACGAGCTGAGAGAAATTATTGAACAAGGGAGATGACTGGGGACTTGAGGTCAAGGGGTTACTGGAGTGTTGGAGGTATGTGTAGAATGGAGCCAGATCAGCTATGCCTTAGCGTTGAGGGCCATTGTAAGATTTTGACTTTCATCTTAAGTAAAATGGGGAGCCAGCCACTAAAGAATTTTGAGCAGAAGATTGATATAATTTGACTTAGTTTTAATAGGAGAATTGACTGGAAGCCGAGTACCAGTTAATAGGTTACTGCTGTAGTTGTAATCTAGATGAGAGGTGTAGTAGTGGGGGCAGGCAGTGGAGGGGAGAAAAATGGCTTGAATACTGAATGTAATTTTAAAGCAGGGTTAATAAGATTTGCTGATGAATTTGATATGGGAGGGGGTAAGAGAATGAAAAGAGTCAAAGTGACTTTAAGATTCTTTTTTGACCATTGAGTAAGGTGGAGTTGTCATCAACTGATACGAAGAAAGTTTTAGGAAAATTAGTTTGATTTGGTATGTGAAATTTGAGATGTCTTTTAGCCATCTAGGAGAAGATTTTGAAGAGGCAGTGAGATTTAGGGGAGGAGGTCTGTACTGTAGCTATAAATTTGGGTCTTAAAATATTAAATTGGAAATTATTGATGGTACTTAAAGCCATGAAATCAGATGATATCACCAGGAAGATGAGTGTAGAGAGAGAGTAGAACAGACTGAGCTGTGAGTCACAACACAGTTCATGAGATAGTCTATGCTAGTCATGTAGGTTCCTTCCTTATAGAAGTTTACCTGATGTTGAAATATTTACAACCACTTAGGTTATTGCCTGTGACTTAGATAAGTAAAATAAACAAATTCTGTTTTCAATCCTAGCTAACTCTTAACTGCTCAAAACCCAAATCTGTAAAATTTGTTTTAAGCCTTCCACAACTCAAAATAATAAATAAGTTGGAAACCACTGTTCTTTGTTTTTTTAAATTTAAATTTATTTATTCATTATTAATATAATTTATTGTCAAGTTGGCTAACATACAGTGTATACAGTGTGCTCTTGGTTTTGGGGGTAGATTCCCATGATTCATCGCTTACATATAACACCCAGTGCTCATCCCAACAGGTGCCCTCCTCAATGCCCATCACCCATTTTCCCCTCTCCCCTGCACACGTGCCCCCCTCCCTCTGTTCTTTGGTAACAGGACACTTCCTTTCCATATTAAAATAGCATCATTGACCTAAATTGTGAGAACTAGATATTCTTGGAACAGAGTAGTGTAATGATTACCACTCAACACAATTTATCGTCCTATAAAACAGCTGTAGACATTTAAAATACACGAAAATTCATGCCTGGGCTTTGGAGATTGGTGTTATGGGCCTAGACAATGTTTAGAATACTTTGGGTACTGAAACAAAATCAGATTTTTCAATGATGTTAGAAGATTGGACTCTTGCACTTTTGTTATCTTGTTTTGCCTTTTGTTGGAGAAACTTCAGATTCAGTACACATACTCAGTCATAAAATTATTTCTAGAATGATTACAGTAAGTTACATATACCTCTCTTAAAATCTCCCTTCTCAGCATATTTTCCCTTTTCTATTAGCAATCCAATTTCTTTTTGAGAAATTGCCTTTCATTTAGTGAGAGTAGTCTTCATGGGATGATAAATTCAGATACCTGCCTGTTTTAAACTTGATTTTTTAGCTTCATTTTAAAATTCTCTGAAAATCTCCAGTAATCCCCATTTTCCTTAAGCTAGTCACCATTAGTTTCTTTGGGTTATAACTAAAGAAATATAGTTGATATATTACACTAGAAATACTTTTAAAAGGTGTGTGTATATGTGTGTGTGTGTACATATATATACACATATGTATATAATATATTTCTGTTATTAGCTTTATAGCTTTATTTAAAATACCAGAAGTGGTATTTGCAGTATAGTTATTGATAGAAATTTGGCTTACAATCTGCATTGGATATAGCTCAAAGTTAGTGGCATTTATCTAATGTTTTTAATTGAGAACTGAAACAAGAAAAGAAATATAATTTGGCCCTTTAAATATGTACCACCTAAATGGTAAGATATTTTTTTCATGATGGCCTAGATTAAATATGAATTAAAAGTATGAGCTATAAGTATATCAAGAGGAGGTCCTAAATTCTAGAGCAAGATTAATTTTTCCCCTGAAAATCCCTTACTTTCCTAGAAGACTTTTTGGTTTCCTTTCATGATTTAAATGATATAGAGAAACTCCACTCAGAGTAATTCCTGTTTTTAGAAATCAAAGGGTGCTATTAAGATATTAATCAGCAAGGAGCAACTCATCTCCCTCCTTGTTGGGGGAGTTAAAATTTTACTGCTGTTTTTTCCTGCATCTTTGTACATAGCAATTTCAGGTTTTTTAGTAACATCAAAAATAGTATATAAATGTATTCATAAATTTGGGCTACCTTTGGGAAATTGCTGTTTCACATACCTGAAGACTTTAAATTTTCATTTTTCTTTGTAGAAACAAAGTTAGTCTATAAATTTCATTATTGTAAAACAAATATATATATTGTATTGATTTCCATTATAAAATCAGAGATAGATTCCTTTGGAAAAATTTTTCCAATTCAAAATAATTTGAATACTTTGGCAAGGAAGAATATCACTTAGTAATATGGAATTACTTTGGAAAAACTTTAAAAACTTTGTTGTTCTTTCTTTAGGTTTTGCCTTTGTAATTATTTCTCCATTGGATTTACCTGGGATTATAGGGACTTTTTACTTGTAATTTCCCTTTTTCTTTTGGCTCATATATTTATAGTATCTAATAACACCAGGCTTCATTAACTTGGTTTGCCTGAATTAAACTTAGTTTTCTTAAAAATAAAATGAGGGGATTGACTTAATAATAAGAATAGGATTGCTATTAGGATGTTTCTATGAATATCAAGTGGAATGTCTTTGTATCTTCTCAGAAACCCATGCTCTTTCAGGTATAATCTCCATGGTTAAACTGAAGCTTGAAAAAGTTAAGTAACTTGTCCGTACTTAATAAGTAGGAAATCTATGTTTTATTTTATAGCTCACACTTTTTTTTTTTTTTGAATGTTTTAAGTTTATTTTGAGAGAGACAGCCACCAGGAGAGTGGTAGAGAGAAAGGGAGTGGGAGAGAATCCCAAACAGGCTCCACACTGACAGTGCAGAGCCCGATGTGGGGCTTCCACCCATGAATTGTGAGATGATGACCTAAGTCAAAACCAAGAGTTGGATGCTTAACCGATGGAACCACCCAGGCGTTCCATAGCTCATACTCTTAATCTCTTAATAACTCTTAGGTTATTTTCATTCATTCATTCATTCAGTATATACTGAAGCCAATCATATAGAGGTTGTAGACCATGTTAGGTATTTTTTATTTTATTTGAAGTATGATGAGAAAACATTGAAGGGTTTTGAGTAGGAAAATGATAGGAGTGGATTTATATTTTAGTCATTCTGGTTGTACTGTGGAGAGTTCAATGTGGTGGGAAGGGAACCAAAATGGAAATAAGGAGACTGGTTTGGAGACTCCTGTTCCAGATCATACAGGTCAGTGCATGGTGGCCTGGACTAGGATAGTAGTTGTAAATGAGGGAATTGGTAGTTGGTCTCTAGTTGGAGTGACAGAATTTAAAGACATTTATAACTGGTAAGGTACAGACACTTAGACACCAGCCAATCAAAATGGATGCTGGTTTTGGACCTAAAGCAAGATCCTGGATGAGCCATGCTGTGCCAGGAATCATTACTTTAGTTGTTAAGTAGAGAAGTCTTGATTATCTGAGGAGAGGGGCCAANGCTGGGTACTTGAGGCAGCATCTACTTAGGTTGAAACATTTCCATATTTTAATAATTGGAAAGGCTGTACACCTGCAAACCTAATGAAGTCAGTCCAGGATTTGTTGATGGATGGATATGGAGTGTGGGAGGAAGAGAGAACTCAAGAATAGCTCCATGGTCTTTGCCCTGAGGTGAGTGGGAGTGCCATTTACTGAGATGTTAAAACACTCACAGATTTAGAGGGAAGAATTAATTTTGGACATATTAAGTTTTTAGATGATTCTTAGACATCCAAGTGAAGATGTCATGGAGGGATTTTGCTTTAGAATCTGGAATTCAAAATGGATTGTGGAGCTGGAGATACGCATTTGGGAGGGATCAGAGTATAATTCTACTCCCTATGATTGAGGAATAGCCTTTTCCCCTCAAAAAAATCTCAAAATCTCAAAAATCTCTCAGCAAATATCTCTCAAAAATCTCCTGCTACTACTAGAAGAGGTAGCATATTAAATCTTTATAAAATCCCCAATGTAATGTAAATTATCACTTCCTTTTCAAGACAGCTGAGATGTGCTTACCTCGAGGAGATTCCCATATTGATAGAGAGGGTAAGGCAGGGAGAGTTGATGCAGTGAGGTTGCATAAAGGATCACATAGGAAGTGGTAGATAGAGAATTTTTTATGGATATATTTTTATGAAAAGGGAGTCCCTTCCTTGAGGTAAGCACATCTCAGGGAGATTACTTATAGAATGCACAAAGCCACAAATTAAGACATCTACCTTAACTTAAACTTTTAAGCCATATTCATAAATCTCATTCTAATTATAAACTTAAATGAGGATAGTAGTTTGGCTATGGATCATTCCTTCTAATAATTGCTAGAAGTTATGTAAGATATTGTAGTAACAAAGATAGGAAGAATTTTGACTGCTAATTTGTTTTGTATAGAAAAATCAGATATTTAAGATAACTGAGTAAAATTAACTGTTTTCTGTATTAAATAACAATAAATAAATAAAGTTCTTAGTATTAGTTTCCTGTACCTGCTATAACAAGTTACCATAAGCTTGATGTCTTAAAACAATACACATTTATTAATCTCTTACCGTTCTGAGGTAAGAAGCCTCAGTTTCACTGAGCTAAATTTCACTGGGCTAAAACCTCAGCACTGGCAGGGTCACACTCCTTCTGGAGGCTCCCTTCCTCCATCCTCAAGGCTTGCTGCACAGCATCTAGCTTCAGTGCTCATACTGCTTTCTTCTTCTGTATTCAGATCTCTCTTGTAAGAGCACTTGGGATTATATTTAGAGTCTGCATAGATAATTCAGGATAAATTCCCTAGCTTGATTCCTAATTTAATCATATCTTCAAAGTCCCTTTTGCCAGATAAGGTAACATTCACGGGTTCCAGTGATTAGGACCTAGATATCTTTGGGAGCTGTTATTCACCCTGCCACAAACCTGCTCTGAAATATTTTGCTTTAGTGCAGATTTGATAGACATATTACTGCTTTAAATGTATTCCTTACTCTCTTAAGAATTTTACATGCTGTTATTCTCTATCAAATCCTTTGCCAAGTAATACCTGGGTATTATTTTACTGCTCCCAACTCTGCCTTTAGGTGGTAGACTGTTTCTAAGTTTTTATTTAGAAAGAATTTCAAATTTATGGAAAAGTTGCAAGAATAAGAATAATTCAAAAAAGTGCCCAAGTTCCCTTTACCCAGATTCATCTATTGTTAACATTTTAGCCTATTTGCTTTATTATTTCTGAGTGGCAACCTTTTCTGCAGTTAAGCTTTGCAGGCCATATGATATGCGTTGTAAGTACTCAACTTTACTAGTGCAAAAGCAGTCATAGGTGACACTTAAATGGATGGGTATGCTGTGTTCTTTTTTTTTTTTTAAGTTTATATTTATTTTGAGAGAGAGAGTGAATGGGGAAGGGACAGAGAGAGAAGGAGAGAGAATCTCAAGTAGGCTCTGTGGTGTCAGTGCAGAGCCTGGTGTTGGGCTTGTACCCGTGGACCATGTGAGAGCATGACCTGAACTGAAATCAAGAGTCGGTCACCCAACCAGCTGAGCCATGCAGGCACCCCGAGCATGATAAGCTCTAATAAAACTTTATTTTCAAAAACAAGTAGTGGGATGGATTTTGCTCATGGGCTGTTGTTTGCCAACCTGAATTAAATGAATTCTAAATGATTTAGAATTGGACTTAAAAAATATTTTTGATGGCAGTATGTTTCTTGAATTATCAAGGAATAGTTCATAGTCTTTTCACTCAGAAATAGTAACATTTTCTGCATCTGATTTAAAAGATTATGTCATTACCAAAGAGATAATCTAGAGTGCTACCTAGTTTTTACCTGAAAAGTACACTCACAGCATGTGAACATTGAAAAGGACTTTGAAGGTGAGGGGTGCCTGAGTGGCTCAATTGGTTAAGCTTCCAATTCTTGGTTTTGGCTCAGGTCATGATATCACAGTTCATGAATTTGAGCCCTGAATGGGGCTCTGCACTAACATTGCAGATCCTGCTTGGGATTCTTTCTCTTTCCCTCTGTCTCTGTGCCTCCCACACATTCTCTCTTTCTCAAAATAAATAAATAAACAAGAACCAAAATATTGAAAAGAAAAGGGCTTTGAAGATGAGTAAATAAATGCATGGGGTGAGTGCACAAGTAAAAAATTGTATAGGCTAATGTTTCTCAAATCAGGGTCTGTTTGGAAGTTTTAAAAATTTGTGATTCAAGATAATCTTAAACTTTTTGGTATTAACAAATTGAAGGCAAGTCATTGATCTTATAATTGAGTAAAAATGTCACTTGACCAAGTAGTATTGCTTATTATAGACTAAAAAGAATATTACTGAAGTGTTCTGATGCTTTTGTGACCATGATAATTTGGTGTAGTATATGAATTTAAGATTTATAAAAGGTAAAGGAAAAAAAGTGATGGGAGAATTATGTCAAAATAATATAGGTATGCTAAAGTTATGTTAAAAAGGTGTTGTAATAAGGGTGCCTTGGTGGCTCAGTCGGTTGAGTGTCTGACTTCAGCTTAGGTCATGATCTCATGGTTCATGAGTTTGAGCCCCATGTCATGCCCTCTGCTGTCAGTACAGCAGAAGACCCTCTGTTTCCCCCTCTCTCTGTATCTCTCCCCTTTGCTCTCTCTCAAAAGTAAATAAACATAAAAAAAAAGGTGCTGGAATAATATTATTTTCAACTTGGGACCAATGATTTACTTAGAAGAAAGCAATGTCACTTATCATATTAGGTAGACATTAATTTTATTGGTTTTATAAGTTTATATATAATTTACAAATTTTTGTTAGTTTTATATTTATAAAAGAACTTCAGACAGAGTTTATATCTAGTTTTGTGTGAGTATATTTTAGTTTCATTAGAATTAAAATCATTTATGAACTCCTAGATTTGGGAAAATGCATTTCCTTTAGGAGCATTCCTTCAGTTATGTAAGTTTGGGAAACCTTCTCTAGGCTAGTCTACATTTTACAGATGAGAAAATTAAGACTCATGAGTAATATCATGAATATGGATAGGTAAAGGCAGTATTTTCAACTTAAAGTATTTAATTTACTCTGCACTTATTAATAGCTTTTATCTCATTATGCATAATAATTTTTTCTGTTTGAGGATATTAAGCCTCCCGACTGATGCCAGTTTTGGTTGTTCTTAAAAATGATACTAAGAAAATATAATTTTTATTTTTGTATTTGTTTAATGGTGTACAAGTTGTAAATTCTTTCATTTTAACTGTCTTTGAAAAAAGTAGATATTTATAATAACCTTTAGGGAATAAACTATTATTTCTATTTGATCTTTATAGATGAAGGATTGATGATAAGAGAGGTAAACAGACTTGTCCAAGGTCACACTTGTAGTCTGTGACCAAACTGGGATTTGAGTACATTGTTTTGCAGTCTAAGATTCTACTGGCAAAGTAAAGTAAATATGAAATTTTATAGTATTTAAATAATTCTATCAAACTATAGTATGTATGACTGATTGGTTATGTGAATTTTTTTCACCTGTAGGCATTATATTTGCCCTTAGAATTTTTTCTGTAACTTCTATTTCAGACCATTTATTATGCACATTACATTTATCAGTATCATGAGCACTGAGTTCTTAAGTTCTCTTAATCCATATTTTTTTTCTATAATCTAAGTTCTTTGTTTAATGCATTGTGTTTGTTTTTTTAATAGGTCCTGATTGTTCTTTGAATGTTCCTTCTACTGAATCTTACTGGATTCTGCCAAATGTTAAACCCTTCAGTCCTTCTGTAGGTCGGGCTTCCCATAAAGCAGTTTTACATGGGAAATTTATGTGGGTGATTGGTGGATATACTTTTAACTACAGTTCTTTTCAAATGGTTCTGAAGTAAGTTTTTTTTTTTTTTCAAATGTTCATAATCTTTTTTTAAACCTGATTCTTTTTGGCAATAAGACTATCCTAAACATTTTATTGCTGTCCAAATTTATAAATGGTTACATTACTGCTAGTATCTGCTTGCTCCATGGGACTGATTTGAGTATATATGAACTCAATATATCCATAGTTAATTATTTGCCATTGTGCATATAGTTAATTATTTGTATTGAAATTTCATTACCTCTCTAGAGAGTCCTTTTAACAAATTCTGAGTATGAAAACATTAACTTCAAATAAGTAGGGGACTTTGCCTATATTAGACATTATGAATCCTGCCACCTTTTATTTTTTGAGAATGAAGTGTTATTGCTTGTATAAAAATGGTTTCAGTTTGTTCTGTAAATTTTAATTTACCTGAACTTTTAGTTTGCATTTACCTTACAAGCTTTTGGGAAAACAGTGCCAGTATTATAAAATACATCATTCATTTGCTGTTGGCTCAACAGAGATTATCCTCTGCATGGTTACATGATATGAGGAATCACTTGGATGGCAGCTTTATCTGATTTTTTTCAGCTGGGGATTATATTTTATCAATCATCTATTAACAGAATAAAAGAGGAAATAGAAAGGATAATTAGATTATCAGTGTTTTCAGAGGTGATACTCATAATATGTTGTAACTGGTACAACTTGGGCATCAGTCAATCAATCAGAACTTACCCCTGACAGTATAGCATAATGGTGTGTACCCAGTTGGGTTACCAGATTCAGCAGGACACCTAGTTAAACTTGAATTTCAGATGAACAATGAATAATTTGTTATTATATGTAGGCCCTTTGCAATATGCAATATATATATATATATATATATATATAATTTTTAAAATATGTATTTTTGTTTTTGTCCCAAATATTGCATGAGTCATACTAAAAGCTTGTTGGTTGCTTATCTGAAGTTCAGATTGAACTGAGTTTCCTATGTTTTATCTGGCAGCTGTACCCACTGAAAATATTAACCTTGTTAATTTGGGCATTATAAAAAAGTCTATGTTTAAGAGGATACTACTTTAAAACTGTGATTGACTATGATTGAAATTAAAGTATAGCATAAAGTAAATTCTGGAGAGAAAGAAAAGGAAGAGTTACAGGTAAATATTAATTGAAGAATTAGAATTATGTATCAATATATGAAGGATAAAATGTAGAAAGAATTGAAGGTCAGTTGGTAGGATTAAATGAGTTGTTAAGATATGAAAAGAACCTGAAGAAATAATAGGATT
The DNA here is from genome assembly GCF_008692635.1 of Crocuta crocuta. NCBI lineage: Eukaryota > Metazoa > Chordata > Mammalia > Carnivora > Hyaenidae > Crocuta > Crocuta crocuta. Next base: position 6,411,807 of record NW_027532585.1, on the reverse strand, counting down.
TAAATGTGGAAATGATGAGAAAATTAACTATGATTAATGAAAATGAAAAGCCTATGAAAATAAAGTAAAAATTTGAATTAAATAGTGATGTTTGCAAAGGAGAATTGTGAAGACAGTACAATTGTCAGGGAGACATGGAAATATTAAATGTTTGGGTTCTGTACAAGTTTAATAGCATATTTAAAATTAGGTGATAAATACTACTTTATACTCTCCTAAACTTACATATTTTCCATTTGAATCAGATAGTTTAGCTTTTTATTTTATCTGTAACCTAGCTCTTTTGCTTACAGTGTTTAGTTTTGTACTACTGAGCAGTGAGGTGTCAGATTAGAAGTAACCTAATCACTGTTTTCACATGTTTGGAGAATATTTTTATTTTTCTGATTGTAGTTCAATTGTAGGTAAGGATATATGCTAGTGTTCAGAAGTGGTAATGTCAGCCGTAAGCTGATTTATGTCTTGTAAAGTTTAATTGACATAGATGTTACATTTTAAGGTGATATTATTTAGTAAGTAATATTAAAGTTCTATATTAGTGTATTAAATTAGAGAAAATGCTTTATAGAACATATATACTTTGACATTAGTGAGAATTAACCTGTATTTATGGGCATAGCAAACTTTTTAATATTTACTGCATGCTTGATACTTGGGATAAATGAGTGGACATAATAAATGTCCCTATCTTTATGGAGTTAGTGAGGAATGACAGGCAATTATAAAATAGTATAATTACCATAATAGGTAAGTACATTATAAGTAAATTATATATATGCACGTATAGAGAGATAGCAAGGTAGATAGTTCAAGATAAGCAAATCATGAGTGCCTAAGAGGAGAGAGCTACAGTTAAAATTTAGTTGTCAAAATAGGCATCACGGGAAAGGTGACAATTGAAAAGACTTGAAGGAGGTTAAGCATTATCAGTGCAGTTCTCTGGAGGCAGGAAGAGTCAGACAAAAGCCTTAATGTGGGAGCTACTTAGAGAGTTCAAGCAGCAACGAGGAGGCTCATGTGACTTTCACAGAGTACATGAGAGGGAAATATGAAATCACAGGGATAATGGGGGAGAGAGGTTGAGTAGGGTGTTGTAGATCTTTTGGGAGTCATGAGAATGTTGGAGCATCCTGTGACTTAGATTTTGAAGAGTCACTATCCTAGTTATGAATATACTGGGATTGGAAGGAAGAGTCAGAACAGAGCTTGAGTTAGGATGAAATCCTCAAAGGAATGAATTCTAGGTGGAGAAGAGGACCAAGAACTGAGCCTAAGGCACCATTATCACTAGGAGGTCAGGGGAAAAGAGGAGAAACCAGCAGAGGAGACTGAAAGGAGTGGTCAGAGAGGTAGGGAAACCAAGGGTGTGGTATCTTTGAAAACAGGAGGTGAAGAGGAAGGATTGACTAATAGTGTCAAATGCCAATGATTAACCGAGTCCAGGAAAATGAAGACTGAAAGGTGGGCAGGGATTTGGCATGAGGAAGTTGATTTTAACTAAAAGTTTAGCTGGAGCAGTGTTTTTATAAGCTTGATTGGAGTTAGTTGATGAGAGAGTAGAGTTGTAGGGAGGGGCAAGGAAGAAACAGGGAAGTAAAGAAATGGGGTGATAGTTTGAAGGGGTAGTAGTTTTAAGAGAAATTTTTCTTTTCCTTTTTTTTTTTTGTAAGTGGGGAAAAATAACACCACCTTTTTATACTGATGGGAATTATCTAGTAAGACCAGAAAGTGGTGAGGTAGGGATGTAGGAAAGAGATGAGAGAACTGCTAGAATGTTGTGGGATCTAGTGCACAAGAAACACAAATTTGGTTTATTGATAGCAGGCACCAGCTGACTGCCAAGTAGAGGCCTAGGACCTATATGCTAAGAATGGTTTTTGTATTTGTAATGGCTCTAGAAAAGAAATGAAGAAGAATGTTATGGGGTACACAAAGCCTAAAATATTTACCATCTGGCCCTTCACAGAAATAGTTTGCTGAGCCCTAAATTTGTCAACTTAGTGAAAAACAAGTGTGTTGGGTGCAGATATGGTAAGTAGGGAGATGTAGATATGAGTCTGTGGAAGTTATATTCTGATTGATTTCCTCATTCATGCCATATACCTGTATTTTATAACTCCAAGGTGGTGTATAAGTTAAACATCATCCTGAAGATACTTTTTTTTTTTGTGAAGGGAGCTGCTCCCTTACCTTTTCTGATGAGTTGGGAAATAATAATTTTCAGGGAGCTTCTTTTTTTTTTTTTTTTAATGTTCTTATTTATTTATGAGAGAGAGAGGGAGACACACACAGCATGAGCAGGGGAGGGTCAGAGAGAGAGGGAGACACAGAATATGAAGCAGCTTCCAGGCTCCGAGCTGACTGTCAGCACAGAGCCTGATGGGGGGCTCAAACTCACCAACCGTGAGATCCTGACCTGAGCCGAAGTCTAAAGTTTAACCGACTGAGCCACCCAGGCGCCCCGACAGGGAGCTTCTTAAACAACATTCTAGTCCGTTCTTAGTTGAGTGCTTTGTTGTTTACATTTTGGCAAATTGAGGAAATAGCATATAGCATGATGACAACTGGGGCTGTGTTAGATATGCTTGTAAGATTCATAATTTGGAACTTCTGTTTTCATATCTATATATTTAGACCAGTAGCACACATATTTAATTTTCTTTTTGTATCCTGTAAGTACCTTATTTTTACAGAAGCTTGTATCTTACTAGATTCATTATATTTCAAAAAGTGATCTGTGAACAAGTTATATTTGGCATAGGAAATATATACTTCTTGGTAAATTTATGTAATGCGAAGCTCAGTGTGTGTAAAAGAATAAAAATGAATACATAAAGCAAATGGCCATTGTATATATGGAGAGAATTTTCTCCTATTTCCAAAAGAAAAAGCTGGCTTAAAAAAAATAAAAAATGCAGGGTAGCTCACTTATTGTTTAGGCTAATCAGTTGGTTGAAATTGTTAGAGGTAATTGAACAAATTAATTCCAGTAATAAATAGCCTAGTCAAACTAATGTATATTACACATTTAGGTGATTGAAATACTAATTTAGAGTATATATATCTTGAATGAGTATTAAAAATTTCTAATGTGGTACATGAAATTATGAGTTTATTAGTTATAATTGTTTTTGAATTTAATGAATACTTGAATACAAGTGAAGAAAGCATATGCAAATTAAAAAAAAACAGAAATAAATCTTAGCTTATAAAATATTTTTCTTTTTTCACTTTTAGTTACAATTTAGAAAGCAGTATATGGAATGTAGGAAGTCTGTCAAGGGGTCCTCTCCAGAGATATGGACACTCTCTTGCTTTATATCAGGTATGGATCCTGCTTTTTAAATTCCAATCCTTCCTTTCTTGTTTTTTGTTAAAGCTTCCTACAGAAAAAAATTACTAAGTCTCAGGTTTATTTCAAATACTTAATGAGAACAATAGATTGTGGATCACAATAACTTGAGATATCTCATATAATATTTCAGTAAAAAAATAGGTTTTAGTACAATTTTTTATTAAACATGAGAAAAAAAAGGTTGAGTTTTTTATCCATGGCTTTATACTTAGTCATCACGTTAATCACTTTTTAAAAATTGTTATAAAGTACACATAATATAAAATTTACCATTTTAACCATTTTTAAATGTTTCAGTGGTATTAAGTACATTCAAATTGTTGTACAGTCATTATCACCATTATTTCCAGACCTTTTTACATCTTCCAAACTGACACTCTATGCCCATTAAATAGTAACTCCCCATCCCCTCCTTCCCCAGCCCTTGGGAACCAGTGTTCTACTTTTTGTCTCTGTGAATTTGACTACTCTATGTACCTCATGTAAGTGGAATCATACAGTATTTGTCTTTTGACTGGCCTGTTTCACTTAGCATAATGTCTTCAAGGTTCATCCATGTAGTATTTGTTAGAATATCCTTCCTTATTAAAGCCTAAGTAATACTCCATTGCATGGATATACCACATTTGTTTGTCCATTCATCCATTGATAGCCCTTTAGTTGCTTTCACTTTTTGGCTCTTGTAAACAGTTCTGCTGTGAACATGGATGTATAACTGTTTAAGTTCCTGCTTTAAATTCTTTGGGTAGAAAGTCAGAAGAGGAATTGCTGAACTATATTGTAATTGTATGTAATTGCAATGTAATTGTATTAATTACAATTGTAATTGTATTTTATTTTAGTATTTTTTTAATGTTTNGTCAGAGAGAGAGGGAGACACAGAATCTGAAACAGGCTCCAGGCTCTGAGCTAGCTGTCAGCACAGAGCCCGACGCAGGGCTCAAACCCATGAAATGTGAGATCATGGCCTGAGTGAAAGTTGGATGCTTAACTGACTGAGCCACCCAGGCGCCCCTGTATTTTAAATTTTTTGAGGAAATTACCATATTGTTTTCCATAGCAGCTGCACCACTTTACATTTTCACTGGCAGTGTTCAGGATTCTAACTGCTCCATGTCCTTGTCCTCATTATTTGTTTTTTTGNTTTTTGTGATAGCAGTCATCCTAGTGTGAAGTGTTGAGTTGTAGGTGTTCTTTATGTATTCTAGATATTAACTCCTTCCTCAGGTATATGATTTGCAAATCTTTTCTCCCATTCTGTGGGCAGTCTTTTCACTTTGTTGATATGTTGTTTGATGCACAAAAGTTTTTAATTTTAGCATAGTTCAATTTATCTATTTTTTTCTTTTTTTCTCTGGAATTTTGGTGTCATATCCAAGAAATCATTGCCAAATCCAATGTCATGAAGACTTTCCCCTATATTATCTTTTAAGAGTTTTAAAGTTTTAGTTTTTATATTAGGTCTTTAATCCATTTTGATTTAATTTTTGTTTGCAGCGTTGGGTAAGAGTTCACTTTTCATTCTTTTGTATGTAGATATTCTGTTTTCCCAGCTCCATTTGTTAAAGACTGTCTTTTTCTCATTGAATGGTCTTGGCATCTTTGTTGAAAATCATTTCATCATACATGCAAGGGTTTATTTTTGGGCTCTCTATTCTTTTGATTTGTGTCTGTATTTATGCCAGAACTACACTATTTTGATTACTATAGTTTTGTAGTATGTTTTGTTTTTTTTTTTAAATTAAAAATGTTTTTTGACGTTTATTTATTATAGAGAGAGAGAGACTGAGCATGAGCATGGGAGGGGCACAGAGAGGGAGAGACACAGAATCTGAAGCAGGCTCCAGGCTCTGAGTTGTCTGCACAGAGCCTGACACGGGGCTTGAACCCACCAACTGTGAGATCATGACCTGAGCTGAAGTCGGACGCTTACCCGACTGAGCCACCCACGTGCCCCTATAATAAGTTTTGAAATGAGGAAGTATGAGACATCCACCTTTGGTCTTGTTTTTCAAGTTTGTTTTGCCTCTTCAGGGTCACTTAAGATACCATATGAATTTTAAGATAGATTATTCTATTTCTTCAAAAATGTCATTGAGATTTTGATAGGGATTGCATTGTACTCAGTTATTTTATGTATTTGTGTAATTCTTGAATATAGTATGATTAAAATGATAGGATATGTAACTGTTATTTTGTTTTGAATAAAAAAATTTGTGGTGTGTGACTAGGACTTTCAAATGAGAACAGATCTATTTTCTGTGCTTAGTTAAGAAAATTTACAGGAGCAATGTAAAGAATAAACTGCGATTCTTTTTTGTATGCATAAGCTTGTTTTAAATATAAAATAAACCTATGTGTATATATATGTGTGTATATAAATGCTTTTTTCCTTTTAATTTTGTTTAATTTTAGTTTTTTGATTCATTATTTTTTTTGGTAACAGCTTTTGAGATATAATTGACAGACCATACAGTTCATTCATCTAAAGTATACAGTTGTATGGTTTTTAGTCTGTTCAGAGTTACACAATAATCTTTTGCAGATTTGCATAAAATTGCAGAGTTGTGTCATCAATTTGAGAATATTTTCATTACCTTACAAAGAAAATTGTACTCTTTAGCTATCACCCCAAACCTCCTCATCTTCCTAGCTGTAAGCAATCATGAATTTACTTCCTGTCTCTGTAAGTTTGTCTGTTCTGGACGTTGCATATAAATTAAGTTGTATATTGTTTATGACTAGTATATTTTAGCATGTATCCATATTTCATTTTTAGGGCTAAATAATATTCTGTTATATGGATATACTGCATTTGGTTTTTCCATTTATTAGTTGATGGGCACTTGGGTTGTTTTCACCTTTTGGCTGTTATGATAATGCTGCTGTGAACAGTCATGTAGAAGTTTTTGTGTGGACATATGCTTGTATTTCTCTTGGGTATATATATGTATATGTATATATGTATATGTATACATATATATATAGGATTGGGAATTGCTGGGTCAAATAGTAGCTCTATTTAACTTTTTGAGGAACTGCCAAACTGTTTTCCAAAGTGGCTGCACCCTTTTACGTTTCTACTAGCCATGATATAAAGGTTCCAGTTATTCTACATCATGCTAACACTGGTTATTTGATACCATTTTGATCATAGCCATCCTAGTGATTGTGATCATTTTGTTTTGATTTGCATTTCCCTGTTGACTAATGATGTGGGTCATCTTTTCATGTGTTTATTGCCTTTTTGTATTGTCTATGGAGAAATGTCTATTCAAGTCCTTTGCCCATTTTAAATTGGGTTATTTGTCTTTTTATTATTGGGAACTGAGAGTTATTTATATATTCTAGATACAAGTACCTTTTCAGAGTCATCATTTGCAAATATTTTTCCCATGTGAGTAGTGTCTTTTGAAACCTAAAAGTTTTTAATTTTGATGAAATCCAATTTGTTATTGTTTTTCTTTCGTTGCCTGTGTTTTGTTGTTGTATTTAAGAATCCATTGCCAAATCCAGGGCTATGAAGATTTACCTCATGTTTCTTTCAAGAGTTTTATGGTTTGGCTCTTACATTTAGGTCTTTATTTGATCCATTTTGAATTAAGTTTTGTACATGGTATGCAGTAAGGGTTCAAGTTCAGTCTTTTGCATGTTGACTCTCTAGTTCTCTTTATATCATTTGTTGAAGAGGCTATTTCTCCCTGAGTGGTTTTGGCACTCTTGTCAAGTATCAGTTGACTTTGGATGTATAGATTTATTTCGGGATTCTCATTTCTGTTGACTTATATGCCTGACTTTATGCCTGTAGCATACTGTCTTGAATACTTTTCCTTCATAGCAAGTTTTGAAATCAAAAAGTGTGAATCCCCCAGTTACTTTATAAACTTTTTAACATTTCATTTTTTCAGAGACAGAGTGTGAGTTGGGGAAGGGCAGAGAGAGAGGGAGATAACAGGCTCTGAGGCACAGGATCAGTGTTTGAACCCATAAACTGTGAGATTGTGACCTGAGCTGCAGTTGGATGCTTAACCAGGGCTCTCCTTCTTCTTTTTGAAGATTGTTTGGATATTCTGGGTTGTAGAATTGCAACCCAGTTGCTTGTGAATTTTGGAATCAGCTTGTCAGTTTCTACAAAGAAGCCCTCCAGGATTCTGGTGGAAATGCATTGGAGCTGTAGATCTGTTTGAAGACTATTAACATCGTAACTCTATTAAGTTTTTGATCCATGAACATGAGAGGTCTTTCCATTCATTTAGATCTTTAAAAATTATTTTCAACAATGCTTTGTAGCTTTCAGAGTCTAAATTTGTAATTTCTTTTAGGGCACCTGCCTGGCTCAGTCAGTGGAATGTGTAACTCTTGATCTTGGGGTTGTGAGCTCGAGCCCAACACTGGGTATAGAAATTACTTTAAAATAAAATCTGTAAAAAAATGTTTGTAATTTTTTGGGTTAAATTTATTTCTCAGTATTTTCGGTGTTTTGTAAATGGAATTGTTTATGTAGTTTCAGGTCTAGATTGTTCATTTTTAAAAATGTTTATGATTTATTTACTGAAGGCAAATTTTTATCAATCACAATTTTTAAAAAGTACTTTTAATATATTTTTTTTTATTTTTGAGAGAGAGAACACGAGCAGGGGAAGGACATAGAGAGAGGGAGACACAGAAATTGAGGCAGGCTCCAGGCTCTGAGCTGTCAGCACAGAACCCGAACAGGGCTTGAACTCCTGAACTGTGAGATCATGACCTGAGCTGAAGTCAGTCACTTAACTGACCGAGCCACCCAGGCACCCCAGGATTGTTCATTTGAAGTGTATAGAAATATAATAGATATTCTTATACATTGATTTTGTATTCTGCAAAGTTACTGAACTCATTTATTACCTCTAATTATTTTTTATTTCTAATTGTTGTTATTATTTTTTATTTTTAGGATTGTCTATATACAAATTCATATAATTTATGAACAGAAATATTTTACTTCTTTTCCAATGTGGATGCCTTGTTCATTTTTTGCTTCTTTGCTCTGGCTAAAACGTCCAATAAAGTGTTGAGTACGTGTGGCAAAAGGGGGCATCTTTGTCTTGTTCCTGACCTTAGGGGGAAAGTATCAGTCTTCCACCATTAAGTAATGATATTAGCTGTGTGTTTTTCTTAGATGCTCTTTATTAGGTTGATGAAATTCCTTTCTTTTCCTAGGTTATGGAAATAGTAATGTTGTATGTCATTTGTGTATCGCTCATTTCAATCATATGTGGTTAAAATTATTTGTATAATTTATAAGTGCTATAAAGTGTCTGCACATAGTCATGAGAAGTGGTAATAAAAATGTAATAAAAATGTGCTCTACATAGTGGATCTACCAGATCATAGTGTGATCTCCCTTTTTGGTAGACAGTGCTTGATGAAAACAGTGAATAAGAATAGCACAAAGCAATACACATAGATGGTAAAATTTAAAGAACTGGGAACTCAACAACTAAGATAATTATACATGGTTAATTTAACTATATAATATAGCTGTTTTAATTAAAGTGTCTTAAGGGAACTTGCTGAAAACATGTTTTTTCCCCCTTCTTGTAAGTAAAAGCATTGATTCTCATTTGACTTTTTATAAATAAGAAATATATCTTATGCATGTTGTGAGTGATTACTGAAGTTTAAATTGATTTATTTTTAATTAATATATATTGCCAAGATATGACTATTTTGCTTATTAATACATGTTTTTTAATTTACAGGAAAACATCTTTATGTATGGAGGCAGAATTGAAACAAATGATGGCAATGTCACAGATGAATTATGGGTTTTTAACATACATAGTCAGTCATGGAGTACAAAAACTCCTACTGTTCTTGGACATGGTCAGCAGTACGCTGTGGAGGGACATTCAGCTCACATTATGGAGTTGGATAGTAGAGATGTTGTCATGATCGTAATATTTGGATATTCTTCAATATATGGTTATACAAGCAGCATACAGGAATACCATATCTGTGAGTTACTTTGAAACTGTAACTGTATACTCTTTTCTTTATTGGGAATATTTTTATCTTTAATAAAATCTTCATATGAATTTAGTCAAATAGTGAGTTATTTTAAATCAGAATTATTAGCTAAGATTTAATACTTTTTAATGTGAACCTTTTGATTTTGTGTTAGCTTTTGTTTATTAATATTTAAGTTTATCTTCTTAGCTGAAAGTGGAGAAATGTTACACACCAGTCACGTATTTTTCAAGAATTGAGAATATTTATAAATATGAGAAATTCCAACAGATGGTGCTGTTTCTTTGGATTTTACTTATGAACAAGAACTACAACTAACCCAGTCTCTTTACTATGCATTCCATGATTTCAGGATTTTTATTTTACAGGGTTCTATTTCTAATCTTACTGCAGTATCTCTATCTATGTATTATTCTTTTAAAGTAAGCTTCCTGAGGATAATCTGTTGGCTTTTATAAGAGATTATTATCTGGTAGGTGAAGGTGACTTAGATGATCTACATATGACTTTTTGTACTATGCTCTTACATACTCTTCTTCGTTTTTCTGGTACTTTGTTTTTCTTTTAATTCTTCATGAAATTTTCAAACACTTATAAGATTAACAAAATTTGCCTACGAATATGGTCTCTATTTGAAGAACATATTCCATTTCTGGCCCTGGTCAGTATTATGAACTCAAATTTTTGGCTCTTTTGTGTATAGACAACTGTTATCCAGCTATTTAGAGTCCTTGTGTAGTGTTAATGAGAAATCGAGCTTGCAGATCAACAGGAGAGCCTTTAATGTGCTCAGAAGAAGACTCACTTTCTAAATACTCCTCTCATTCCCCTGCAGCCCTTTTAGGTGATCTGTTTTGTCTTCAGGGTCCCCCACTGCAGGTGGGCAGAGAGTGGTTATGTATCCTTCCTTCTTAGTGCCATGTTATGCTAATTTCACCCCTTCCTCCTTTGAAGCACTCAGCTTTGCATCTTCCATCATCACACTGAGCCGCCTATTACATCTTCACTCTTTTGTTGCTCCTCATGTTTTGTTCCTCAAAAAATACAGTTTGTGGCTGATTATTCTGTCCTGCATACATTAGCCAAATATTTTCTTTAAAAATTTTTTTTAAATGCTTTTATTTATTTTTGAGGGAGAGAGAGTGAGCAGGAGAGGGGCATAGAGAGAGGGAGACACAGAATCTGAAGCAGCTCCAGGCTCTGAGCTGTCAGCACAGACCCCAACGTGGTACTCGAGCCCATGGACTATGAGATCATGACCTGAGCCAAAGTTGGATGCTTAACCGCCTGAGCCACTCAGGTGCCCCTAGACAAATATTTTTTTGATTTCAGTATCCACTTAAATACTTCTAATACTTAGATTCTCAATTTTAAAAATAATTTTAAGTTAATTTTTCAGGTATTTTTAAAAATATATTTATTTGTTTTGAGAGAGAGAGAGAGACAGAGCACACAAGTAGGGGAGAAGCAGAAGGTGAAGGAGAGAGAATTCCTAGCAGGTTCTGCACTGTCAGCAGAGAGCCCTACGTGGGACTCAGACTCATGAACTGTGAGATCATGACCTGAGCCAAAGTCAAGAGCCAGATGCTTAACTGACTGAGCCACCCAGGTGCCCTTCTCAATTTTTTTTTAAATCTCTCTTTCAGAGACCTTGTTTTCCATCCTATTTGAGTCATACTCTCCCTTTGTTGTACTCTTGACCTTCTGTACCACAGTGAATCTCTATAATTTCCATTTCAGATATCTTACTCTTCAAGTGCCACCGATCTTTTCAGCATAATACTTCTAGTACCCAAGCTCTGACAAATCTCCAGCCTTACTAGAGCCTTTTGTCCATCAAGCCTCCTGTCAGTTTTTCACTATCACTCTCTTACCTGTATTTCTAACCTTACCCAGGTTTAAGTTCATAATCACCAGTCTCTCCTCCAACTCTCCAAGTTGACTATTTCATAAATTTTCCTCTCTTCAAACTTCCAACCACTTCCTTCTCCTTAGTCTCCACCGATGACCTTACTGCTTATTTTACTGTGAAAATAGGAGAAATCTAAAGAGAACTCCTGCTGATGGGAACATTTTGGAGTATAATGGTTAATAAACAGTGCTACATTGAATAAACTGCTATGCACACACATTATTGCCATGGTGGCACTGAAATAGATGTGACTGTCATCACATTTTTTAGAGGGGCCCAAGAGTTGTTTAAGCAAGAGTTACAAATTTTCTATGTAGAAAGGTTGTTTTGGTTTTTGATTTTGTTACTAACTTTTGGTTTTATTATGGTGTTCAGGGAATGTTCTAAGTATTATTTCTACTTTTTGTAATTTATTGAGATTTCCTTTGTGGGCCAATTTTCAAATTTTATAGGCATTTGAAAAGGAGGTAAATCTTATAATATCAAGGTATGGCATTTGATATATCTCTCTATCTATCTATATACATCTGTTTAGAATTTTGATTCCTTCCTTTTTTTGTACTTTTTCTGTCATGCTCTGAAAATTGAATTAAAGTCTAAAAATGTTAGTTTATTTTTGCCTATTTCTCCTTATACCATGGAATTTATACTTTATAAAAGATGCAAGTTGTATCTTTTAATATTATAAATTGCTTTGCTTGTGTAATGTTTTTGACTTGGTTTCTACCTTGTGTGATATTAATGTTTTGTTGTTTTTTGTGGGAAGGGCTTCAGTCTTTTCCTGGTAAACTTTTGCCCTTCTCATTGTTGTTAACCTTTCAGAATCACTTTGTTTTATTTTTTTATTTTTTATTTTTTTAAATTTTCAATGTTTTATTTATTTCTGAGAGAGAGACAGCATGAGCAGAGGAGGGTCAGAGAGAGGGGGAGATAATATCTGAAACAGGCTCCAGGCTCTGAGCTGGCTGTCAGCACAGAGCCTGATGCGGGACTCGAACCCACGAACTGTGAGATCATGACCTGAGCCAAAGTCAGATACTTAACTGACTGAGCCACCCAGGTGCCCCTGAATCACTTTGTTTTAAATGTATCTCTTGTGTACAAGATAAAGTTGGGTTTTGCTTTGTGATTCCATCCAGTTTTTGTATACTTTGTGTCACTCTGTTGTCTTCTTCTTTTTAATTATGGCTCTTATGTTTAGGGAGAGTCAAGGCCATTTTTTGGTGGGAAGGAGCGTAGTATTTTTGAGATCTGCCACCTTTAGGCTTCTTCCACACTCTGTGTTTATCATCTTCTTTTTTCCGTGCTTTTGTGGCTTCTTCTGTGTGACTCTCTTGGTTTCACTTGCTTTTTGCATATTCACACTTGATTTGTAGTTTTTATTTTTTTTCTCATTTCTAGTTTCTCTGGACTTTTAGTTTTCTTTTTCTTTCACTTTACCTTCATGTTTTCCTTATTGTTTTATATGTCTTCTCTGCGGATAAGAGGAAGATTCAAACTTAAACTATCACCATGTTTGTACTTGATCTAGAGGTATTGATTTTTAAAGTGTTTAAAAAGTGAAATCTGAGGTTAACCAATACTTTTACCCTTTGATCAACCTCCAATTTACAGGCCACTGTTTTCCACTGCTTTAATTCATCTTGTTTTGTTTTAAATACATTTGATCTTATTGTCAGTATTTTATACTAGAGTCTCAATCTTTTCTGTTAAGGGCCAGATAGTAAATATTTTAGGCTTTGTAGGCCATATGGTCTTTATCACAACTAGTCATTTCTGTTAAAGCATGAAAGCGGCCACAGACAATACATACACAAATAAGCATGGCTTTGTTCCCTATTTGGCTCCCTTGAGTCTTAGATTGCCTATCCTTGCTCTACAGAGAATGTGTGACCCTGGGGGCCTAACAACCTTGGTCCAAATTAAATTAAAATTTTGGCATGTGTTTTTTTGGGACCTTATGTGTAGGGTGAATTCATGCCCAGAGTGGCACGATGTCTAGTCTAGGACCAGTAGTTTCCAAAGGATGCTGTTTTTATTCTTCACATAGAGCCAAGGCTGAAATAGACATGTTCTGTCTGCCTCTGCAGAATATATTTAAAGAAAAATACTTTTCATTGAGGGTATAACCCTGATTTTCTGTAGAAGCTCTGATTCAGTACTTAATCCTGGGTCACCTTCAGTATCAGCCATTAAAACCAAATTTCTAGGTTACCTGGTTGGTACACATCTTCCCTACCCTGCCTCCCTAATGAGTATAGTTTGCAGTTCACAAAATGCATAATTTTTTTTTCATATTTCCCTTTATTGAACAATAAATTCATTCAGTTATGAGACATGGTGGTGATTATACTTTCTAAGGAGATAAGTAGGAAAGCACATCAGATTTATTCTCATCTTCTGTGTGTGGTAAATGTTGATATAGGTTGTTAATGGATAAATTCATTGGCTGGTGGGTTTTTGTTTTCATTTGGAATAGTTTGATTATATAATTTCACTTCTGGTTTTGGCAAAATTTTAACTTTCTTAGGGTTCTCTTGGTTTATTCTATAACAAAAGTACTATTTATAAATAAATTTATCTATAGGGTATTTTTGGTTTGATTTTTGTTTTATTAATTGCATTACTTGTCAGGCACGCTTATAAATATAGTATAAAACGGACATGGGAGGAATATATTGTTTATGAGTTTCATAAGAATAATAGATGAATTATGGGCAGTTCTGCAAATTAAATACAAAGTAAAACTTACCAACTTTTATGTAAAATTATATGTTAATAAAAACAATAAAATTAACTTATTACTTTACCTCTATGCATTTTGAATTCACTGCTTATTGGAAGTATGTGGTATCAAACATAATCTATGTACTTTCACTTTGAAAAGTACTTACAAATAATATAAAAACAATGGGTAAATATAGTTTAAAAGTGTTAGAATAATTAAGTTCCGTATGTCATAGAAAAGTGCTACATTAGGGAGTGATACTGTAGTAAAGTAGGACTGCTTTGAACATAAGTAATGGGACAATTTATCCTCTTCGTTATAAGTGAGTATTTCCACAAGAGAGTTTTTATTTTTATTTTGCTCTTTTCAGCTCTTAGTGGGAATTACTATATTGTGATGTCAGTTTAGACTCTTTTTTCTTTACTGATTTTAATGGCATCAGGTACCCAAATGTAGGTTGGATTTACTTTGACTATCTTACAAGTTTAAACTTCTAGAAAACCAAGGAAAAAATATTTTTGTATTAAAGATGGGTCTATCTCTATCCAGCATTGTGGTGAGGGTAACTGAAAAGAAAGCTGACATTAAGCAGAGTAGTTAATGAAAAGAGGATATTTTGCTAGATAAAAATTTGCCCAGAAATACACTCTTTTTAAATTAAACATTTTTTAATGTTTATTTACTTTTGAGAGAGAGAGAGAGAATGAGCGTGAGTTGGGGAGGGTCAGAGAGAGAGACACACACACACAGAGTTCAAAGCAGGCTCCAGGCTCTGAGCTGTCAGCAGTGAGCCTGATGTGTGGCTTGAACTTACAAACCACGAGATCGTGACCTGAGCTGAAGTTGGATGCTTAAATGACTGAGTCACCTAGCTGCCCCTAAAATTAAAAAAAAAAAAAGGAAAATGTTTATTTATTTATTTTTGAGAGAGAGCACAAGTGGGGAAGGGGCAGAGAGAGAGGGAGACACAGAATCCGAAGCAGGCTCCAGGCTCTGAGCTGTCCGCACAGAACCTGACGTGGGGGTTGAACCCACGAACTGTGAGATCATGACCTGAGCTAAAGTCGGATGATTAACCAACTGAACCATCCAGGTGCCCTTGAAATGTACTCTAAGCATTTTATTTTTATTTATTTATCTAATTATTTATTTATAATATTTTATTTATTTCTGACAGAGAGATAGAGAAAGCGAGAGAGAGAGAGAAAGAGA